>NC_071400.1:88245609-88565447 GCF_022682495.2 Desmodus rotundus | reverse complement strand
GTTTACTGGTAGGATTGTGCTAATACATGCTCATGTTGAAGTTTTCAGATTATACTCTTGTCCCTTTTCTTCAATACAGATTGCTAAAAGAAGCAGATACTGATTAAGTGGTAGAGGGAAGAAGGCAAAATGCAATCGGACGGGAAGGAAAGAAGTGGGGAGAAGCTGGCCTAAGAATGTGATTCTGAAGAGAAGACAGGATTTTGGCAGTCCTCGCCAAGCACATCCACTGGAGGAGAGCCATAAAGTTTTGCAAAAATAATTGTGGTAAATTAAAAGGAAATTAGACATTGGATCTCAGACTAGGGCTGCCATACCACACGTCTCTGATTCATATACCAGATGTTCTGCCAGTGAACTCTTATCTGGGCATTGGAAGGAGGTAGCTTTTTGTGAAATTTTCCTGGATTAGTTGAGGATTTTATGTGTATAAAGTGGTATTGTTTGGACTTATCACCATCGCCCAAAGTTAGTTGAGCTTTTCACCAAGCACACAGCATTGGCCTCCAATTTCCAGTTTTTCCTTTTATGAGATGGACTTGGACAGGATTAATGCAAGCTCAGGATTCATAAATTATCCTAAAGTTTATTCAGTTCCTTTCCTCAATGGAGCTTAAAGCGTAGCACATAAATTTTATCTTATTTAGCCCTGGAGCATTGCTCAGAAGCAAGTAGGAGCTATGGCTTGCCACACAGGTTATGCCCGTGCCAGAGGAGTAGAGGGATTTGAAGTGCATCCCAGAGCCAGGGAGGGCAGAGTCTGTGTTGGGCTGCTGACCTTGGCATAAACCTTCATCCCTTAGATTATGCATCTCTAAATACATTTATTCCATCAGTATTTCTAAAATCTCAGCATTTGATAAGCTTCTTCCTTGATGTTTTTGGCATAATATCTCAGTTACAAATTAAATTATAGAAAAATACATGATTATTTTATGCAACAACGTTCTCATCGCCATGGTGGTGTCCCCCTGGTTTAAGGTGAGGTGGTCTTGGGTTATGCATTTTACATCTCAGTGGTCATTGTATTTTCTTCCTCTGCTTGTGAAACCATGAGGTTATAAACCATGAGGCTGATGTGGCCCTCGGTGAAAATGAGTTTGACATCCCTGCATTACAGTTATGATCAAACCAAAGAATATCTACATGGTGTCGTTTTTAACAACCTAGTTAATTTATAGTCACTCATGCAGCACACAGTACCCGAGCACCCATTATGTGTATTTAAGTCATTGAACTAGCTGTGTGTAGGCAGGTCATATGCAACCTTGGGGTCGCAATGAACAGTCAGGTCTAACATGGGAGGCAGATACAATCCACCCTGTCACAATCACCCTACTTTGTGACAAGTATGATGCTATATAAAGACATCAGGTTGTGGTTTGGTGCACCAAGAAGCAATTCTTTATCTCTCCTCCATTGGACACTGTCGGTGCTCTCTCTGCCCAGACCCCAGCAAATCCCTTTTACTGGGCCCCTAACCTGACCTTCTGTGTGCTTTCCTTTCATATTAGCTGTGCTCTCTAGGATGGCTGCCTTCGTGCATCTGGAGCCTCTTTGCCCCATGAACCTTCAGAGACCCGTAAGTACTGGGGAGTTTATATCCTCTGGTGACCTCTGGACATTGACTTAGTGGTATAGGACAATGAAAGCTTTCCTGCCTTGCCTGGGCCACACAAATCCAGAGGCGTGCCATAGAGTTCATACTGACTTCTCTAGGGTGCATTTTGGTGTCAGGCTGGGAGTGCGAGTAAAGCCCCCTGTTGATTATTTTAAACATCTTTCTAGCATGTATATATGTTCAAAGATCTGGGAAAGTATGCTGGTTTGTAGAAGGTGTGCGATGGCATCCATGCACAGGAGGTAGACGTCAGATGGATACAGAGTTGATGGGTAGTTAAGTAGCTGAGTATGGCCTATTAATGCCCTTCTTAGGGAGTTTTCTCTAGTTTCTGGGCTGATCCTTGAAGTAAGAATTTTTGTGTGTAGAGTAGTGGCAGAAGGAAAGATGCATGGAAATGACTGAGTTTATGAATGATCTCTGAGGCATGAACAGGGAGAAGGGGCTTTGGGGGAATGAAGGCAGGAAGTCTAGCATCTCTTTTGCTATGGTTTATGCGATATTTTATAGACCATACAGACCAAGGGGTATTGAGTTTGCTTTGATTTATATATAATCACAATTTGAAGGAAGCTAATTTTTCCAATTAGATTTAAGGTATTTACATGTCCCTCAAGTTGAGTGCTTTCTTTTTTTTTTTTTTTTTTTTTTTTTTTTTTTTTTTTTTTTTTTTTTTTTTATTTTTTAAAATATATTTATTGATTATGCTATTACAGTTGTCCCATTTCCCCCCCCACTCCACTCCATCCTGCCCACCCCCCTCCCTCCCACATTCCCCCCCCATAGTTCATGTCCATGGGTCATACTTATAAGTTCTTTGGCTTCTACATTTCCTACACTATTTTTACCCTCCCCCTGTCTATTTTCCACCTATCATCTATGCTACTTATTCTCTGTACCTTTACCCCCCTCTCCCCCTCCCACTCCCTTATTGACAACCCTCATGTTCTAGTTGTTTGCCTAGTTTGCTCTCGTTTTTGTTTTATGTGTGGTCGTTAATAACTGTGAGTTTGCTGTCATTTTTACTGTTCCTATTTTTGATCTTTTTGTTAGGTAACTCCCTTTAACATTTCATATAATAAGGGCTTGGTGATGATGAGCCTCTTCAACTTGACCTTATCTGAGAAGCACTTTATCCTCCCTTCCATTCTAAATGATAGCTTTGCTGGATACAGTAATCTTGGACGTAGGTCCTTGCGTTTAATCTTGGGTAATGTAATTATGATGTGTCTTGTTGTGTTCCTCCTTGGGTCCAGCTTCTTTGGGACTCTCTGAGCTTCCTGGACTTCCCGGAAGTCTATTTCCTTTGCCAGATCGGGGAAGTTCTCCATTATTTGTTCAAATAAGTTTTCAATTTTTTGTTCTTCCTCTTCTCCTTCTGGCACCCCTATAATTCGGATGTTGGAACGTTTCAAGGTGTCCCGGAGGTTCCTAAGCCTCTCCTCATTTTTCCAAGTTCTTGTTTCTTCATTCTTTTCTGGTTGAATGTTTGTTTCTTCCTTCTGGTCCACACCATTGATTTGAGTCCCAGTTTCCTTCTCATCACTATTGGTTCCTTGAACATTTTCCTTTGTTTCTCTTAGCATAGGCTTCATTTTTTCATCTGTTTTTCGAATAGATTCAACCAAGTCTGTGAGCATATTGATAACCAGTGCTTTGAACTGTGCATCCGATAGGTTGGCTATCTCTTCCTCGCTTAGTTGTATTTTTTCTGGAGCTTTGAAGTGTTCTGTCATTTGGGCCATTTTTTTTGTTTGTTTGTCTTGGCGCATCTGTTACTTTAAGGGGAGGAGCCTTAGGTGTTCACCGGGGCTGGGTAATGCTGGTCGCTGCGCAGTGATGCTGTACGTGGGGGCGGGGCCGAGAGGGAGCAATGGCGCCCGCTTCACTCTCCTCCGGATTTCAGTCTTTCACTCCGCTACCCACAATCAAACTGGGCCCCTCTGGTGCTGGTTCCCGAGTAAGTGGGCCTGTGCACACTCTAGGCCCCTGTGGGTCTCTCCAACAACCTCTCCTGTGAGGCTGGGAGTCTCTCCTGCCGCCCCATCCCCCAGGGGCGCTTTCAATCAGAGGTTTGAGGCTTTATTTCCCCAAGCTGGAGCCCTGGGTTGCGCAGCGGTCTGCTTCTCTGCCCGCCGTTCGTCTGGTTTATCTGTGGGCGAATGTGGTGCCGCAATGTGCTATCCGCCACTCTGCCTGCCCCACTCTCCGCCACTCTGAGTCCGGCCCTCTGGGTTTATCTGTGCAAATGTGGGACCGCAGGGTCTGCTAGTGCTCAGACTGCCTGCGCCATTTGTCCCACACTCCGCCAGTCTCAGTCCCGCCACAGCCACGCGAGTCCTCTCCACCCCAGTGCCGTCTCCGCCCCTCCTACCAGTCTGGATGAATGATTATTTTCTGTTTCCTTGGTGTTGGTCCCCCTTGCTGTTCGATTCTCTGTCGGTTCTGGTTGTGCGAGGAGGCGCAGTGTGTCTACCTACGCCGCCATCTTGGTTCTCCGAGTGCTTTCTTTATTGAGATCACACTAGCTGTTAAAACAGATCATGTGAGTGGTTTAATATAATTGAAGTTTATTTTCATTACATACAAAGTATGTATTAATAATCAGTTTCATTTCATATTGTGATTCACCATTCTTCGCTTGATGGAAGCCATGCTCATCTCCAAGAAGCTGGTGAAGGAGAAGAGGCCATGGGAAATACTGAATGGAAGGTTGGTCCAATTCTAGAAGTTATCTACATCACTTCTGCTCATATTCCATTGGCTAGAGCTCAGTCCTGTGGCCAAACCTACTGCAGAGGAGGCTGGGATGTATAGTCTAAGTGTGTTCCCAGAAAGAGGAGGAAATGGGTTTGGCTACCAGCCAGCAATCCCAGCTACACCTTGTAAAGTGAAATATGAAGCAGGAACTTTGAGCTCTTAAGGACTTAGGAAATTGGCTTTGAGCACAGTACAATGCAAATATAAAATGCAATTGGTAGCCTGCAGTTTATTCTGTAGGAGTCTTTTTAATTAACAGCTTAATTGGATAATTTAATCCCCTTTAGAATTAGAGATATGAAAATGAAAATAAGATACTCCCTGTGATCTGACAATACCGTATTTTAATAAACACGGCAAAGTGAGCTCGGAAATGAATACCACAGAAGCATTACCATAATTTGTGATCAGTGAAAGAAAACCTGATCTATAATTTTAATTATTTCTAAATGGTTTAGATACATGTTTCATATGAATGTGTATTTTGTTTTGTTAATTGTCTCAATTAGGAAGATAACTGGATATAAGATTCTGTGGCTGTGCCATGGGTTTACAATAGGTTCTAAGCTTTTAAAATATATCCCATTTACACAGTAAATAAATATTCTCTGAAATAAAATACTGTGCTATATCTTCTAGTATTTTTAGAGAATTTATGTGAAAATTGTTTTTACTTCTCCCTTGATTATATGAGGTGAGAAATTTTACATATTATGTTCTTGTTTTATGCTTTCTCCACTTGAAATGGAAACTGAGGCTCAGGAGTCCAAGATACGAAGTTAAGTGTCCATGTACAAGCTACGAAAGTACTGTTTGAATTAATACTGGGTTGAGACTCCACTTTACAGAGAAAGAAGAACTGAGTAAGTTAAAGTCCCCAACATAAAAGCTACCTAAACTGTTGAGTATCATTGATGCTGCCAGTTGGGCTGAAATGTCTGCAGATGTCTGCAAAAAGAGAAGTATGGTTTACAGTTTAGAAGTCTATTCTGTCCATTTCCAAACTGACTTAAAAGTCAGTGGAATCAGTCCCCTGTGAATAGTCATGCAATCACCCCACTCTGGCGACATTTGATGAAGGAAAAAAAAATAGCCCAGAGCAAGTTTTTCTGGAATGGGCCAGATTTTTAGTTGGCATTTGTAAATGATACTTTCCCTAATAATGATCATGATAAAAATGGCTTCCATTTTGTGACACCCACTGCGTCCTTGGCATTCTGGTAGGGTCTCGCATGCATCATAGCTAGTGCTCAGAGCAGTCTTGCAAATTCCTTGTCACTGTGGAGGTGAGGCATATTTGAATGACTGGCCAAGACCACATTAATTGGAGGAGCCAGGAATAAAGTCAACTTTGTCTTACTTGAAAGACCATTCTTTAATTCTCTATTGGGCAAATGGGACAATATTCACAAACCTGATTTTAACCTGTAACTTACTGAAGATTTCAGGTTACGTTCCACAGACAGGAGTCAGCGTACGGGGATTACTACTTGATGATATTATGGTTCCATCTTGACTCCTTCAGAAAGCTTTTCAGAACCTGTTCTTCACGGATGATGCTAGGTACCATTTCATGAGCATGTACCAGGTGCCTGCCAGATAGATATGCACTAAATGCTTTATTTTTAAATTCCATCTCATTTAATCATTATAATAATTCCAATATTATCCAATGTTATTGAGGCTTGGAGAGTTCAGTGGCTTGCCCATGATTATTTAGCTAGGAAGCAGCAGGTCCAGATTTGAATCCATTTTTATTCAAGCACTCCCATAGGCAAATATATAGTTGTGATGACCCTAAGTCCTGGATTTCTTGGCTGGAATAACCTCCCCCAGTTCAGTTGATTTACCCGTGTTCAGCCCTGTGGTTGCCTGGGTTCTCTCTGTTTGGTCTTCTGAAACCAGAATGTCTCCAGGTCACCTTCTCCAGAGAACAGCTACCCTTCCTGTAGGCAGCAGAGGGCCTGTAAGTTCAGTTACAGAGTTTTAAGCAATTGCTCCATTTTTAACCCTGTCGTGCATGCTGACATTCACTGTTACTTGGAGCCTCCAAGGCTGGAAGGCTTCTGGTACTCTACAGGGCACTTGAGCTTGCCTCTAGTAGGCATCTGTTATTTTTGTCCATGTGGGGTTATGTCCTTAAAAAATATTTTAGTACATTTTTTTTGTTAGAAGGAGAATACTTCATCAAGATCTGAGTAACTGGAAACCTACATTTTGATTTCTAATGGAAATACTGTAGAACAAAAATTTATTTGGAAAGAAATGCTGCTATATAATTCTATACTGAACTATTGTCTGTACCCATCAGTATCTGTGACTAAAGAGTCTAAAGCTTCCTTTAAACTGCTGAATGTTGGGAGAAGTTTTTTTTTTTTTTTTTACACAAAACCCAATCCTGTTTTTTCTTAGTTATTTTCATAAATCAAGCGTGAATAAACATTTGGTATTAATCTATTTCTCCTAAAGACATATAACTTAGTCTTTGGAGAATACATTGCAGATGAAAGGAATGTACCTCTGTCCACTTTCCAAAGCTGCCTAGGGATACATCTAGGAGAATGCTGGAGTGGATTTGTCATGAATGCTCTGGAGGAAATTACTTGTCAACAAGGGCCAAGTTCCATTCTTGGAGATTCACATTTCAAACCCTCATTTGCACACATACGTAGTCTCCTGTGCGCGTTGCGTTTGAGTTAATGTACATAGCTTGTTGGGAAGAAATCAATCAAGGGCCTTTTTAAGCTTAAATAGTTATTTAGGAAGGGAAAGCTCAGTGCCTCAATTCTATTGTAAACATTGAATAAAACCCATTTTAAAGCATTCAGCATATTAAAAATACTCTACAAATGCCAGTAATAATGGACATATTCCCTCTCCCAAGTCTTAATGATAACTGCAAAGTAATGTTTACTGCAGAGTAAGAAAAAAAAATCAACTATCCTTTAATGTATGCCTGTAACACATGAGGCAGACTGCTCACAGTCATGTTGCATTTTGATTAGCCCAGGATTTAGTGACTTTAACCTCAAACTTCATAAACAATTTCTAATAACAGCATCATCATTCCTGTTTTAAAACTCTTCAGTGATCTTTCCATTGTATTTATAATAAAATTCAAACAAATTGCCCTAACCTGAAGGTCCTCCATTGTCATGTCTCCTGAACATTGTTTGCTAGTTATACTGGTCTTTTTGTTCCTCAGTTTGCTAAGCTTTCTCCTATCCTCTCAGTCTCAGGTCTTTTACTGCTTAGCCTGAAATGGTCTTTGCATGTTTTCCACATAACCTTATCGAAATTAGGGCCCTCTACTTTCTAGTCTATCACCTCACCTAGCTGACATCTTCTTAGAGCTAACCAGTGGGCAGTCCTACTCTCCCCTCCCCTCCCCTCCCCTCTCTTTCTCTCCCTCTCTTTCTTGGCTCTTGCTGATAAGTAAAAATTTCCTTTGGAGCATTCATGACAAATCCACTCTAGCATTCTCCTAGATCCATTCCTAGGCAGCTTTGGAAGGTGGACAGAAATACATTCCTTTCATCTGAAATGAATTCTCCAAAGACTAAGATGTATGTCTTTAGGAGAAATACTAAATGTTCATGCATGTTTGCTTTATTAAAATAGCTAATTAAAAAATAAAATTGACTTCTGCATAAAATAAAACCTCCCAATATTCATATAAGCATCCCTAGAACTTTGAGGAATAGCAAGGAAGCTAGTGTAGCTGGAGTGGAGCGAGCAAAGAATAGTGGAAGACGAGATGATATGAGAAGGGAAAGTAGCGTTCACATTGCTGATGGCCATGTAGACCATTGTAAGAACTCTCGTTTTCCCTGTGTGAGAGGGGATGCCATTGGAGGCTTTTGAGCAGAACAGTGATAAGATCTGACTCATGATTTCCAGGATGAGTGTGGTTGTGTTGAGAAAAGACTGTGGACGAACCAGGGAAGAAGCAGGAAGCCTAGTTAGGAGGCTGTTGGCAATCATCCAGGTGAGAGATGGCTGTGTCCAGGAGTGCAGCAGGGGAGCCAATAAACGAACAATAACAAAATTTAAGGAAAAAACTCCTCCATAATCCTACTACTTTAAGTTTCCAATTATTTCTATTGTATGTGTTTTTTTCCATGTTTCTCTCTGGATCCAGGCATAATTACGTGGTATAATTTTAGTCAGAGCATAATACGATTTTGCATGGGTTTTTTTTTCATTCAGCAATATTGGCATGTGTCCATGGTGCTTTATAATAGTTCATTTATAATAGCAGCACAATCTTCTTTAGAGTTTCTGTAACGTTTTATTCAGTCATTTTTTATTATTACAAATTTATTATTGAATTCATTTTTTAACTATTGTAAACAATACAGAGATAAGTATCTTAATGTGTAGTGGTTTTTTCCCCTTTCCTATTGATTGTGTTTTTTAGAATACATATTGAAGAGTGAATTTACTTGATCAAAGGGGTATGCATATGCTTTGGTTGCTTTTGAAAGATATTAACAAATTGCTTTCTGACAAGGTTGCATGTGCGGGGATACATACATTGTTTTACAACACAACTAGATCAGAAAAAGATCTTGACCATAAGAAAGATACAGCATATGGGGGGAAAAATATGTGTAAGCCAACAACTATAATAAAGAATACTATAAGAAGGTACCACATTTAGCAAAACCTGATGAGTTCCCGGCCTTATTAATTTTATCTTTACTAATATTTTGCATGTATTGAATATATAAAAGTGTGACTGGTTGTTAGCTTTACTAATTAACTTTTTGGTTTTTACTTCACTTCTTGTAAATTACCCACATACCAATCAATGTTCTTTGCCCATTAAGCTATTATGATCTTGATTTTTTTTCTATTACATGAGATTTTATTGCTTATCATTTGTAGTCATTTAAATGGAAAAATTCTACAGCTATCTCTGCTCTGATCCTCATCTTTGTACTTCTGCAACTAGTGTTCTTTTGTAAGGCAGTGGAGACAGGCAGAATGCTCTACTTCATACAATTTACCGTGGTAGAATAAGCATCATACAAAAGAGTATAAAAAATTAACTCAAATTTAGGAAAAGTGCAATGTTAGATGCACATCAAGTAACTGAACAAGTATTTATTGAATCACTTGCTAGATATTATTCTAGGGGTGGGAATATAATGATGAGTAAGAGTTGTAGCTCCCAATTATTTAACGATTCAAAAATTATTTAACAATTCATAAGGAAAGTAGATACATAAATAACAATTTCAGCAGTATAATATATCATAGCACAGGGGTGAACAAGGACTGGATTTGGGAACAGGACTGGATAAAATAACTTATAAAGGTAAGCAATGAAAGAATTATAATTTCCCCAGCTGTGAAATCAAAATAATAATGCAAATGAATAAGGAAGACAACTCAATAGGAAATTGGGCTGATGACTTGAGCTTGTTTGCAAAATTAGGATATCCAAATTTCAAAAAAAATCTATGAAAAGGTACTTAACTTCACTAGTCATTAAGGAAATGCAAATTAAAACCACAATGTGATTCATTTACATACCCCTACCTGAAGAATGGCTAAAAAAAAAGGATTTAGATAAGCAGAACTCTCATATACTACTGGTGTGATTATAAATTGGTACAGACACTTTGGAAAACTATTAGGCAATATCTCCTAAAGCTAAAATATACATGTATCCTATGACGCACTAAGTTCTTTTCTAGGTATTAAGTTACTATCTTAATAGGTCAAAATGGTTGAATATTGGCAATTTCATATCATTCAATATAATGTATTCCCAACAGAAATACGAACACTTTCACCAAAAGACATGTAGAAGAAGAATGTTCACAGAAGCACTGTTTGTAATAGTTCAAAACTGGAAACTGTCCAAATGCCCATCAAGCAAATAACTGAGTACTAGGTTTTTATTCAGCCAATAACAAAAATAAACAGACTCTAATTACATACATATGAGTGTTTCTCACAAACATCATATTGGCTGAAAGAAGCCAAACACACACAGAGCATACTTTATGATTTTATTTAAATGAAACATAAAAATATGCAAAACTACTGTATGCCATCAGAAGTCAGGGCAGTGGTTGCCTTTGGAAGGTAATTGACTGGAAGGTCCCGCAAGGGTGGCTTTTGAGATACTGGTGATATGAGGTTTATTAATCTGGATGTTACATACATTAATGATTTCTATACTTGAATATGTGTATATTTCACTATAAAGTTATAAAAAAACAGTAAAATAAATACAAGAAAATCCACCTAAGTTCTGAATAACTACTTTGAATAACTAACCCCCAAAATAACTACTTTGATGCTTTTTTGAGGGAAGTGATGAATATCAAATTTTTCCAAAATTCTTTTTCCCACCCACTTTTTGAGCTCTTGCTTTGCCGGTACTCTTGGGGAACCCTGCATTTGTTGTAGGAATGTAGGTAAGAGACTAGACTGGGTGTGGGGTCTGTCTGGGAAGCCTTCTTGGAAGAGAGAAAAATGGACCTGAGTTCTGTAGCATCCATTGGAGACAGTCAAGGGAGCAAGTAGAGAGCAGAGAGTACCGGGCGGAAAGGCTAGGCTGCCGGAAAGCGTGAAGACGCGGTGGTGGGAAAACCCCTGCAATATACAGATGATGGATGTATCATGGAATTGTACACTTGAAACCTATATAATTTTATTAAGCAATGCCATCCCAATAAATTTAATGTAAAAATATATTATGCGTCACTAAGCATGATACCTAGAGAAAGAAAAAGAAAATGGTCAATGAATTGGGAACTTTCTGGAGTAATGGAAGAGATTGTGGTGATTTTCACATGGGTGTCTACATTTGTCAAAACTCTTTGAACTGCACACTTGGTTGCACTTAGTTATATGTAAATTACCTCAATAAATTTCATTTTAAAAATAAATACCTCTGACCAAAATTAAAGAAAATGAAAGAAAAAAGAAAAAAAGAACCCATTGGCTGGGAATGGCTTGCTAGAGCTGGAGCTTGAACAAGGGCTGAGGAGCTGTTAGTGATAAGCAAGAGAATTTGGCAGAGGCCAGATCGAGAAGGGCCTTGAAGGGTTATGCTGCTGAGTTTGGACTTGATCCTGTAGGCATCTGGGATCCACTGAACAAGTGAAATTGAACCAGTGACATAATTAGATTTCTATTTAATGAGGAGTAAGCTGGTGATGGTGTGGAGAATACTGGGAGAGGGGTGAGACTGGAGCCTGTGTGGGGGCTAGTTAAGAAGCCACTGCATGGGACTGGCTGGGGTGGGGAGGGATGGGGAGAAAATGCAGACAATTGTAACTGAATTTTTTTTTAAAAAAAGAAGCCACTGCATTAATCCACTGAAAATATGACCTGCTGGTGCCATGGGATAGGGAGATGGGGACAGATACAAGAGCTGTCGAGGAGGCAGAATTGTTCTGGTGGGACTTGGCAATGGATGAGTTTAGAAGTGATAGGTGAACATGCTGTTTTTTCCTAGTAAATAAAAAATGGTATAGCCTTTAATTTGATAAATGCTGGAATTCATGTAGCCTTCTTCCTGACTCTCATTTCTCCTTTAACAGCTTTCTACAGTGACATAGGTCCGAGGATGTTGCTGTGACAACAAGAGAAAGCTTACCAACTACTCCCATTGCTTCTCAGTGACACATTTCATATCTTTTCACTGGAGCATTTATGTAGGTCATCTTATGTACTAGCATGCAAACTTCTTAATTTGCCAAATGAGTCAGTTGAGGGAGAAAAAGGTGGTTTATCTGAGAAGCCCAGAGTTAATGCCATTCTGGAAATAGAAAAAACATGGTACCTATATATACTGTCATATACTATTATGAACAAAAATCAATTTGTGCGTGTGCATATATGATTATATAGGTATAAAATATGTATACACATATATGAATAAACATATACATCTGTGTATCTACATATGCATACACACATACTAGAGACTTATATAACTGTGTGATACTCTTACGATTTTATTTATTTATTTTTAGAGAGAGGGGAAGGGAGGGAGAAAGAGGGAGAGAAACATCAGTGTGTGGTTGCTTCTCATGTGCCCCGCACTGGGGACCTGGTCCGCAGCCCAGGTATGTGCCCTGACTGGGAATTGAACCGGTGACCCTTTGGTTTACAGGCCAGCACTCAACGCACTGAGCCACACCAGCCAGGGGTTAAGATTTTAGATACAGAGATTGTCTAGGTATATAAATAACAACATATTTTTATTTAATTTTCCTTTTTTCTAAAAAAAAGTTCCCTTTCTTCTTAAGGTTATATCTGGGTGGGCGCAGATCTGGAGGATATTTCCCTTACTTTAATTACCTCATTGCATTTCCTTCCTTTCAATTTTGGTTTTATAAATGGGAACACTGTATTAATCCATTCTAATTAAAAACCAGCCATGCAGCCCTTCAGTTAAAGAAACAATTTTTAGTCTGCCTAGGATATCATTTTGTCAGATTACCTCTATGGCTTTTGGAATTATCGCCACGGCAGTGTTCTGGTAACCACTGGGGCAACAGCTTTACCAGATGATTTTATTCTAAAAATATCAGGAATTGGCCCAGAACCTTTGCTCTGCCATGGGGCCCTAACAGAGTGTGGAAATTTCCATTCCTACTGTAAAACAAGAGGGGGCGTTTTGGAAGGGGCAACAAGAAAAGACTCAAGTTCACCTCTTCTTTCCACAGAAAACCTCTTGGCCTTCCAGCTGCCAGGGGAGCTGTGCTATGCTTAGCCATCTCCTGCCAAGGTAATTGCACAAAACCCCTCTGAAACTCATTTTCACATTTGTCTAAGAAATTATTTTATCTTCTGTAAATCCCCTGTGCTGTAACTAAGCCCTTGGTCTGCACCTGGCCGGCCCTTGGTCGGATGGAAGAACAGCCATGCTTCCTGTCTCCAACAGAGCCTTTTCTGTCCTGAAGACAGTTGTCCTATATGCCACCCTCCTTCCCCAGACTGAAAATGTTCATCTTTAGCTTTTGTCTTGTCTTTCTCCTTCTTGTCACTTCTCTGATCCTCTTACTTTTAACTATTGCCATATACTTTTCAGAGCTGGACTTAGCACTATGCAAAAAGCCCAGTTGATCTTGCTCTTCATCTGCTGGGAAAAGGCAGAGTTAAACAAGGTCTGGGAAAACAATGGAGTAGAAACAGGTGCTTCTTATACACAGCTGTGGAGTAAAGCTGAGAACAGTTCAGCCATGGTCCCGAAAGCCCAAATGTCGGTACAAAACCAAGGTCCCCAATCCAAGGTAGCATCCTCAAAAAACAAAGCCAAGTCCAAAGGCCTTGCTGGTCCAAAAGCCCAGGGAGAATCCAGAAGACTTTCTTAGTGAGGGGAACAGCCTGGGTATGCGCCAGGGTAGTGAGTAGGCAGCTGCAGCCTTGAAGTTCAGGTCTCACTGTCATGGGGTGGGGAAGAGCAGGCATCTGCCAAGCAGCTGAAGAATTGATCAGTGATGAGTTCAGGATACTATTTGGCTTTTCTTTTCAGGCCAAGACAAAATTTCTCCATGTCATTAAACATAGGCCTCAGACCCTCCATTGGATCAGGACCAAACTTTTGAGATGTTGAGTAAGTAGATGTGCCGCAAGCCAAACGGTTTTTCCCCAGTTGGACTATGTGACAGTCTTTTGGGCTTGATAACTTGGGAGTCTTCTCTCTTTCCCTGCTCTCCATTGCCTGCTGCCATTGAGTAAGTCACCAGACTGCGACCTTTCAATGGCTCCCTCATACTCTTCCTTTTTGCCTTCTATTTCTGCCCTCAGACCTGAACACTCTCAGTCCTGAATTGCTTCCTCATGGGATGTTCTGATTGCTGTCCCAGTTTGCCAATCTGCACTACACTCTAGTCCATTTCTTTTACATCTTGATGATTTTTGAATTGCCTATAGGATAAGTTATGCCCCTCATTAGTCCATTTAGACTGCCCCGCGAACATTTAGCCCTAAAGTACCTTTCCCAACCGTATCTCACAACTGCTTCCCTACATGAACCTTGTATTGAGCCAAGTATATTGCCCTTGGAACACAAGTGCTTTCCGCATCAGTTTTTGTCTATGTCATTCCCTTGGAAGACCATTCACTCTCTTCTGTGCCCATTTAAGTTCTATCTTTAAGGATGCAGAGCCAGTTTTAGTTCATTCAAGATCTTGGCCGAAAGTTCTTATGCCCCCAGAACTCTCAGAGCACTTTCTGTCCATTTCCCCCATCCCATCCTGTACTGTACCAGGCTGCTTGTTGGCTTTCACGTGTGTTTATTGGTATTCCTGCCTAGAGTTTTAAATGCTTCAATGGCAAAAGTGGGCTTCTCACGGTAAAGACGTCACTCTAAACAGCTTAGTGTTGGCCTAAAGGTACTGAATTTGCCGTGGATTCAGTGTAGTTACAGTTCTATGGTGCAGCGACTCTCAATATTTTTCAAAGATGAGTATCCCTTTGTTCCTTTTTCACTGTCGAAAAATTTGTATCTCCCCCATGTGTTGTGATTCATTGCTTGAAATTTTAAAAAAACTGAAAAGACTAGAGAAACTTTTGTGAATTGATAGTGCTTCACAATGAAGTTTTATTTCAGTATAGCAACATCTACATATGTTTGAAAACTAGTAAGATGTATTGTAAGATGCTTTTATTTATTTGGTCTACAGATAACTCTTAGTGAGCATGTGGTTTTGCTGACCTCTGCTATAATGTTGGCTCCCCATGTGTCCTGATGCCCCATTCTTTGGTCATATTATTATTATTTCATACGGCTGTTGCAAGTATTAAATGAGATGCCATATGTTAGGTTCATTGCACAGCATTTGGCATTCAAGTGATCTTGATCTTTCTTTTCCTTCCCGTGCCACAATCTGCTTATTTTGAAGATGGGGGCCTGCTGGGTCCTTCTGGGCAGTTTGATTTTGATGGGACAGAGTTTGGGGCAGGTAAATGGCATTGTCTCTAAGCGGGAAGGGGAAATGGTGTTGAAGGTCACTGCAAGCAGCAGTTCTCAAACGTTTGACTCTCAGGGCTCATGTACCCTCTTAAATATTGATGACCACAAAGATCTTTTGTTCACGTGGAGTATCTCTATCAAAAAGCTCTAAACATATTTCTGTATTATTTCATTTAAAATAACAGTCATAAACCAACATGTTTTTATGAAGAATATATTTCCCCAGAGGAAAAAAAATTACTGAGAAGGGCAGCATGGTTTTAAATTTTTATAAGTCTCTTTAATGTATAGTTTAATAGAAGACAGCTGGATTCTCCTATCTGCTGCATTCAGTCTTTTATGATATTTAGTTTTGGTGAAATCAAGGAAGGAAATCCATGTTCTTACAGATTTTTTGGAGAAGGCAGGAGTGTTTCAATAGCCTTTCAGATATTAAGTCTATATAGTAAATATAGTAAACATATCTTACTAAAACTCAGCAAGTGGTAATTTCTCAAAGGTTAGTTGCAATATAGAATCTGAAGCATTAATGAAGTTTTCATACTCTGTTACATTAAAATTCATTGTTGTCTTGATTTTAAAATGGCTCCTTTAATTATGCATGATTTTGTGACATCAACTATTGGAAAATATTGGTTCGCTGATTTATGCAGAACTTCTAAATGCTGACACATCTCATCACACACTCTCACAAAATTACCTTCAGTATTAATCCCCACCAATGTCATCAGATCAGTGCTGGGAAGCAGTTGGGATCATGGTGGCAAATAGAAGATTTTCAAAATTCTAATTTTCATTCAAAAGCCTGAATTGTATGATTGCCAACAAACACTGTCAGTTGTCTTCCTTGAGGTTGTTTGGCTAACTTTGTTCATTTTTGAGGATATGTCTGCCAAATACCCAAGATTGAATAGCCATAGTTTGTCACTCGCTCTTTCCAGTGTTCCACAAAGTGAGACAATGTGAAAATAGTGATCCCCAAAGCAGGCGGATAGTTCACCTTGCAACTCAAATGAGAACATGAATGCCTTTCCCTGCGGCAGCCACTGTACTTTGCTATGCAGCAGAGTGCTTCATGAGCGCCTTATATCGTCACGCAAAATATGAAAACAGAGGTGTACTCTGGTTTTAGAGTTAATATAATGAGTAACTTTTAGAGTTTCATGAGGGACATTCTTGAGCAAAACTGGCATTTTTTAGAATACTGTGTTTTTTTATTCACCGAGTAACTAAAAGTCCATTTTCTAGATATTTCTCTTGTACGCTTCATTCACTTTATTAGTGAGCAAAGCCCTATAAAAGTTGGCTCCACCTAGTCCTCAGATTGAAATCCATCTTCATCTTGATTAATCTGGAAGTAACGAAGTTCGTAAGTCTCCTTGCCAGGTGCAACCACACGAAACCCATCGTGAAGACTGCTCTTCTTAAGGTATTTCTTGGTAAGATGTCTCAAATACCTTTTAGAGAACCGCTTCTCAGAAACAACTGTGGTTTTATTCTTGAAGTGTTCTGTGTGAACAACATTCCCAGGATTTCCATTCTTTTCCATGCACTTTAACCTTTTCCTGCAGAAACTGTTCCAGATTTCCATAATCAAAAATTCTACCTTGTACTGGATGATTAAGGTCCAAACCAAACTTCCAGGTTGTCCTTTAGGCTTCTTGACGTTCGGTGTCATCTTGCAGGCAATCCAACATTTTCTTTTTACTTTGCGGCAGGAAACAGTACAGTGGTGATGAGTGCAGTTTGGTACCATTGGCTTACTTAGTGCTAAGACGCCAGCACTATTACCCACCATTGCTTTTGCAGTGCCATTACAAATGCCAAACAGCAAGTCACATCTTAGTGTTATTATGGGAATAGTTTTGACCTCAAGGACCCTCAGAAGGGAACCTGGGAATCCCTAGGGGTCTGTGGACCACGTTTTGAGAACCACTGCTGTAAACTTTCACAAAGGGCCAGCACTCCCTGGCCATAAAATACAGCTACTAGCACATTTGGGAGAACAGCCAAGGTCTTTTTCACACACGGCAATTTGCCTTACTTTTTCGACCTGAGATGGACTTTTTATTTCTTTGCAAAACTGAAGGCATCTGGTTTGGGAGCACGATTATTCTCCACTCACCTTTAAACTGCCTCAGCTATTACTAAGACTCTGGCAGTGATATGTTGATTATGTGAATTTAAAGCCCACAGGAGCTAGAGGAATGACAGATCAGATTCCCTTAAATGAGAAATAAAATCCAGGAGCCTGGCAGAGGGACATACGGTTCTCACTCCCTCCGACCTTTGGTGTCACTCTGGTAGAATGACTGCTTCTGGGCCAGATGGCAACGTGGCTAAAACGGAGATGTCTGAACCTGTTTCCCAGCATTAATTGTGCACGTTGAGCTTCCTCGTGCAGTCCATAATCCTTCATTGCCAACTTCATTTAGATATTTTTGAGGCAGCCGAATTCAGACAGGCCTCCATGAATCTGAGCAGTTTCAAAAAGTTCATTTTCTTTTAAATCTCCAAACCTGATTTTCTTAATATCTAATTACTATTACAGACCGACAGATACTGAATCTTTTGTCAATGGAATGTAAGTCTAGCAACTTTTAAGAGAATGAGATTGAAGGACAGAGTTTCTATGCTCTAAAGGACGTGGCTAAATGGAAGCCCACTTAACTTTCTGTTTAAAAGCACTACATAAGGATCAATTTGTGAAGGTAGCTTCAAGTGTAGCAAGATAGCTTCTCAGACCTGATGGGGATAAAGGGAAGGTCAGTACCCTTTATTTTTACCAATAATTTCACCAAATAATATTTATTAAGGGCTTTCAGGTCAGGCTTCTCAGCTGGAAACAAGCAAATACTTTATGCAGAGCTATTGGAAGTGCTGAATCAGAGGAGATCCTGGGTGTGGGGTGTGTAGACTAGAAGTTAACATCGCTTGTCTACAGGAAAGCAGGCTTTCATGACTCAAAAACTGAACTTAGAATTCACTCAAATAATTTGAAGTAGACCCAGTGAGCAACAAAAGCAAATTTAGCCGACTAGGAAAGAAAGTTGACTTTTCCCCTCAGGATTATGTGTAAGGACAACATTTTGTCATGTAAGAAATGTCTTAATTTAGGCAGAAAAACACTGGTTCCAAAAAAGAAAAGCAAAGAAGTTATGTACATTATATTTGACAGGCTTTTTTCCCCTTTGTATTCATGATATTTGAATTATATGCACATCAATTAAAAAAGTACTGAACCCTCATGAACAGCCTGGGAAACAAGTAATTGTAATTGTAAAACAGGAATATCTTCATATGTCTTAATTCTCTCTTTTAGTTTTTGCTCAGAATTCTGATTTGCTGGTTATAATAGGGACAGAACATCCATACTTTTGTAAGAACTCCTTTGGCTTATTTTAAAAAAATAAAGGTTTTTTTAAAAAGCCAAAACAATTTCACATGATCTAAGATTTATATCAACATATAATGGGAGGCCTGGCTTGAGAGAATAAAGTCTGTTGGCCTTAAGATTTAGACAGGTTAGATGTGTTTGGAGACTTCATGAGATGGGCCCATAAAGAATTCATTTGCATGAGGGATGCAGTTGCCTTCTGGGAGTGAATGAATCCTAACAAAAGATAGCATCGCTGGAATACTGAAAAGGCTCAAGAACTAGAGGGAGTGTCTGAGGTGAATGGCATTGTGTATTCAAATTTAAACCACCTACCATCAGCTTCCACTTCCTGAGTCCTTGTCAGGGGGTAATAGTTAAGAGCAAGTACAAATGAAAAGAGCAATTTCAGAAAAATCTCTTTAGCACACTGGGCAGTGTTGAGTCTGAATTGCTTTGTAGTCTATGTAATAGAGTGAAAGAAAAAAGGAAAAGGAAGTCCATTGTTCTTGGACTTAGCAGCACCTCCAGCAAGTATTGTTGCTTTGCTGGGGCAGCAGTGACTTCGGGCATTGGTGGGTACTGGTGCCTTTGGTGATTATTTGGGCATTATTGTATTTTCGCCATTGCTGTAGCCAAGAATCAAAAGCTCAACAAACTACACCAGAGAAAAGGAAAGCAACATAATTTCTTGTCTCCATGCAAAACAATAATGGGACTGGGGATAGTTTTCTGTTCCTATGCTAAATAATTCTGAGAGTAAGCAAACTTAGCTGTTTGTTCCAGGAAATACTTTTTCCTGAAAGATACAATCGTGAGCCAACTCAAAGAGTTTACTTTGCAAGAATAACATCTTCCCCATTAATACTCACTTCAGTATTCTCACCTCCCTGTGGCTACCAATCTATAGCTGTCATGTTGTAAAATCTGCCCAATTAATCTTTCAAGACCTGTCCTACAATCACCCAGCTCAGTGTCTGATATCCTACCCTGATAGCCTTCTTCTGAGACACTATTTAAGCTCTGTTAAGGTAGTGTTCTATTCTTCAGTAAGTCTTAAATCCTTTCTTTGATTGATCAGTGTGTTTTTTTTCTGGTGTTTTCTGGGACGACTTGACAGTTCAGCCAAAAGGATGAATGTGTGCCTGTTCAGGAGAGACCCCCTGAGGTGTGGAGGAGCCACAATTATGGGAGTGGGTGGAGCCAAGTGATTATGGTTTGTTGCTATTTTTGTGGCCCAGTTTCTACTTGCAGGAAGGTGAAACCAGGGGAAATTTGTCCTTAATTCCCGTAATCATTCTTTAAGCAAGGACATCAAATGTCTAGCCCTGTGAAATTACCATGTTCACTACTTTTTACAGGTCTCTTCCTTGATAAGATAAATACAGTGATCCCTTCCTCCAGACAAGGATGATCTTAAATTCACTGTATCATGACGAAATCTTAAAGGTGTATGTGCATGCATGTACATATATGACCATATGCCTGTACACACATATACATATATGTGCACACACCCATGGTCACACATGTACATAATACCATTGAAGGATTTATGCCAGTTGACAAAAATGCAATAGGATAAAAATTAAGAAATCCCATAAGGCAATGCTTTGTGGGGCCTGTAGAGAGCTTGTTCTTTTGGCTGTGCTCCCCTTCCCCATTCCCATCAGTCTCTGTTCCAGTTAAAGGCCACTTTCTCTTAGGGCACATGGAGAGAAGCCTTCTCAACCAACACAGCGAAGCTCTTTCTCCCCTGTCTAAATTATGCCTGACTCCCTCTCCAGAGTAGTGGGACAGGGCAGGGGAGAGGAGAAGGAAGCCCTTGGAGGTCAAAGCTACATGGGTTAGGAGTGGAATCTGATCTCACTTCTGCCTCCTGGGCTTGGTAAAGTTATACCAACATGGGTCCCGCAGCTGCTGAGAAGAGATTACCAGGCGCTGAGAGTTCTGTATCCTCAGGTGGCCTTGATGTTCAAAGATGAATTCCTTTAAAGTTCATTTTCAAGCAAGTGAACAAAGGCAGATCTGTGTCTCCAACTCCAAGGATTATGAATAGGATGCCTGCTGGGGGAAGCATGTGAATACAACAAAGAAGGATATGACTGTAATGGAGGTGAACTGTTGGGGAAACAGAAAAACCTTCCTGAATGCCTTTGGGAAGACTGTAAGGTAAACATCATAGGTAAAAAGGATGATTTACCAGTTCCTTTCTGTGACAACTGTGATTTTTCTATTAAAGTCTATGGGCAAATGATTCCATGCAGGCATGCTTTTAGCTATGACTATGCTAATTCTCACACATAAAACCAAACCAAACAGAGATGTGTCCGGGCTGTCGTATTCCTGTGCTGCTAATTGAGGAGCATACACAAGGTTCTCTCTTCATGTGTAGTACCGTCCAAGGATGCAAGAGAACATATTTGTCT
Source organism: Desmodus rotundus (assembly GCF_022682495.2). Classification (NCBI taxonomy): domain Eukaryota; kingdom Metazoa; phylum Chordata; class Mammalia; order Chiroptera; family Phyllostomidae; genus Desmodus; species Desmodus rotundus. The sequence goes on along the minus strand of NC_071400.1, from coordinate 88,544,313 downwards.
CAGAGACTTACAGGCTCATATCAACCACGGCCATAAGAGAGATAACAAACTTGTTACCTCTGCTCCACTGGGAAAAGTTCATCCTTGTATTGCCTCAGCAACAACGGATAACCCCGAAATGCTGCTAGTCAGGGTCCACATGAGTCGCATAGCACCGGAGCAGTGCACCATGCTGTGTGCACCTCCCCCACAACATGTGTGGGCCACGCAAGCACAGTACTCAGTTACAGGAGGATCTTTGTGCTTCTCCTGGAGAATTGTCTCCACCCCCACCTCCTTCGGTTCATCGAGAAAGCATTCGTATTTCAACAAGACAATAAGGCAACTTAATAACTGTCCTTACTCAATATGACTCAAATTCTGCTGCTAAATAACCATCGCCTCCTGCCCCAGCACCTGCTCACGGTTATCCTGAATATCAAAGTCAACCAGTGGTATCGCACCCTTATCGTATTTTGCCTCCAGAGCAACATGCACCAACCCCATGTCCTCCACCACCAGTGAACCTTCCAATGTCATATCCTCTCCAGGACTCGGGCACTCCTCACTTGGTTTGTAGTCAGGTGCCACCTCCACCCATGACTTTGGAGTCATTACCAATAACTTTTTCCCTGGATATATTATTGCCCAGGTGCCACCTTATACTAACTCTTCTCTTCCTGGATCTCCTCTCTCTCAACATGGTGGTCTACCTGTAAGTGTCTCTCTTCACCGTCATGCTCCTAACTCTTTACCCTAGTTCACTGAGGAACAAGAAACTCCGAGCCCTCCATTTATACAAGCAGATGAAACACAGCCTGGTGTATGGACTGTATCAAAAGGGTCTTTACCTCCTCTACCAGCGCAAGGTCCACTTTCCCCAACCTCACTTCCTGATCATTCAGATCAGACAAGGTACAGACCATATTAACAAGGATAATAGTATTTTCAACTGCAGAGCTGATGAGGGAAAAAACCTTCAATATAGTCAACCTTTTCATTCAACTTTGACTGTTTTAGGAAGGAAAAGCATTTCTTACAGAGAGAGCTGTAAAACACTTAGGATCACAATTGTCTCTTAAAATGGTTTGAAACCTTGACATGAGGATTTATTTCAAGTTCTATACCATAGTGTGCGTAAATGGCTCCATTAAGCATAGCTGTATTTTAACAACTTTGTTCCTTTAGTGTGGTAAATTGACCCAGAGGTGACCAATATGAGTTCCTGAAATAATTTTGCGTTGTTTCACTTTCAAAAGGATCATTTTTTCTTCAGTTTTGTTTGTGGGATATATTCGGTTACCTTGTGTAAGATTAAATTTCAAAATGGTTGTAAAATGCTATTTTTATGTACATTTTATCACATACTATTGTGTTAAACCATGTTTGACCACTAATTTTCCAAAGTACAATAGAAAGTCTAGAAGTAAAAATCTAGAATATACTGCAAGGCTGACAGCTAAGTGATAGAGAATTATTTCACATTTTAGGCACTGAAACTTTGAGGTATAATAAGTATATAATACATTTCACTTGGATGCCTTTTCATTTTTAGGCAGCCCCAGAAGCACAAAAATGCATTGGAATTCCAGCACTGTGTTAGATTTATGTTTGTAGCGTTAAAAGGCATTCCTAAATCATTGGGAAAGATATGGCCAACGTAATTGACTCTGTAGGCTCCAAGCTGGTGGGGATGCCGTTACAGTAGTTGTTAGTACTCTTTTTCCGAATGGTTGGAATCACATAATGTACCATACTTATTAGTCTTAAGTAATATTATATTGTAGCACTGTTTAAATGTTGTCATTTAGATGAAGTGTGTGCTAGTCTGCTCATTGTCGTAAACTAAATATTTAGGGCTGAATAGATTTTATTATAATTCCTTATTTCATGGTAGAGTTTGGTCCTTTTCTTATTGTGGTTTTCTTGCTTATTGGGTTTTAAATTACAATTTAAGTGCCATACAGGAATTTGAATAATGTATTAATGATAGGTATTCTTGTAGTCACAGACCCACATTTGCTTGGGTTTCATTATTGTGTGATAACCATTTTTCCTCTTACTTGAAATAAAAGAAAACTATTAATTCTTTCCTATTTCTTTTATTGGTAAAGGACTCTAAACTTGGAACATATTAGCATGAAGTTAACAGTGAAGAATACCGGGTAACTTTGTATTGCAGAAAAGTAATGCCTAAATTATAAAAATTTCACTGCTTTTTTAAGGTGCCTTAAAACCAGCTTTTGCGTTTTAGGGACTAGTTAGAGCCCTGCTAAGGTGACCACTTACACTTTATACAGAATTCATATATTTGGGGTGACATTCTTAGGGTATTATTATATGTCATTTGAATAAACCCTCATGAAGTATTTCTTCCCGTAAATGGTGCATAATATAAACATGAAGTGTGTGGTATGTGGATAAATTTATTACAGAGTTTATAGTATATGAATTTGGAGCACATTTCTTTTTGGCCAAGGATGAACTGATTTCTAATTTATCATTTTATCCTCTTGGATACAAGCAAAACAAAGTCTTATTTTGGCTGATCAAATGCCAACACATCTCTGAGCTTGGAGCTGAAGTTAGAAATCATATAAATGGCCATTTTGACCTTGACCAGTCTGAAATAACTAATACACTTTTTCTAAAGTAAGTGATATTTTCACACATCGCAATTTGAGAGCCCAGTGTTAATGCAACATTTCTGGTGAGAAAGCTTTGTTATTAGAAGCTCAGAGTGCAATAGTGTGAAACAGCGGTGGTAAATGCTTGTTATATTTCATAGGTACTTGGACTGGTATAAACTTGAGTCCCTTTTTTGCCCAAGTTTAGGAGCTGTTAAAATATTACTGTTAAGATACAATATCATTCTGTGCTTCCTGGAATAAAAAAATAGCCAAAATCACTTTAAGTCTTCTCAATGATGTATGAAGAGCTCTCCTGCTTTTATTGAAATTCGTTAGGGTTGAATGTGGTCTGAAACCTCCTGGGACATTGTATTGGACAAAACACATCAGCATCATGATAAAATTTCACATGCTAAAAAGGCAGACTTTAAAAAATGATTCACTTTCAGTTAGGTCTAGGAAATCGGTGTTATGCAGCAAAGCAGATCAGATGAATAAGTCTTAGCAGACAAAATTTTTAAATGGCATTAGAAGTAAACTCCTCCAGTTATTGTTTGAACGGCTGTGGTAGGTAGAAGGATATTCAGATTACTGTTAATGTTTCTTCGAGAAAAAAAATAATGTCAACCCTGCCTTATATCAGAAAAGACTCTGAAGCTATAATGAACATAAGTGTAAATTAAATGTACTACTCCAACGACTGCTGAAGTGGCATTGTAATTCTTCAAAACAATGAAATGGATGCATACATACTAAAAACATAGTATTTATAAGAAATAAAATAAAAATCAGGGAAAGAGATAATAAAGGTAGAATAAATAATAAAATCAAGCCCAAATTAAAGTTGGAACCAGTAAAATTTGAACCAGAAGGTCCTGCACCGTTGTTAATGTTGCATGAAATGTACTTCAAGCAAAGAAGCAAGCCAAAACATGCATATTTCAGAGAGAACACAAGTCTGATACTGAGCTAAAGTTCTTTTGTGGTTTCTCATAAAATGGTCACTGTGTAAATCTGACAGCATGAGAGAATCTCCTGGAGAGTCGGCTAAAAATAGCAGCCTGTGCCTTATTCCTTCGAGATTTGGATTCAGTAGGTTTGAGGGGGATGGGTGGGGCTTAGGTATCTGCCCTTTCAATAGCTATCCTAGGTGGTTTGGAAGCAGTGGCCTGACAGATTTAGTCACTAGTCATCCAGTCCCTGTTCTCAGGGGTCTACCATCTTCTCTGTATGCAGCAGCCACAGTAATCATTTCAGAATGGAAACTGGCCCCCAAATAGTTTGGCATTGCATTTCATGCAATTCCTTTTTCATGACTGTGTACGATTAGTCTCCTGGTGAATATTCCACACTCATGACCTCCATTCTTTCCTCACTCCCTGTATTCTAGCCATACACCCTTTTCTTTGATCCTCAGACCACCAAGCTCATCCTGCCTCTGCATTTTGTACTTGCTGGTTTTTTGCCCTGGACCATCTTCCTTCAGATCTGCATATGGCTGGCTCTCTCATGTCATGTCTGTGTTTGCACACCTTCCTTGCTACTCTGGAGAACAGAACTACCCCCACCTTCCCTCTGTATCTCCTAACCTTGCTTAATTTTTCTTCGTGGCATTAGCACTACCTGTTCTATCACTTATTGCTTTCTTAGTTTTGTCTCCTCCACAAGAATGCCATTTTCAAGAGAGGTCGGTCTTTGTACTGGTTCATGAAATAAATACAAAGAGCGATGTGTAATTATAAAATATTTTTATTTTGTTTCTGGCTGTTTGCTGCTTCTTTTATTTTCTTTTGCCCCAGGTGAAAATTGGGGTCATCTCATGACTTTTCTCCACACTGTTAGATAGAAAGCCCTGTGGTTAGTAATTAAAAATGCCCAGTCCGATGTGATCGTCAAACTTTGGATTTGATTTAAGGTCGAGGCCTTCCCCCACTTCCCCAGCTGTGTCTGGTGGAAAACTAGCAGTTGGGGGAGAATGTTGTGGTCAACTTCTTGCCTTCCCCACATTTGCTTTTATTTCTTCTCCCTACTTCACTAAGTGGAAGTCTTGAGCCTCCAGAGTTGGAGTGCAAGGGATTGATTGGGGTTGGAGAGGTGAGGGAGGTAAGAAAGGTCATGCTTGATTGGTACTCTAGGACCCTGGATTAGTTAGCGCTTTCTGGGCCTGACTACAAGTTTTAAGAATTGATTCTTTCATGAGCACTTTCGTAGTTGATAAGACTTGCTGTCATTGCTGCAGATCTCTCCCTGTAGTTCCCTCGGTGAGGATGAATGCATGTCTTCCAGTTAGTTCCCTGTTTATCCTTCAGCCCCTGAGAATCTGGCAATACCCACAGCTTCTTCAACTGAGTTGTGTTCATACCTCCAGGTTCATGTTAGGTCTACTGAGGGGCAGCATCTGGCCCATGAGAAACACTTTCTTTTCCCTCATAAACTCAGGTTGTGCTGGTCAATCCCAATGATAGCAGTTCCCTCCCTTCTTCAGCTGTCAGGGACATTAGTCTGTTTGTATCCTGTGACTTGCATTTTCCAGAGAACAGTCTAGAGTGTCACTAATGCTCCAGACAGCACCTCTTTAGCCCTCTCAGTGGTCTCGTTACAGTCCCCCTCTTCTGAGAGGTGAAGTGGGAGGCATCTGACATGCCTTGTTCCTAGGGGGAGGTGGTGGTGGGAGTACCGGCATAGCAGACTGTGGTGCCAGGCTATGTTCTGACTGGCCAGTGCCCATGCCATCCGCGTTAAATATTTTTATCATTCCTCTGGGTGTAGCTACTCTTCATTTTCAAATAGCTCAGTAACCACAGATAGGAAAATGCAATCTGCTTGGAGTGTGCCTACAAAAATGAAGGAAGGGGAAGAAATAGGTAATTAAATGGATAATTCAGAAAAATACCTCAGGTATTGGGATTTTCTTGGCAAAGTTTTATCTGAATGATTCTGAAAGGGGTCAGAATTTGGCACATCTCATAACAGTTGCAAAAACATCATGCTGAATCAATAATACATTTTTTCAAAGATAAAATAGTCAACAGATACTCATTTCTAACAGGGAGAACTCAGTTGTATTATAACCATCTTCCAAGGTCAGACCGAAGTAAACTGTGATACAGTTGGAGTTCCTATATGACTGGGAAGAACCATTTTTCTTCTGCTGAATGAAACTAATACATTTTTAAAAATCATGTCATCACACTATAGGAAGAGAAGGACTGCTTACTTTATTGACTATTGCTTGCTGTGTTTTCACTTTTTCTTAATATTTGACTTGGATTTCCTGTTTGGTTTATATACTTGGGAATCTGATTGCAAAATTGGTCTCAGTTCTTCACCTCTTCCTATATCTACACCCTTTCCGTGTATCTTCACAATTCCTTATCAAAAGGAGTTCATTTTTTTGTCCTCTTGACTATAGGCTGGCCCTGTGATTCACTTTGACTTGTAGAATGTGGTAGAGGTGTCAGTGTGCCAGTTCTGACCCTAGATGCCTTGTGTTCTTCCACTCTATCCCAGAGTTCTGCCACCAATTTGGCCTGCCTTGCTGGAAGATGACAGAACACATTGAGGAGAACTCATTTTTCCTATTCAAAGCCATCCTAGACCAGCCTAAAGTCAGCCAACCTCAAAACACAGGAGAATGCTCAGCCAAGATTAGCAGAACTACCAACCTAAGCCACACTTCAGTACAGAGCCATGAAGGAGCTCATCTGAGAGCAGAAGAACCACCCAGGTTGCCTGTTGTTTTGTGAGCAATAATACAAATGCTTATTGCTTTAAGTCACTGAGCTTGGATGCTTTGTTACACAGTGATAGCTAACTCATACAAGGCATTTTTGCCTTCACTTTTCCCCTGTGGTCAAAGAATCACACATTGTCCAGTGTTACAATTAAAATTTACTCTAATGGGGTATTTTTAAGACAGGGACTAGAAATATCTGATGTTCAGACAGAGAGAGAGTTTAGTTTTGAAAGGGTTTAATACATTAAATATGCTCTTCAGTTTTTGTCATCTACACATACTTATTTCCCAGTTTCCTCATTAATATCCAAGTTATAAGAATAATTAACCTTCAAGAAACTGCATAGTAACCTTGAGCAAATTGTGGACAATTTAGCATAAGTAGACATTACATATGCAGCTGGTGTTTCCCAGAGTGTTGGTGATCAAACTACTGAAGACTGTATGCAAAGTCTTGTGCTCATCAGCATAAAACCTTATTCCAGATTTTCTCTTCTGAATTGCTGTCTTGGGATCTTCTAAGTTTGTGGTGGCCATTTGTGCAGCAGCTGAGCTATGGGGGTCTTCTCTTACCTCGAAGATTAAGCTCTGTTCTTTATGAGTGACGGACATATATTCAGGGAGCATATAGAGCCATAGTTGCTATGGTATATATTATTTTTTAATATATAGTATTATCCTTTATTAATATTGAATATAGTTTTTACATCATAAAAGGAAAACATAATGGATGCTGAGTATAGGCCAATCTTTTTTCTTGAATAACTTTATTTAATATTATTTTTATCTTGAGTTCTATCTCATTTTATCGTTTTTTTGATTGTTGTTCAAATACAGTTGTCTTCATATTCCCCCCATCATGCCCCCCACCCCACCCATCCCCACCTCCCACCCTCAACCCTACCCCCCTTTGGCTTTGTCCATGGGTCCTTTATACATGTTCCTGAAAACCCTTCCCCTTTTCCCCCCTGTTATCCCCTCTCCTCACCCCTCTGGTTACTGTCAGTCAGCTATGGTGTATATTTTTTATCTTCACGTCTAAGGAGGCTCAAGTTAGCATGGACTACTTTGGAGGAAAAACATCCTTTTAACCCCATCCTTTCATGGTTCCCAACAATCTGAAATGGCTTTCTAAGTCAATGCCCTAAAACTTTTTTTTCTCTATTTAGTCCAAGTTCCTCATCTCCCTCTTTGTTATATTCCAATCACATATGAACAAGCTCTTACCCTCCCCAGCTCTGCATAGTCCCAGATGTCTGTCACCAAGACCACTTGGCTGCATTTTAAACAGCAAGGAGGCAGTGGGTAAACATCTGTTTTAGGGACAGATGTCTGCATAATCTTAGGTTTTCAGTTTAGAATATACTTAAGAATGTAATTAAAAATACTTTTATTTTTCTATTAGGGAAAATAGCTTTAAAACAATTGTTTTAGTTTTAAAAAAGAAATATATGCTCATTATTGACTATATAGTATAGGAAAGGATTAAAAATTAAAATTATCTGTAATTTTTAGGGGACTTTTTGGTGTATATTTTTATGCATTTATCTCATAACTCTGAAAAATAATTTTCAAGTTTCTACCTTTTCTACAATCTTTCTGTTTTATTAATAATTAACTTGTTAGAGGGTCAACTTTTACTTTTGTAAATTATTTTATTGTTCAAGTACAGTTGTCTCCATGTTCACCTCACTACACCCCCACCCCACCCAACCCTGCCTCCCACCCTCAGACCCACACCCATTGGCTTTGTCTATGTGTCCTTCATACAAGAACCTGTTTTTAGATCAAACTTGCCAACATGCCAAGTCTTTCGTGAGTGATATATATTTTTTATTCATAGTTAGAGCCAGAGATGTCCTTTGAAAAGTCCCATATGTTTAAGAACCCCAGGTGGTTGGGCAGATCTGCCTCTCAGCTGTCTTCCGAGCCTAGTCTGGCAGAACACCATGGTCAGTGGCCACCTTGTTACGATATCAGTTTTCCCCTCTCCATCTCACTTCTCACTTGGGATTAGTGATTCCGTTGAATTGCCTGTGTGTTTTTCAATCTACCTGCACCCACGAATATGTGTGGTCAGCTCCAGTTCCATGCTTCCCAGTTGAGAGCAATCCCTTTTCCATTTTTGTGCCCAGCCCTGGCTTCCAGAATCTTGTCCATATTAGAAACTTTGGGACTCCAGTTTCCAAAGAGGGCTGTTCACCTCTTCAGTTAGTTAAATAAATTAAGTGTAAGAGACAAAAACATTTAAATGGCCATATCTTAACAGCTCTTAACTTCAGCTGCTGCCTCCAGGGAGCTGAGAGTGGTTTGAATAATGGGGATACTCTAACCTTAAAACCATAACTTTTCCTATTCTTGCCTGGAGATTGAGAGATGAAGAATCCCTGCAGACATGTAGGACACTTTGCCTTGTGGGGATTTGGCAGAAGGTATTATACGACTCATTTATACTATAGAATAGTTGTAACCTTCATGTCTTCCATTTGTACTAGCAAATAGCGATGGAGATGGAGCCGCAGAAATGCATTTGATGAAGGGTGTGAATTTTAAACATTGAACTTTGATACATTACCATGTAGAAACCAAGAATACATCTCAAATGCAATGTCTATCACCTGTGAATGTGGGCACAGTGAGTCTAACATGAAGCAGCTTGTACCTGCATGGGACTGTACAGAGATGTATTTGTGTACAATGCACCGGGAATGTGCTGAGGGAGAAAGTGAATTACAACCATAAAAAGCTTGCTATCTTCAATTATCCTCAATCAGTGGTTTTAGCCATTTCCTAATGAAAAAGGAATCATAGTTAAGCTGGAATCTCTCTGAAACTCTCTGAGACTACACATGCCTGGCATCTATAGTTGCCTGTTTATAGAACATGCTTAAATTAACTCTTAACCAGGCACCTGTAATAACCCACACAACAACTACCTAACCACACAAGAAATGACACCTTGAATTAGACCATTGGGCCACCCATTACACAGGAACATAGATTAGCAGAGTGATAGAAGAGGACATTGATTTTCCACATTCCTATACTCCTTTCATAAAGGGTAGGGATTTGTAGGACGTGATTTCTTTTAAAAAAAGATTTTATTTACTTATTTATGTTTTTGAGGGGAAATGAGAGAGAAAATGAGGGAGAGAAACATCAATGTGTGGCTGCCTGTCACATGCTCCCTACAAGAGATCTGGCCCGCAACCAAGGCATGTGCCCTGACTGGGAATCAAACTGGCAACCCTTTGATTCACAGGCTGGCACTCAACCACTGAGCCACACCAGCCAGGGTAAGATACTTTTTCTTTTAACAGATCAGCTTTCAGCACCTTCTTTAATGCACCTGCCTTATAGAAGTCATGCTTCTAAGAAATAACTTTGTTCCCTCCCAGGCTCCAAATGGAAACTTTTCAAGGCCCTATTTGCTATGAGGGATATTTATCATGGAAACTGAGTAACTTACACTTTAATTCAAGTGTCCTCTCAGCATTGAGAATAGGTTATTTTCCTCAGGAGGCCCCAGCAGGTTCCTGTTTTAAAGAAATTGAAAAGAAATATATTGCTTTCAACAGTCCCCAAATCAATACACTTTCAAACATAGGAGCAACTTTCTTGTGCTTCCTATGTGGGCTAAAGAACGTGCAGGCCTAAAGTTCTGTGTGATCATAATGTTAATGCTTAAATGGAAGTCATTGTGCTGTGGGGTATGAATGATCGTGGCCCTTCTCTTGCCATTCTAGATTAAGGTAACCGATTTTTGTACACACCACAGTAACGATGGCCTCCCATCCATCCATCTGTTGCAGCTTCCCTAGAGAATAGATTTAGGACCAGACCATTTAAACATCAATATGTATTCCTTTTTCTTCACCTTAAAAAAACATGTAGAGAACATTAGGGTACTGTGAGTCAGTGCTTTTTTTGAATAGCATCACCTGTGATAATATGGCTGTAAACTAGAAAGTCCTTAATAGTAGGGTACCAACATTTTATTTCTTTTCCCCTCTACCTTGGTGCCTTCCTGTGGCCTGTATGGAAAACTAGCTCAATATATGCCTGTTAAATAAATGAATCAATAATTTCACATGCCAGTGCTCCAAAGAATGTCCACTTGTTTTGGACTTGACATGTAGATTCATGGTGCTGGGAGAAGGACCTTGCTTCTTCTCTTGTATAGTTTCCATGGATACAGACAACAGAATGGTGGTTACCAGAGGTGGAGGGGGTGAGGGAGGAAAAATTGGGTAAAGGAGTTCAAATACAAGGTGATGGAAGGAGACTAGACTTTGGGTGGGGAGCACACAATACAGTGTACAGATATCATATTATAAATATATACAGCTAAATTTTATATAGTGTTATTAATGTTATCCCAATACATTTACTAAAAAGATGTTTCTCTTATACTTGCGATTTGATTTTTAACCCACTAATTTGTAATATATATTTGTAATATAATTTGATATATAATGTAATTACTCATATATTTGAGATTATGTTCTCCCATATTGCTATTTGCCTTAGCAGCTCTCTGTTTCAAACAGACCTTCCTTCCTTCCTCTCCTCTTCCATTCCTTTCTCCCCCCTTCCATTCCTTTCTCCCCACTTCCATTCCTTTCTCCCCCCTTTCTCTCTTCTTTGATTCACAGGCCAGCAGTCAGCCACTGAGCCACACCAGCCAGGGCTATCTCTTCTAAAAAATTATGTTTTTCTATTGTGTCTTGAACCCAAAATTGATTTGCTGCCAGGAATTCCTTTACACCTGGAAGCTCATCCAAATTAAGGGGGAAAAGCAAGATCATAGAAGATAAATGTTAAAAGATGTAAACATTCTTTCCATTTACTTATTTATTTACCCATCAAATATTTGATGAGACACTAGTGTAATAAGCAACAGATACTAAGATGAAAAAGGTAAAATCTCTGCTGTCCAGTAGCTCACGTGTGATTACAATTATTAAAATACGAATATCTTATACTTTATGCCCTGTATTATTTTAAACATTTTTGGTTTTAATCTTTAAAAAATAGATTTAGTTTCCAAAGAACTAAGTCTTTTTTTCCCCCAGCTTTATTGACATATAATTGACATATAACATTGTAGAAGTGTAAGGCACACAATGTGGTGATTTAATACATGATTTTGAAGTTATTACAACAAAAAGTTAATACCTCCATTACCTTACATAATTGCTATTTTGGGGTGAGAACATTTACAATCTATTCTCAGAAACTTTCAAGTATATAATACTGTTAACTATAGTCACCATGTCATACATCAGATCCCCAGAACTTACTGATCTTAATACTGGAAGTTTGTACCCTCTGATCAACATGTCCCCATTTCCCTCACCTCCTGGTCCCTGGCAACCACCATTCTACTCTTTGTTTCTATGAGTTCGGCTTTTCTAGTTTCCACATCTAAGTGAGATCATACAGTATTTGTCTTTGTCTGTGTGACTTATTTCACCTAGTGTAATGCCGTCAAGGTCCATCCGTGTTGTTGCAAAGCAGATTTCCTTCTTTGGATTTGTATATACAGTGGTCCCTCCTTATCTGCAATGTGGCTTTGTGCAGTTTCAGTTTTATGAGCTTATCTAGATGAGGTCTGGAAATAGTAAATGGAAAATTCCAGAAATAAACAATTTACAAGTCTTCAAAGGCACACCACTCTGAGTAGAGTGATGAAATCTCTCCTCAGTGCACTCCTGCCCCATGCTGCCCGGGACATGACTCATCCAGGGTCTTCATACTTTAGACCCTCACGTGCATTGTCACTTATCTCTGACTTAGTAGCCTTAGCCTCAGTTATTAGATGGGCTGTCACCGTATCTCAGCACTTGTGTTCCAGTAACTGTATTTTACTTAATAGTGGCCCCAAAGCATAAGAATAGTGATGCTGGCTATTCGGACACACCAAAGAGGAGCTGTACGGTGCTTCCTTTAAATGCAAAGGTGAGTTCAGTGCAATAAGAAATTTTGAGAGAGAGAGAGAGAGACCACATTCACATAACTTTTATTACAGCATATTATTATAACTGTTCTATTTTATTATTAGTTATTGTTAATCTGTTACTATGCCTGATTTATAAATTAAACTTTACCATAGGCATGTGCAGGAAAAAACGTAGTGGACATAGGGCTCAGTACTAGCCATGGGTTCAGGCATCCACTGGGGATCTTGGAGCATATCCCCTGCAGAAGTGGGGGGATATACCACACAGGAGTGGGAAATATGTCTTCAAGGCAGTGATTTCTTTTCCTTTGGATGTGTATACCTGGAAGTGGGATTGCTGAGTTGTATGGCAGATATATTTTTAATTTTCTGAGGAACCTCCTCCTGCTTCCCAGAGTGGCCATACCAGTTTGCATTCCTCCCAGCAGTGCATGAGGGTTCCCTTGTCTCCACATCCTTGCCAACACTTGTTGTCCAAGGGACTAAGTGTTGGTGAGTTCTGTTGTTGTGATGTTTTCAAGTTTATTTTCTATATGTTTGTTTTATTTCTACCTTTTCTTTTTTTGTTTGACTTAGAGTAATTTTTGCCTTTTTTCTCAAGATGAAACTGGTCTGGCATATTTGATTTATTTGTCTCAGTGTGGATCTCCTGTATTACAATCTCTTTTATTTCTACTAAATAGCAACTACCCACACCTGCTGTTATAATAGCTAATACTTACAAACTACCTACTATACACCATTCTAAGTACATACATTAACCCAGTTAATCACCACAACACAGTTTATAAGGCAAGTATGATTATTATCCCTATTTCACATGAGGGAGCCAAGGGGCAGCAACGTTAAATAACTTGCCCAAAGTTGCACAGCTAAAAAGTGCCAGGGCTGGGTTTCAAACCCCAACACACTAGCTTTAAAAGGCTGAGCAGTTCATCTAATATTACTTACCTCTTCCACTGATTCATACTCTAAAATTTTTCTCTCTAGCAATGTCCTAACCTAACACCCTCCCTGCACCAAGATTTGGTTTTCAGCGCCTTCCATGGGAACATGTCTAGTAACTCCTCCTAAGATCCTCTCACCTCCTAACCCAGCCTGAATCCTAGGTTATCTTATGTTATGAATCAACTTTATGGGTTCCGTGGCCATTTGGCCCTCAAGGCTTAGCCCTTTGCCCAGACTGCTTTATGTGTTTTTTCTCTGTTTTTAAAGGTTTTATTTATTTATTTTTAGACAGAGGGAAAGGGAGGAAGAGAGGGAGAGAAACATCAATGTGTTGCCTCTTGCGCGCCCCCCCTCAGGACCTGATCCACAACCCAGGTGTGCTCTGACTGGGAATCGAACCGGCAACGCTTTGGTTCACAAGGTGGTGCTCAGTCCACTGAGTCACACCAGCCAGGGTGTATTTTCTCTTAATCTTAGTCTTCTGAGTCCCATTGGAGATCATTGTGAGCCTACCTGGATGAGCTTTATTACAAACTATGGCTATCAACCTCAGATAGTCCTTGTTATTCTAACAATCCTTTATGTTTTCCACTCTTTCCTCACTTTCCCATTTCTCCACTGTGACTTTCTAAAGAGTTTCTCTCTCATTGAATTTGCCGTCCAACTGTGACTCCCACAGTTTTAGCAGGTAACCTCAACCCCTATGTCCTGAGGAAAAGTCAGAATTGAACTTTCTAAACTGTCTTTTCTCCTCCAGAAAACTTATCTGTAGTGTCTTGGATTCTTAGCTCGTATATGTATTCATTGTCTTCCCTCCCTTTCTCCCTTTCTCTCTCCTGCCTTCTTTCCTTCCTTCTGTGAATATCTGTTGAGCATCTACTATATGCCTGACACTGTTCTCGGTTCTGCAGATACCACAATGAATATAACAGAACTGCTGCTCCCATGTAGCATACTCTAGTGGGTGAGACAAGTGAGAAACAAATCAGTGTATATCACGTCAGATAATGATCAGAGCTTTGAAAATAAATGAAGTGGGATAAAAAAAGCTAGAAGATCCTTGGGGGGCAGTGCTTCATTTTTATATTTGACAGTCTGGGAAAGCTTTCTCTGAGTAAGTACTGAAGGTAGAGTTGCCAGATTTAGCAAATAAAAATACAGGGCATCCAGTTAAATTTGACTATCAGATAAGCAATGAATATTATTTTGGGTATAAGCATGTCTCAGGCAGTACTGAAAATTATTCATTGTTTATCTGCAATTCAAATTTAACTGGATGTCCTGAATTTTTTTCTGGCATCCTTATGAAGGAACTATGGTGATAAAGCATGCGCATGTCTGGAGGAAGAGGTTTCAGGCAGGGAATATCTTTGGGATATTAATTTGATGTCTGCAATCGTCCTAGGTGTTGGGGATACAGAAAATCAATAAGACACTGTTTGCCTCCGAACTGCTTTAGCTGTGTCACTCCTCTCTCCCCTCTAGCTTATTCTATTTACAGCAGCCACAGCAAGCCTTTCACAATGGAGATTGTGCCCCTTCTCTGCTGAAAACCCTCCAGTGTCTTCCCTTCTCAGATTTAAAGCCAGATGTCATAAAATGTCCCTCAAAGACCTAGGTCAGTGGTTCTCATATTTTGCTACACATTGGTCTCCTGGGGATCTGCTCCCTGGGTCCCACCCCCAGATTCTAACTAATCCTGCCTGTGTCACAGCCTGAAATTCAGGATTTTCCAAAGCATCCCGTGTGACTGTGCTGTGCACCGTGGTTTGACAGCCCTTGCCTTACCTGACCTCTGCCTCCTCATATTATTGGGACCTTAGCTCAGACAGCTCCCCTCCCCATTCTCTCTACTCCAGCCCCACTGGCCACCACACTGGCCTCCATGCTCTTCCTCACACTCTTCAGTGGTGGTCCCGCTGCTTCAAGGCTTTTAGTTTTGCTGTCCCCTCTGCCTGAAATACTCCTTTCAAGATATCCATGTGACCCCTTCCTTCACTTGCATCAGATCTCTGCTCAAATGTCAATTTGTCAGCAAAGCCTTTTGTTGGTGATCTTGACCTCCCCCCACCTCGTGCCCTCATTTTCTTTTTTTCAGCCCTCATGAGTACTCTTCCTGTTACATACTTATTTATGTCTTTACTTATGCCTGTCCTCTCCCACACCAGCATAAGACCTATGAGGACAGCGCTTTGTTCAGTTCACTGCTTTAGTGACTAAAACAATGCCCGCCACATAGGTGGAGCTCAACAAGTATAGATTGATGGAGGAGTTGAGTCCAGTGGGGAATTTAGGCCCATAAACAATGAATTCTAATACAACAACATGAGTCATTATTAGGGAGTTTTAAACAGAATTTCCTAGGGGATATAGTGCTTTCGATTCCTGATTCCATCCCCTTCTTCTCCCTCTAGGATGCTGTTTTCCAACTTTTTTCATCAGACATCTCACTTTCCACATCCTCCATACCCTCAGTGTGCAAACCCACTAAAGCCCTCTTCTTCCCCTGACCTACCGCTTAGGCATTGCTGAGGGAGTGCTAGGCATGATGTTAAGCTTCCCTGTTGCAGGTCAGACAATTCTGAGTTATGCTCCGTATTCTTTCTAGAGGGTTGCAAGTGGGATTGTGCGCCAACTGCCCACGGCCATAGCCACCTCATTAGTGCTTTGTTGACTTCTTTCTATTTTCTGCCTCTCTGGTATCTTCTCCCAACTAAACCACATGTACCCAAATCCTGGGCTCAGGATCTGCCTCTGGGACACCCAAAAGTGATACAATATCATACATTTTCCTGTAAGGAACAACACCAAAAAGTCCCCCAAACCACCACCAGCACCTCCTTAGTTACTACTTGAATTGGGCAGACAAGGTAGTAGTAAGTATTGGCTCTACTGCCTTGTAGACATCTTCTGTTTGTGCCTTGAAAAGCAGCTAAACACCTCCGTACACACATTAACCTTCCTTTTGACCACTGAAATTTTAGGTACTTTTACAAATTGCCTTGTGTAACGGTTTGAAAGTGAATTTTGGTATATTTGATCATATTAGCCACCCATTTGACTCACAAAGATGGATGGAAATTTTGGCTTGACCATTCTGTGATCCACGACGTTGTTGCCTAGGTAACAGCCTGTGTGGGCGTGGAATTAAGGATAACAGGCCTAATGGTACATATGAAAAGAGAACAGATGCCTGGTAGAAGGTGGTGCATTCGATTTCTCAAGCAACTTGAGATGCTATTTAGTTCACTGGAAGAGGCCATTTTCTAGGCAGTTAGAGTAGTAAATGACTCAGTAAGAGATGCTGTTTGACAGTAGGGATTTCTGTGAGGGGATTTTCCATCATTGTATTCCAAATTTTTTCACTTCAATAGTCGTGGGAGAAACTATGCTGTATATACACACATGTATAGGGAAAATACAAATATCTGAGAAAGGAAGATAAACATTCCAGTCCCTGCTTGTGTAGGGCACTCCTCCATGCCCCATTGGATGGAAAGGATTTTCTCTACAAAGGCAAATAGATGAAATCTTAATTCCGTCTCTCTGCCCAGGGATAGCAGTTGAATCAATATGCTGCGCCTCTAGGAGGAAATAAAGAGCATTTATACTGTGGACTCAGCTAAATGTGTAATGTGTATATACATATTAGGATTTGTTGAGCTTCCTGGCCCTGGTGGCACAAAACAAGCATCTTATTGCTTAGTGCTTCATGGCCAGTTCAAAGTGTGAAGGAAGAAGATTCGTTCAGCCCCCTCCCACACCCCAGAACTCTCCTGGCTGTTTCATTCACTCACCTGCCTTTACAGGTGCTGTGGTGCCAGCATGCTCGCCATGTGGGGTTCCTTTGCGCTGCGACAGTGTGGGGCTGCATTCTCTGGAAGATTGCTGTCTTCCAGAGAATTTTAAGCATCCCTTGAAAACCTAGATGTTGGTGCTGCAATCTCAAGAAATCATAAGCAAACAGGTCCAGGGATTTAAATTTCTGAGATAACATCTCTTCACATATGATAAGGATTTTGATTAGGATTTCAGAGCTTTGATAATGTTATCATCAGTCCAGGGGTTTTGTATCTAAAATGATAATGTCTTTCCAACTGCAAATGCTCTTTCCTCTCCTGTCTCATCATTTATACCTTCATCACATTCAGCCTCTCCATTAACCTTGCCTAGAGAGCAAGCCTTAAACCCTATTTCTGTATTTTCTCTGTCTTAATTTGTATGCCATTGCTTCAATTTCTTAGTGTGGCGCATTGCAAAGATTCTTCAGGATAATCACCAGTAAATGTGCTGACATTATGAGGAAATGATGTAGTCAATGTAAAGAAAATTTCCATTTACAGAAAAACTGTATGCATGTCAACATTTTATTTTAATTATCTGATAGAAATGTATAATAAAGTATTTTTACCTCTATGACCCCTTCACTTGCGAATTCCAAACGTGGTCTAAATGTATCGAATGATTTATTATCACCATGAATAGTGACCGTTTTGAGTCTTCAGGCCCTACTGATGCAATCAAGCGGCTTTGATTCCTTAAGTGGCCTGCCATTACTGTACCTTTTCAATACTACCTTGGATTTCCCTTTGTAAGTATCTTTTTCTCTGCTTATTACGCCACTCAGACTGTCTGTTTCTACAAATCTCCCCTTTAAAGTTGCAGCTATTCTTTAAAAATGTGGCAACCAGGTAACTCAGTATATTGGAACAGCACGTAAAGTTAGAACACATAAATTCTCAGAGCTGAGGTTCTTTTTTATGAGGAGCATGTTTGAGCTTTGTACATGAACTTGGCATCATGTATTTTGATTGCTTGGAGTTTTATTTTTTCCCTTGTAATTTCCTGTTTTCTATGTAGTTAAATTAGCTAGATAGGTAACAACAAACAAGAGCATTGTGAGTGTATTCTGTGTATGTGTGTTCCTACTTGCTTCATAAATCATTTGCTCTAAATTTAGGGACCATCACAGCATGTCTTTCTGGTGCTTCAGTGGTTGGCTCTCCACTAGTTTTCCTTCCCTCTCTAGCATTAATGCTCACTAAGCCTCCAAGTCTGGCTCCAAGGACCGGTCGGTGGCTTCTGTGGTTCTGACTGGAATTTTAGAGGGTGTGGCTGACAGAGTGTTGTATGCCAGGGAGGGCTAACACATTGCAGATGCTCTTTGTTGAGCTGAGAGATCCACCTGAAAATAAGAGATGATTCTAATGGGTGGGCTTTGGGACCCTATTCATCTACAGGGTCCAAGAACTTTTGGGGGGTTCTTTTGGGCAAGAAACTCCCCAAAAGGCTTTGGCTCTAAAGGCAAACAGGGCCCTAAAACCTGACCCAAAAAGTCCATTGCAATCACCCCTACTTGTTCTTATGTGCATGTTTTTACTTTTAATTTTCTTTTGTTTGCTTAAGTCAAGTCAATACTTTGCTTAAGTGTTTAGAGCACCAGACTTTTAGATAAAAGACTTCATCGTTCTTGTCCAATGAGCACAGTGTACAGATGGTGACACAGGTGCTCCTGGAAGTGGAATCAAACTCAGGGTCAGCGTTCTCACTGTGGGGGAAAAGATCGCAGGTCCAGACAGTGTAGCACAGTGCCGAAATAAAGACCCGGACTCAAGGGCCGGACTCAGAGTTTGGGATTCTTAGCTGTCACTCAGATGCTGAGAGACCTCAGGAAAGTTATGTTTAACCTCCCAGCACCTCAGTTTCCCCACCTAAAAAATAAAGTCAATAATAGTACCTACTCAGAGGGTGATTAGGAGGATTAAGTGCACTGATGTTTGCGAAATACTTGAACAATATAGAGCAGTCCCTTGTTATAACCTGAGGGCAATATATGTGTTAGCTGTTCCTATTATGTTTCCTTTTTTTCCAGCATCTCATTTCCCTACAGGCTCTAGTTAGGGAAGATGCTCCTATGTGAATAAATAATTGGCTTTGGGAATGGATTTGTAAATAAAAGTGGAAGTTATGAATTTGATAAAAGTTTTCTTTCATTGTGGATGTATTTTATTACTGTACAAATGCACAAGTTAAGTACAATAAATTTATATTTATCTGGAATAGTTATTGAAAGGATTATGCTGACAAATTTTGTTCTACCTAGCCATTAGAGCATAAAAAACCAAAAGTGAACAATTTGAGGCTTATAGCACTCTGCTAAGAAGTTATTATTAGCCCCATTTTATAGGTGAGGATTTTTGAGGCTCAGGAAGTTTGAATGAATTATTCTGAAGTGAATTGCTAGCAGGCTTGACTCCAACCCAAGATTTCTGTCCTGAAGCGTGTGGGAAATTCCTCTTACCCATCTACATTTAAGCAGTTTTCTTCAAACCAGAAAGCTGCCTTTCTAACATAATTCAAAAGATACTCCAGGTTATTGTTACAGTTCAACCACCATTGTGAGCATTTGTTATTATGGAACATTACTGGGAACAGTTCTAGCCATTGGAATTTTCTGGTGGTGTCGATGTTGGATAAATGGAAGCTTTACCAAGGTAAATGATAATTTGTGAATAGAGACTGGAAACAAAGCTGATGGTTTTATTGCTTAACCAATCTGGTATGTTATGACAGAGATATGCATTTGTAACATGTGTGTGTTGGTGTGTGCAGTTCGGTTTGTAAACTTGCTGTTAGAACAGATACAGACGATGAACAGCCAGGAGGGTCAGAGAAGGAAAGCAGGTGTCTGTTCAATGGAAAACTTCAAAGTCAGTAAATCTTGTTTTTGCTTCAGAAATTGTCACCAGGAACCCAGTTGCTGACCCACACATATAAACAGTCTGCAAGCAGTGCCTTCAAGTTGATGCTTGCAGAATTCCTCCTTGTCAGATTACCAGATAAACATAGTATGATTTTGGTCTCTATTACAAGAGAATTTGAGTCATCTCCTCCCTCCCTGATTGCAATGATGGAGCTTACTTATCTTATTTGGGGCTCTTAAAAACAGTCCCCGTACTCATATGCTTTCATGTGTTATTCCAGAGCGAGAGAAACTTAATTTTGATTAGCTGAGCTCTATGAGTCATTCTGCTAACTGGTACCACCAGCCACCTCCCCACCAGACCGGCCTTTGCTAAGGGCTCTAAATTTAGAAACTGAATGAGATTGCCTGGGGGTTACATAAGGAGCGAGGCGGTTATTTTTAGAACGCCATTATACCTAGAGAGCCCTGTGCCGCTGTCTGATTTGTTAACCACAGGCTGAAGGAGGACGTGATTACTGATTCTCTGTGTGCTGGCTGTTCGGGTGCCGCACCCCTCAAGACCAAATGACATTTGCAGTTTTGTTTACTTGCAGCTCCTCATGTTTTTGTCATCTGTGCTATAAACACACTGGAAATCAACTCTGTGCGAACACAATGGCAGTATTTTTTTTTTTATTAACTCCTTTATTTGAGGAAACCTCCCCAATCAATATCATTGTAGTTTTATCTTTTCCCTTCTTACTTTTTTGTTTTAATGGAACGCAATCATTTCGACTGCTCCTTTTCTTAGGGTGTTGTCAGAGCTGCTGATGGCACAAGTCTATTTAGACCTGTGAAGCTTTGTTCGTGTTTTCCTTACCAGGCACTTGTTTTTATTTTTCTTTTGCAGAGGGATTGCTTGAGCTGATTGAGAAAAATAAAAGAGGCAAGGCAAACATTAGGAGGCATGCTGTCATCCGGGCAGAAAATTAATGGATGCAGTAGTGGCTACAGAGAGAATCGGAACAGAGGCCATGCTTTGCTTGTCGGTGCAGCCCCATTGTTTCCCAACCCAGTAAGGAATGTCAGCTTAGCCCCTTCTGATTCTTCTAGGTTGCATTTTAGCAGTCTTGTACATCGACTTCTTTAGAATTTTAATGCAATGATGGTGAATCTCTCTTATATATTTTGACTTTTTTATTTTTGAAGAAATTAGATGGTGATATAGCTAGTTGCTTTGGAAATTTGTCTAGTGAGAGTTACATTCCTTTCTGTAATTGGTGTAGGGAGCTTAGGTTTTTAGCTGGTGCATATGTGCAGAGCAAGAGAAATGTGAGAAGACAATGATGCACTGGAATGTGAGGGCATTCCTAGAAATAAAATTAGAACTGTTAGCTGAAATAGTTCACTGAGACATTGCTAAGACTTTAGTATTTTGCAGTGGTCCTGGGATGCAAGGAGCTGGATTGTATTGAAACAACAGTGACCCAGGTAGCTTATTCTAGGTGACCTGGTCAATGAGCTGGCGGGACTAGAGCCCCTCTTTCCCTCACTACACGTGTCTGGGTACCCCATATTTACTTGCTAATCATAAATTATTTTCTAAAACATATATGTGCTTATGTCATCTCTTTGTTAAAAAGACAATGGGATCTAAATAATGAAGATAACTAAGTGGTGGCCAAATAAAAAGCAACTTATCTATTTCTTAATAATATGTTTTATATAAATATGGAAACAGGTTGTATGATATGTGAAATAAATCATTGTCTTTCTCAGAAATGGGGGAAGGGAGAGAGAGAGAGAGAGAGAGAGAGAGAGAGACACTTCTGACAGAATATTACATGACTACATATAATACGTGATCCAGCCTACTCTGTCATTTCTCCCAGGGGGAGTGGCTTCACCCAAGCTCAGCTTTCCATGCGAGTGGTGGCGCTTATACCTGGACAAAAGTGGCTGTAACTTTCTATAGGCCCCACACACCACAGATACCTGCCAGTTGGTGTTCTCAGGCAACTCCTGTAAACAGCTAGGGCCCAAACCCAGCCAGCATGGTGCCCAGGAGTCTGTTTGTGTCCTCCCTGATGAGGCCAGTTTCTTTCATGTTTTCTCTAAGACTGACAGTGAGAGGGCCAGTGTCATTTCCTGGAATGCAAACCTGTGACCTGGCCCCGGGATGTACCTGGGATGTAGCCTCTCCATGTACCCAATGGGAGGAGGAACATTTGTGCCCTTTCTTCTCTTATGACCCCAGCCTTGTACGTTTCTACTTTGTATGGTGTGACATTGTGGAATATTTTTCAGGTATTTTAACGTATGAGGTGATAACCACAGTGGACCTGCCTGACACATCAGGTGAAAAAATTTCTCTTGTCCAGCAGAGAAGGGTCCAGTGTACCACCTTGGAATTAGGGGACACCCCTCTTGGGGTTGTAGACGATATATCTGGAGGGCTGGTGAGCAGGCTCATTTGTGGTGAGGGAAGGCCGCTGCGTGAGCACAGTGATCTTGAATTACCACAGTCTCTGGGAGCACAGGCCAGGCAACTTAGCCCAGGAGATCCAGTAGCTTTATTGTCCATCTGACAATATTAGGACATGGAGATGGTTGATATTTGCAAGTCCTGGGGTGGTAGGTTGACTATGAAAGCAGAATCGGGAGTGCTAAATGGTGGCATCAGCTTGCTGAAGTAGCCCGCTCTCTTCCCTCAGTGTCTGAAAGCCCTGAGCTCCCAAGGACAGAGGATGGAGAGAAAGTTTTTCACCCCAGGATGCTATCTGGGCAGCTGGATGCATCCTAAGCACATCACCCAGGAGCTGTTTAGAAAAAATCCAGTACAGCTGGAAATGGAATATTACCAGGAAAGAAAATCAGGCTCCCTCCAGGCTAGTGCCTCTCTCTTGGCTAGAAAAATTGCTAAATGTTTGATTGCTTGTTTCTATCTGTAAAGCTAAATTGTGGGCATTAGCAAGGGTTTAACATAGGCCCCCCGCCCCAACAACTACAAAATAAATGGCTAAACTGAATGTGCTGGACATATCTTGTTCCTACCCTATCCTCTTGGCCCACATATATTTCTGTGGTGGCATCCAGCTTTATGCACATGGATATATGCACCTTACCTTAGCTACTTAACTAATGAGCTGACCCAAGGCTGCCCTGTAGCCTCTGTGTTCTGAGGGTATGTGTAAACCTGAGGGGAATTAAACCCCATTGGAAAATGCTTGACCTCTGGGGAATGGCAGTCAGTAGACAAATATTAGTCCCCTGGGTAGACAGTTCTGATGTGCATTCTACATGGCGCCTCAAGGGATCTCCAGAAGGACTGAGCTCCAGTTGCTCACAGTGGTGAGAGCTGTCACCTTAGGTTGGCTTTCTAGCCTCCTTGTTTCACTCTTCCCCATACCTCCACTTATGTTCCTTGGTGTTACATCCCAAAGTAAACTACCTGTATGCAAGCCATGCCATGAGAGCCTTGTCTTAGGCTCTGCTGTTTTTGGGAGAACTAAGTTCAGAAGGTGGCAATATGCCCATTCTACTGTAGCATGCAAGGTTAGCAGAGTAGATCTCTTGAAATTCAGAACCTAGTTGGAGAGCGATCACCATATTGGGAGAGTCCCTCTAGCTTGGGTTTCTCAACCTCAACACTATTGGTGCTATGGACTTTATAATTCTTTCTTATTATGGGGAGATGACCTATCCATTGTAGGGTGATTCGCAGCATCTCCGATGTCTACCCACCAAAGGGCAATAGTACCTCCCCCAACCCCAGCTATAGCAATCAAATCTGATATTAGACACTGCCAAGTGACCCCAATGGGAGTTCATCTCCACCTAACGATGACTGCTTCAGCGGAAGACAAACTCATGCTGCATGACCAGCAGATTGCCCGAGTATTAGTATGTTTCTCTACTGGAAAATAGAGGATGGGGTACATGTGGCTTCCCTATTTCCTGGCCCCAGCTTTGTAAGTTTCCCTGTTTCCCAGTGAAGCCCATTCCTGAACTCATACCAGGTGCTATTGTGGAATTCATGCTAAACTCTGCCATGACTGATGATGGTTCAGACAGTGGTTTCAACACCTTGTATTTCAAAACCAAGGAATTTGATTTTATAAAAGTGAGAGTTTTGAATAGACACTAAATCCAAACCCAGGTGGTACCCTGGCAGAAGATAGAAACCAGAGAAAACATGGTCCCCAAAGACCTATGGAAACAATAGTCAAATCCCCAAAATTCTATGGAAAGCAAAAAGAGGACTTTGGCCCAAATTACTTTGCTCCCCAGGAAAAGATTTAAAACACAAACTCCTAAGGACAGGATCCCTTAGCTCACATTTGTGGGCATTTCATTAATATGGTCCACTCTTCTGTTTTGTAATGTCGGTTCCCCCCAGAGTAGTTTCTTACTCTTAAATTTACATTTTCTGCCAAGAAGTCTTTGGGATTCATTCTTGAGGCTTTAAAAAAATTTTTCTGGTTCCTGACATCTGAGAGATTGTTACAGACACCATAAAACTCATCCTGTAATCACCACATTTTCAGTTTGAATCATCATTATCCCATTTATGCGAAATGTAGTAATAACCCATTTATCTGTAAGAAATATAAAACCTGAAATCATTCAAGCAATAACACAGTCTTATTGGAAGTTTAAAAGGCCACAATAACAATCAAGGAATGGAATATTAGGGGGCTATTTAAAAATGAGGAATATCCGTATAACCTGAAATGGAAAGATCTACAGGATATATTCTGAAGTTCAAAAAAAAAACAAACCCAAAACTATAGAGCAGTGGTTATAGTATGCTATCTTTTATGTTAAAAATAAGGAAATTATAATACCATATTTCTATTTGCTTAAGGAATTATGGAAATGTTTTTGAGAAATTAATAAAAGTAATCACTTGTAGATTTTAGAGGATGGGGAGCTAGACTAATGTGGAGCAGGGTGGGAGGGAGCATTTTCACTATATACATACATATACATGCATGTAAACACACATGCACATATACATGGTCAATTACTTGAATGTATTACCTTTTGGAATGTGAATATATGTATTTAAAATTTAAAGGTACAGTGGTATATTTTTGGTTAGAGATGTTGAAGTCCTGAATACTTCAGCCTTTTATCTTTATCTTCTCCTTTTTCTTTCCCTGTTGTTGTTTTCCCTATTAATTTTACCTTCGTTTAAACCCCCAAATAGAATAGGGTCAGTGAGTCTTGTTTAAACCTGTGGATGCTTACCTTCTTTCCCTCCATGGGTTCATATGGAGGAAAAAACACATGACACCAAAGGGTCGCATAAGGGCTTTTGCAGACCTCCCTCCGACTTGTCATTGGCCAATTCTCAATGAAGTGTTATGCAAATAGAGGTTTAAGCTCAGCAGTTGCCACCCCCCTCTAGCTTATTACCTCTCCAAAGCTTCTTTTATATAGAAATTTCAGTGTTACTACTGAAGAAAATGTTTGCGTGAGCAGGGAGGAAAAATGTTTTCTCCCTTTTTAGAACTTTTGTTTCTAGCTGGCTATAACGTAGAGGGCCATGAGTCATGTAAGCTATAAAACCAGGTGTTTGAGACTCAGCTAATGAATTTATCTGGGTTATTACTTTTCAGCACATTCAACCCAATGTTCCCCTTCAGACTATGTAAGGTATATTAACCAGCTGCTGCACCAATAATACTGTACAACCCCAGACTCAGTGGCTTATAACAACAAGCATCTGTTCTCCTGTTCACAGGTAAGTTCATTGTGGTTTGGCTGGTTAAGGCTGGGTGACTGTTCATCCAGCTGCATGTTGGCTGGACTTGGCTCCAAGTTGTTGGTTGGCTTCATTTATCTCTTTATGGGTCCCAGGCCGAAGGAGCAGTGACTTTTGCAGCATGGCCTTTTCATGAATGAATTTGGGGATGAAAAATCCAAGCCCAATTACATAGGTACATTTAAGGCCTTGCTTATATTATGTCTTCCAACATGCCGTTGTTCAAAGCAAGTCCCATGGTGAAGTCCAACATCAAGGGGTTGAAGAAGTACAGTGTAGTCATGGTGGGGGGAGAAGGAATATTTGCTGAACAATAATTCAAGCTGTTACAGAAGGCACCTCAGAATTCTCACTGGATTTCAAAGGGAAGAAAGCACTTTCTATACTCTCCTTGTAAATACTCTGTGTTAATTGAGAATGAGGGCTTTAAGTAGTCATCTTCTCTTCCATGCTGACCACCAGGAGGCCCACTTTTGCTCTCTGGAGTAGAGGTTTTGATTCTTTACATGATTGTTTCCTCCTTGTTGTTATCACTTCCTCCTCAATCTATTCTAACAATGTTGATGTGCCCATTAAGTTTTTAATTCCTAACTTACCCATACTATTTTTTCCTTCATTAACCTACCCATTGCTTCTCTTTTAAGAAGAAATAGACCCAAACTAACCCAAACCAGAGTTGTTTATCAAAAAATCTTATATGTGCTCAGCTACATTCTAGTGTTTATTATACACAGAAAAATGTTCCCACAATACCCTACCCTGAGGAGCTCATAATTGAGTTTCTAAATTGGATTAAATATTGTATTGTGTGACATTGACTTGGTGTGATAGTTCATAGGCAAGTAAAAATTTTCAAGGTATACAGCTAGTTAAGACAAAGTTGGACCTTGGTATACAGGTAGAATTGTGCATAGAGAGAAAGGAGGAGAAGGGAGGGCACTGCTGGAGGGTGGCACAGCATAATCAAAGGCCCGGAGGCAGGAAAAGCCCTGGGATGGAGTAAGGCCATTGCATAACCGAATTTATGTTGTTTAAAGTTTTAGCTTTCATACTTAGACATCCATGATCCAAAATAAAGAAAAATAGAAGCAGGCAAAAACTACAGCCCGGATATTGAACAGGTTCTAGTAGATGTGACCTTCTTGTGTATTTCGTGACTGCTGTTATGTTGAGCACCAGATGGGGAAACCCTCAGTCACACATGCCTCTGGTGACAGCATCCGAATAACTCGGGCTTCACTGGCCAGGTCCCAGCAATCATCTTTCGGTCCTAGACCCTTAAACTCTTAGGTTCCCTAAACTAATGCCTCTGGGGGGCTACTTACCAGCTAAGGACTGGGCATCTTTCTTCTTTTTCTAAAGCCTCATTGTAGGTGAGAAGTACATTCTTTTTTTAATTTTATTTTTAGAGAGAGGGAAAGGGAAAGAGAAAGAGAGGGAGGGAAACATAGATGTGTGAGAAGATACATCCATTAGTTGCCTCTCGCATGTCCCCAACTGGGGACCTGGCCTGCAACCCAGGCATGTGCCCTGACTGGGAATCGAACCAGCAACATTTTGGTTCAGAGGCCAGCACTCAGTCCACTGAGCCACACCAGCCAGGGTGAGAAATACATTCTTTAGAAGATAAGTAATGTCTTTTCAGGTAGAACTTTACTGAGTATACACTTTAGGGTTATAAGCATGGAACACAAATACCAATACTGGGGTTGAGGCCTAAACATACTGACAAAGAGTCTTTGCTTGACCAAACTTAAGTCAGGCTCCTGAACCTTCTCCTAGGCCCATCTGGGCACTTATTTGTAAAATCCAGTTTTAGCAAAAACCTTTCTAAGTCAGTTTAGCAAGAGTCCCCCATCCTTCCTATCTAACCACCCTCGATATTAAATCAGGTTCCTCATCCTCCATTCCCAGGTGATATCTGATCACCATAGCCTGTCTTTAGCAAAGAACCCTGCTAGGTGAGTTTAGAAAGGCTCCTCCTTACCCCTATTGTTTCCTCTTAGTGATTTTTTATTCACTGCTGCCCTCCTTTCTCCTTGTCTATAGATTCCCACTTGCCCATGCTGTATTCAGAATTGAGCCCTGCCCTTTACCGAGGTCTCTTACCCCTATCACAACACTGCTGAATAGAATCCATTTTTACCGCTTCAACTACTGTCTAGTTCTGTTTTTTCTTTGATTAAAGCAAATAGCCACGTGACCTGGAGGAGGTCAATTCAGCTTTTAGGGGCTCAGCCTCATCATCTGTAAAATGAGGAGGGTTATAGCTTTCAACCCTGGCAGCACTTTAGATCCCTAAGAGAGTTTAAAAGAGCATTTTGGGATCCCACTGCTCAGGCCCCACCAAAATTAATTCCTTCACAATCTCTGAGGGTGGGTGCTAAAGGATCAGTGCTAAAATCAAAACAAAACAATGATAACAGCAGATTTTAATGGGGAGCTATGATTTTTAATGCTCTTAAAACCCCTACTAGCTTTATGGTTCAACAACTGCATAGGATAGCTATAATAATAGTGTTAGAGAGCTATTATTATTGGTGAATATCCAGTGAGGATGCATTACACACCACTCTGCTAAACAGTTTGCATGCATTATCCCATGTCTCACATCAGCCCCAGGAGAAAGGTACTAGTCTTATCCCATTGTGCAGATGAAGAAACTGAGTCCTAGAAAGGTTCAGGTTATTTCTTGTATGATTACATTGCCTGAAAGTGAAGGTGTTAGATTCAAATCTGGAAGTCACTTGACTCGATATCTTTGACACTTTGACCAAAACTAAATGAAAACCACAAAATAATGCCACAGGAAACCAAGGTAAGACTGTATATTTCATAGTGGTGGGGGCACGAGTGGTGACGGAAGTGGTAAGTGAGGTTGGAAGGGTATGGGAAGACTAGCCTTGCTTGTTCCCCAAACCCATAGCCAATATTTTGAGTGCCTTTTAAATGGAGCCATTACTTTGTTCTTGAAGACGTGTCCTTTGAGTGGTAAGTTCCTGCTGTGCCATATTTTGTCACTTAAAAGAACAGGTAAAAGACTCAATATGGAATATGAGACAGATGGCCTCTGCTAAGGGACATTTCTACTTATGAAGCGGGCTTGCCAATTTCCAAGGCTCTGATGTGCTCATAATTCACACTTGCTCCTCTTGGCTTGGCTTCCCAGTCATTTCCCAGTGCCTGCATATTTAAAACAGGTCCTATCAGGGGAAAATTGCAGGTAAAAGAACTCCACGGCGTGGTGATCTGATGGTCATTAAAACATGGTCATGACCAAATCTCTTAATGCACAGAGCTCTTTGGTTGGCTTATGAACACACTTTTGAGAGGATTAACTGCAAAGCGTGTTTAATGCAGGGCAAATCACTCTGTCTCAAGCACTGCAAATGGGATGCAAGTTTTACATTCTGGAAAGCTTTTTTGGGGGGGGAGGAAATGCCTATCATATTATGCCATAGAGGTTGTTCATTGTCATTCAGCATCAGAAATACCACAGTGTGTACATTTGGGCATTTAGTTTTTGTTTAGCAGATTTCTGAAGAAACACAGTGGTGAGGAGAAAACACTGTAAAGTAAGCTGTCAAGTCCATGTGTTTAGTTCAACGTAAATATGCATATACTGTGTCATTAAAAGCTGAGTGATACTCTCCACAGGAGGAGGCATTTTCTGTTAGTTTGTAGCCTTGATTTTCTGTTATCCAGAGTTTGCTTTTTCAATCGTAACACAGTTTCCTCAAATTTTCAGGATTTCGTGATCAGCTTGCTTGCATCCATTTATTCTGTTAAGACAACAGACCCAAAATGGAGTTGCTTATGCTAAGCCCCATGTCACCAAACCAAGGCTTAGTTATAATTTTGGCTCTCCCAGAAATGGAATCTTACACCAGTCAATCAGGAGTCACCTTGTGAGCACTATTTAGGTCATCTGCCTGATAGACCCCTGTCATTCCCTAAAGGAAAGTGACCTTGCAGAAACCAACCTGCTTTTTTGTCTAGTATAACATCTTTATTCCTGCTTCCTTCTGCCTATAGAACTATTTCATTTTGGACAGCTCCTTGGACCCCTTTTCTTTCTGCTAGACTGGATCTACCCAATTCAAATTGATTTTTGCTTAAACTCTTAAACCTTTTAAGATTGCCTTCCTTTACCTTTCAACAATTCACTTATTGTTCCATTTTATTATTTTATTTTATTTTATTTTTTTATTTTTTAAAAATATTTTTAAAATTTATTTAGAGAGAGGGGAAGGGAAGGAGAAAGAGAAGGAGAGAAACATCAATGTGTGGTTGCCTCCCGCACGCCCCATGCTGGGGACCTGGCCTGCAACCCAGGCATGTGCCCTGACTGGGAATCGAACCAGCAACCCTTTGGTTCTCAAGCCCACGCTCAATCCACTGAGCTACTCCAGCCAGGCCCATTTTATCATTTTATTTTATATTTTATTTTATTTTATTTTTTATTTATTTTATTTTAATTTAATTTATTTTATTTATTTTATTTTATTTTATTTTATTTTATTTTATTTTATTTTATTTTATTTTATTTTATTTTATTTTTATTTACTGCTCAGTTACAGTTGTCCTGCCTTTTTCCCCATTGCTCACCCCATCCCCCCACTCCCACAGCCAACCCCCCCATTATTCATGCCCATGAGTCCCCGTCTTAGGACCAATGAAATACAGTGGTACAGTGAAACCCACAGGGCATGGTCCCCACCAGTAAGCGCTGCAATGAATGAATCCGGAGCCGCAAGGAGTTGTCTAAGGCCTCTGGCCATTTAATGGGGAATGGGGGGGTGGGGAGGGGGGAGGAGGCAGGGGGCAAAAGGAGTAGTGGAGCCTTGACACCAGTCCTAGGCACTGCCCTCCATGCTGGTCAGAGCCAACGGAGCAGCAGCACGCTCAGTGCAAGGCCGGTAGGGGTCCCCACCATCCGGCTGCCTGCGGGGTCTGGGGCGCTGTTACACAGGTCGCCGTAGCAGCAGGTGGAGGTGAGGCTGTAGGTGACGCCTTGGTAGGTGACAGGCTCCTGGCGGCCACAGGAACTGGATGTCACGCAGCCTTTGTTGGTGATGGAGCCGATGCCGGGGGCCGTCCCCTGGCCGGTGAAGCAGTCCTCATCGTCGCCACAGCTCATGAGGATGCCGGGGCAGTTGAGGGAGTCGGTCAGCTCACAGAACATGCAGCTTTTGATGCCCATCGTGCCGGAGGGCAGAGCCATCACCAGAAACAGCAGCCAGCCGAGGACCATGGTGGCTGTTGACAGAGACAGTGCCCAAATTAGGTCTCCCGGAACTACTGAATGACCCTTCTAACGCCCACAAAACTTTTGCCCCTGGTTCTGGCCTCCCACAGTCAGTAGTTGGTTCCCAACGCTCTACGTACCTCTCAGGAGCTTTTTTACGATCACGGCTCTGGAGTCTCTGGGTCTCAGCAGCTTCCCTGGGACAGAGAGGAGCCAGCGGCTGTGGCTCAGTGAGAGTCTTTGTGGAGTGGAACGGGGTGACCTCACAGACCCCTCATGGTTACTATTGGCAACGCCGGTGGTGATATCATAGGTGGGGGAGGGGTGTCATAGTCTGAGGGGCAGGCTTGCCTGTTGACCTGCCAGGGAGCAGTGAAGACAATGCCTCCCCACCGAGGTAAGAACACTTGGGCCCAACACTTGCCATCCTACCCACTAAATTCTCCGCTCTACTGGGTGCTGGATGCTGTGCCTGCAGAGTGCCCATGGTGAGCCCATTTTTCAGATGGGCAAGCTGAGGCTCAGGAATAGAAAGTGACATGACCCCAGATTTATTTAATTACAAAGAGGGCAATTATTGAGCACCTACTGTGTGCAAGACAAGTGCTAGATGCTTTTTTTTAGTATATTCATTATACTATTACAGTTGTCCCAATTTTCCCCCTTTGCCCCCCTCTGCCCTGTACCCACCCTCCCACCAGCACTTCCCACCCTTAGTTCACGTCCCTGAGTCGTGCATATAAGTTCTTTGGCTTCTTCATTTCCTATACTATTTTTAACACCCCCTGTCTATTTTATACCTACCAATTATGTTTCTTATTCTCTGTACCTTTTCACCCATCCTTGCCCCTCCCCCTCCCCACCGATAACCCTCCATGTGATCTCCATACCAATGATTCTGTTCCTGTTCTAGTTGTTTGCTTAGTTTGCTTTTCTTGTTTTTTAGATTCAGCTACTGCTAGTTGTGAGTTTGTTGTCATTTTAATGTTCATAGTTTTGATCATCTTCTTTTTGTTAAATAAGTCCCTTTAACATTTCATGTAATAATGGCTTGGTGATGATGAACTTCTTTGGCTTTACTTTGGGAATCGCTTTATCTGCCCTTCCATTCTAAATGATAGCTTTGCTGGACAGAGTCATCTAGGTTGTAGGTCCTTGCTTTTCATCACTTCGAATACTTCTTTCCAGCCCCTTCTTGCCTGCAAAGTTTCTTTTAAGAAATGAGCTGACAATCGTATGAGAACTCCTTTGTAGGTAACTCTCTGCTTTTCTCTTGCTGCTTTTAAGATTCTCTCTTTATCTCTAACGTTTGGCATTTTAATTATGATGTGTCTTTGCATGGTCCTCTTTGGGTCCAACTTGTTTGGGACTCTCTGAGCTTCCTGGGCTTGCATATCTATTTCCTTCACCAGATGAAGGAAGTTTTCTTTCATTATTTTTTCAAATAATTTTTCAATTTATTGCTTTTCTTCTCTGCTTGGAACCCCTATGTTTCAGATGTTGGTTCATTTAAAGTTGTCCCAGAGGTTCCTAAGCCTCTTCTCATTTCTTTCAATTCTTGTTTCTTCTTTCCGTTTTGGTTGAATGTTTATTTCTTCCTTTTGTTCCAAATCATTGATTTGAATCCTGGCTTCATCCCCTCTACTGTTGGTTCCCTGTAGATTTTTCTTTATTTCACTTAGTGTAAACTTCATTTTTTCCTTTATGTTGTTGCCATACTCAATGAGTTTTCTGAGCATCCTGATCACCAGTGTTTTGAACCCTACATTGATAGGTTGGCTATCTCCATTTTGTTTAGTTCTTTTTCTGGAGTTTTGTTCTGTTCTTTCATTTGGGCCATATTTCTTTGTCTCCTCAATTTGGTGGCTCCCCTGTGTTTGTTTCTATTGTATTCTAGGTGAAGCTGCTTTTACTCCCTGTCTTAGTAGCATGGTGTATTATAGAAAAGGCACCTGTAAGTTGTGTGGGGTCCAGCCTTAGATAATTGTCAGGGCCAGGCAATCCACTTCATTGCTCTGTGGCTCTCTATCGGCGAGGGCTTAGAGAGGGAACAATGCCACTTCCTGGCCTCTGGAGGCCTGCCAGACACTTGCCCAACTTCCAGTCACCTTACCCACCTCCCGTATGTGATTGGTGCCCTTCCAGCTGCTACTGTAGGGTTTTTGTATGTTCTAAGCCTATGTGGGCTCTTTAAGCAGTGAAAATCCCACAGTTTCTTTTGCCACCCCAACCACCACTGGTTCTTACAGCTAAAAGTTGTGAGACTTTATCTTCCTGGCTCTGGAACCCTGGGCTGTGCAATCTGGCCTGGGGCTGGGATCACTCACTCCAAGGTAACCCTCCCAATTTTTATCCACCACATGGGAATGTGGAACTGTCCATATCACCACTGCCACCACCTCTCTGCTTTGCACCACATCCTCTCTACCCCAGCTCCACAACTCCTCCATTCCTACTTGTCTGGATGCATGTGTCTTCTTCAAATCCTTGGTTTTCGGGCTTCCATACAGCTCAATGTTCTGACATTTTGGGGTGTTATTTGTTTTTGAGATCCGGTTGTAATTGTTTGTATGGTTGTGTGAGCAGGCAAAGGGTGTCTACCTATGCCTCCATCTTGACCAGAAGTCACTCTGATCCTTTCAACAAATATTGAATGCTGACTGAGTGCCTATGCCTTCTTTGTCTTTCATTGTGGCTGTTATGACAGCTTTCTTGAAGTTTGGATGGTATTTTCTGCCTAAATTCTCTCCCAAGGATGAATGACTGTGCATTTTCTATACTATAATCATCAAACATGCATCTATTTATTAAACTTGTATTATAAAAGATACAGTATTTAAAAGGCTATTTAATTGCCGCTTGTAAAGTTAGCTATCCTAAGTTAAACTATTTCCTTTGTCCACCACTTGATAAGTATGATAATGCCTGGACTTCCTCTCTCTTAACTTTTACATCTTTAGAAAGGGAAACCTTTGGCTCCTTTTTCTCATCTGCTTGCTGTGGCACTGAACTCCCTGAGCTCCTCCTGGTTTTACTGCTCTGTGACTTTGCTTTGATTTAAAGTCCTCACAGCTTCTTCATTCACAACAGGAGGGCAGCTTCTTTCTCAGTCTCTTTCCATCAGCTGACAGAAGAGGAGTCCTGGGGTGGGGGTGGCGAGGCGGTGCAGGGAAGAGAGAGAATGACATAGCATCTACTCGCCATTACCTTTCCTTGCATTTATTTCTCCCTTTCTTGTTCCCCCTCTCCTCTTACCTTCCCTCCCCCTTGTCTTTCTTCTTTTTTGTTTTTCTATTAGCCAGACAAATAAAAAGAAGAGGAGAAAAGTCTTTACCAAGATGTTGCAGATGGATATAGTAATTTTCTCATTCCCTCCCATGCCCTTTTCTTTTTCCTTCTCTAAAGGAATAAATGACTTCATTCCTTTTAATTCACCCACCTCAATCCCTTTCCATCTTGATTTACTTGTTGGGAGGAAGAGGTAGAGCTAGATACAGCTTCACCTACAGATGATACTTTTCTTGCTCATCCTAGCAAGAGGTTGCCTGCACCAAAATTTACCAACAACCTCAATAATAGAGTTACTCAGAAACAGTTATTTATAGACTATCATTCACACAGAGCAAAACATCTTACTGATATTTAGACAGTATTTCAAAGTGAGATTTCCATTGTTTTCCTTACACTCATTATCAACGTTAGGATGTTTTCCCAGCAGTATTGTTGAATTTCTGTTGATCTATCCACACGGTGCAACTCAGGTCCCCTTGAGACCAAGGATATAATATATCTTGACAAAATGGTAAGAAGCTAGGAGGATCACTTGAAAAATCACCATTGGTTTCAATCAGTCAAACAACTTTACTGATACCATTTGGCCATTTGCTCATTATGGAAATATCTCTGAACAATTTGGATTTATAATGCATGATTTAATAAGTTGGCACTTGAAATAAAATAATTCAGCATTGTAAGCAATGTTTTGACTGTTGACTAAATTTTAATATACCTGATATTGAAATCTTATTCAATGGTTTAAATCACAGATATATTTTAAATTTGAACTGGCACATTTTAAAATATGAAATATCCCACACGGGCAAATTTGAAAATTCTTGTAAAGTTAAAAACATTACAATTGAATTTGAATGATCATGTTAAAATTTTATGCTTTTTGATTTTCCTCAAGAGAATGAAAAATGTGTTTTAGTGAAATAGCTAGAAATATTATCACTGAAGTACTGTATCCCTTTGGGGCTTATTTTTGGCACAAAGTGGGTACTCATTAATACCATTTTTATTTTTAAAAAAATCTCAGTGAAATTACTCATCTTTTTAAAAGATTATTTATTTATTTATTTTTAGAGATAAAGGAAGGGAAGGAAAGCAGGAGAGAAGCATCAATGTGTGGTTGCCTCTCATGCACCCCCTACTGGGGACCTGGCCCACAACCCAGGCATGTGCTCTGACTGGGAATTGAACCGACAACCCTTTGTTTGCAGGCTGGTACTCAATCCACTGAACTACACCAACCAGGGCTCATCTGTTTTGGGAAAAAACATTTCTAAGAAATCTGTAGTGTTTTCTCCAACTTGATAAATCTATGAAAATGAGGGGAGCATCTTTCTACACCAAAAGCCAGAAATTTCTCTGAATTTGCAGTGTTTGAACACAAAGGAGAGGATAAAAAAAAGGGACATTTGAAATGGACAAAATATAAATGGCACATTTAAGGTACATTGTTTCCGTCATTTTCAAATTACATTTTAATATAAGATTTTATGACTGAGGTTTTGCCTATTTATAGACATCTCTCTTGATACTGTACAATGAAACTCCATCTTCTTTTCATGGGCCAGATTGGAAATTTAGGTTAATCTCTTGTTAAGATGAACCTCCCCCTTGCTGTCTTAACACTGAGAGCAGTACAGAAGAACAGCCCTATGGATTGATTCTGTGCTTGGGGAGCCCACCAGGAGTGCTCCTTCCATTTCCCATCCTGCCCTTATCTCCATCCACAACTTTCCAAAGAATAAGGCTATGAACAGAACTGCTCTTCCATCTCCTTCTCAGAACCAAGGCCTTGACATATTGCACCCCCCAGCCACTACCAAGTAGTCAGCCTTCCCTGGTCCCTCTGAATGCTCACATATTTTTCCCCATAAGGCTTTGTTTATCTCTTTCTTCCACTGGGATTTCCACAGCCTCTTCACTCCTCAAGTCCTTCTACTTTGCCCATGGAGAGCCCCCTTTTCCTATGAGCATTCTCTTTAGCTTCTTGATCTAAGTCAGGCTTTCTCAGCCTCTGTGCTGTGCTGTGTACCATGGTGTTCAGCAGCATCCCTGGCCTCTTCCCACTAGAAGTTCCCCTATTTCCACCCACCAACCCCTCCCCCACCCCCCACTAAAACCTAAAGCTTCTTTGAAGCACATGCCACCATCTTACTAGCCTTTTATTCCACTACAGGCCTTTTATTGCATTTGCAGATTTCCTAGTCACCTTCCCTCTTTCAATGAAGATTTTAGCTGTGATTCTCTCCCTCCTTTCCTCCCTCCCTCTCCACTAGTACTCTGGTGATTACTCTCCTGTAACTTTGACATCCAAGTAGATATTCTACTCAAACCTCTGGCTTCTAAGTTACTTGATCCTCCTGATCCAGATTAAGTTCAAATCCCTGCCCACTTTACATCTGAGGAGCTGAATGTCACCAGAGAAAAACACACAGCTCTGCTACTAGCCTCACTTTAACTTGATGACTGTGAATTTCAACTTAGACCATCCTGTGATAGTTCCCTGATCAGGCTGCTCGCCCGTTCTGACACCACTATTTCATAAACTTGTCTTCTTTTCTCAAAAACCCCAGTATTGCCTTCTCTCAAACATCACTCTTCTTAAATGATCTTGTTTCTTAATTCATTGAGAAACTAGAAGTGCTCAGAAAAAGGTTGCCTCATTCTACTACCACTGACTCTACTAACTTACTTGTAGGCATCTATAATGTTATATTTTCCCTTCCCTCCAGCCACAACTAGTCTGTTACCACTCCTCTCTAGGGTCAACATAGCCCTCTGTGCGTCCCCCCATTCCTTTTCAACCACCTGAGGACTTTTTTCCTTCACTTATTTCCTTTTCTTTGTGCATCACACGTTCTTCCCCTCTCTAGCAGCAACCTATAAACATACTGTAACACTTCCATCTAAACAAACAACCACACCATGATCTCTGCATACTGTCATGGCTCAGTCTTGTGCTGTTTCCTCCCCTTGTCTCCCCTCCCTCCCCCTCTTTGCCTTCTCTGTCAATATTTACTTTCCGTGTTGCCTCAACTAGTCCCATGACTTTATATAACATCTATATAAAAATGATTGCAATTTATATCTCTTCCTTTCATATAAGCTCCAAATAAACATATCCAGTTGTGTGTGTGTATACATATAAACTTGGATGTCTCACCAGAAACTCGAACATAACATGTTGAAATGTGAACCTCTAATCCTCCCCTAAATGCTTTACTTTTCTAGTGTTCAATACTGCCTACACACTTAAAATGTACTTTGCTTCAAAATCCGGAAGTCATTTTAATTTTCTTCTTTTCTTCCCGCCCTACATCCCTCATCAAGTATTGTCAGCTCAACTTCCAAATAGATCATAAATCTGACCTGTATCCATTATTCCTCCAGTCCACGCCACCGTCATCTTCTGGACTCCCACAATAAGCCTCCTAACTGGTCTCTCTGCTTCCACTTTTACTTGCCTAGGGAATCTTCACACCTCAGACAGGGTAACTTTTTAAAAGTTGTAAATCAGATCATGTCACTTCCCTGCTCAAAATTCT
This sequence comes from Desmodus rotundus, assembly GCF_022682495.2. Taxonomy (NCBI): domain Eukaryota; kingdom Metazoa; phylum Chordata; class Mammalia; order Chiroptera; family Phyllostomidae; genus Desmodus; species Desmodus rotundus. The sequence continues at coordinate 88,506,519 of NC_071400.1, read as the reverse complement.
TCAACGGATTTCAATCACATTTGGAGTAAAAGTCACTGTCCTGGGAGATCCAACCCTACTTAATCTCTTTCTTATCACTCTCCCCCTCCCTCATTTGGCTCTAACCCCTCTGGCCCTCTTGCTATTTATGAAACACACCAGGCTCATTTGAGCTTCTGGGTCTTTTGCACTTGCACATTCTTCCTAATCCGAGATCTTGCATGTTTGGCTCCCTCACGAGGCATGTGGGTATTTACAGATGAAAGCAAGCATGACATTAATTGCCATGCCAGTCAATGAAATGTGTGTATTCACTGAACTTGGCCTTACTGATACCCTGTGGTAGATCATTAGGCAAACTTGAAAAGTACAACTTGGAAATTGCTAGCCCTGGCTTGGGATTTTATGATTGAGGTGGCTGCTACATGACCCTGAACCTGAGAGAACTTCACTGTAACACACCCTGGACCACTTTGAGAAATTTGCCTGTGCTTTTGTGACATATATCAGGTAATGATCAATCCCCAATGAGAGTTTATAATCTCCTTCTAAACCAGTCAAATAATGCCTTTCAGAATCCTACTGTATTTGACAAAAATTCCTCTTTGACCCTACGCAGTCCTGTTTGGGGAGACTCACTGAATTTACTTTGTCATGGCACCATTTCCCCTTCCCCAGTGAGCAGTAGATTCAGCTTTGATCTGTTAGCTCTGCTGGCCTGGTTATTTCAGTACGGCGGTGCTGTAATGGTATCATTTTCTTCCCCCTCACTCTTTTGGGCATTTTTTCTTTAACATCTCTAGGAGCTCTGGTACTTAACATTAGTCTCTTTGTTTTCTGAAATTCCTTTGTGGGAACATGGTGCATTTCCCTTCCTAGAGACGAAAGATTCTGCTATCGTGGGTTTGGGACAACAAACCAACTCTTTTAGGTAGTTTGTTCTTTTGAAAAATTATCATACAAAAACCAGTTACTAAAACTACATCAAATCTGAATCCTTTTCAGGCGCTTGTGAACTTCTTCCCCAAAACCAAACCAAACCCCTAAACTTTAATTACTGTGTTTATTTTGGTTCCTCTCTGTGAGATTTACATTAATTAGAGTATAATGAAGCCTGCCCTTTCAAACAAATTTTTTCTTTGTTTGCGCTTATTTGAGCAAACCAACTGCGCTGTATGCGAGCACGTGTGGAGGGAGGCTTTGAAAATGGCTTCTACAACACCAGATCCCCAGACCTGACCTTCCCAGTCATTCCCAAGACACTTGGCAGCTTTGCCCACTTGAGATTTGTGAACGGAGACCTGTGTTTTTTTGTCTTGTTGTTTTCCTCCTTGCAGAAGAGACACATTTTCTCAGAAAACATTTCCTTCTCTGCGGCTTTCTGGTTAGTATTCAGGCCACCACCTCTGTTATCAGACGGTGGCAACAAAGCTTTTCCGCCTGAATCTTCTGCGAGGTGGCGGGGGAATGGATTGCACAGTAATGAGCTGTTTCTGCAGGCTTCCTTCGGGAGCCTTTTCTTATATCCCTTGGCAAGAAGAACTAATTCAAAACAGAAACCCTACCCTTGGGCATCTAAAACTCACAGAAATTCAGCTGACTTGACAGTAAGAGGGTCTCTGTGAAAATCAGTGCTGTAAATCTGAGCTTCATTCTTCAAGTGGAGGGGTCACTAGAGGGTTTCTGGAACCTTATATAAGGCCCCCTATCCCTATCACTGTTTCAAGCCAACTGAAGATGGTAGGGAGCATGATGAGAGCTGCTTTTGTTTCCTGATTATGCTGTTTCATCTTCTAAGCAACATGAACCAAGAGTCTCAGAGTATTTCCTCCCAGAGAGGCAATCATGGACTGTTTTATTCTTCATGAACTTGACCAAATAGTCAGTCTTCTCAAGAGCAGGGCCAGGGAATTTTCTGTATACCTCCAGTGCATACTCAGTGGATGTGAACTGAATGGTTGGTGGGGCTAGAAGTGGCTGTTCTCATTCTATTTTCCTAGAAATCATTGCTGCTGTCTCGCTGATGTCCTATGCTTGGGCGTTACCCCACACATACCTCCATTTCTTCTGGCTCCAGCCTCTGGTTCTGTTCTCTTGTGTTCAGCTATTAGTTCTCCTTCTTTCCATCCAGTCTCATTGCCTTAGAATGTGGTAACTCCCTATCCGTCCAGGCTTCTCTGCATCCACCCTGAGAAACCTGCTTAACACACACACACATAAACATACACATACACACATACACATAGACACACACATATAGATACATACATGTGTACATTCACACAGGCACACATACAGAGACACACACAGACACACACACCCTTATGACCAGTCTCCAGCTTTGCAAGTTTCCTCCTTCTTTTGTAGGTTCTGATTTCTTTCTCTCTCACCCTTATATTTCTCCCTTAACCCTCAAGGGTCTTCTCATTCTTTCAACCAAGGCTGACCCTCTGTAATCCCAGGTTCTGCCCTGTCTCATGACTTTTCTAATCCTCCATTTCTATTCCTTTGGGGGGTTTCACCCCTTCACCCCCTGACACTTCCCTTTATTTACATATATCTTAATTTGCTGGGGGTTGGAATTGAGAAGCGGTAGTTTTTACCTTTCAGATTTACATTGTTCACAAGGTAAATGCCCAAGCAATGCTAGTTTTAGGGTACAATAGTAGAAATTACATATGTTCCTTTGGACTGTATGGGATAATTATTGCTGGATAAAGCCATAGTGTTTTGTTGCATTTAAACTAGTGATTCTCAACGAGGGACAATTTTCCTGCCAAGATGACATTTGGCAATGTCTGGAGACATTTTTGGTTGTCACAACTCGGTGGGGGATTCTATAGCCATGTAGTGGGTAGAAGTCAGGAATGCAGCTAAATATCCCGCAATGCACAGGGCAGCCCCACAGCAGAGAACTACTGGGGCCAGAATATCCACCCTGCCAGGGTCACCTCCACCCCGGCTCCTGATGCCCTGGGTCCTCACAACCTAATCTTGTCACTCGTTTCCCATGGCCCCAATTGCTCCTCCCCCACTGCCTGGAGAGAACTTCATATTTGGCTGTCATCTCCATGGTGAAAGCTAAACATGAACCCTCCTCAGTTCATGGGATTCATGACTAGTGGGAGCGAAACGGCCCTCAGAATTTTTTTTTTTGAATCCACCTTCTGATTCTCCAGAGGAAAAGAAGTAACTTTGCTAAGATCTCACAGCTACTCAGGGGCCTGTGTCAGGGGTGGGGCCCTACTCCCAGCTTTCTTCTCTTTTCACTCACTCACCCACTCACTTATTCATTCACTGCTTTTTGTCAAATAAAAGAAATGCAAGCTAACTGTCTGGGCACAGACAGGAACTAGATTGATTGGCCTCATTAAAATAGGGGCACAATAACACACATCCTGATTTCCTTTTCTGGATTGCACCCTCTAGTGCTCTCTGAAGGGTCTCTGCCAGCTGCAAGGTATGGCTGATACACTTTCCTGTTTTCTTAGGGGGAACGCTGTGACTTGATAGAGTGCGATGCAGTTCTGGGCAGGTGTTTAGGAACAACAACCTTGGGTCGACAGTCCTGCCACCTCTTTTCATCTTATGCCATGTAGACAGGTATGTACTAGGTCAACAATTGCCTGAATCCGGGGACAGAAAAGAGTGTAAACACAAACTTTCTGCACTCAGGAAGCAAGATTTGAGACAATTGCAAGGCAATTTGGGCAACTGCCGTGTCTTTCTTCCCTTCTTCACCTCTCCCCAAACAACCACATTTTATCAGTAAGGAAAAGGGTATTTTGGTGAAAATGAAAGAGGACGGGCCAAATGTTTTCCATTTGACCTAGGCCTAAGGTCCTTTGACCTACAGGCCTTAGAAGGCCTTTGGATGTGTGTAAGAATGCATATTTCTGGCCTCTTCCTAGACCTCCATTTATCACCTTTGAGCAGGGCAGGTTGGGGGGGATGGAGAGGGTTAACAGTGAAATTTTTAACAAGCTCCCAGGGCATTCTGTGGTCATAAGTTTAAAAACCACTGACCCAGACATTAGAATAATTAGGCTTTTTTGGGGGGGAGGGAGGCGGTGCATACAATCCCAGGAAGTCAGAAGCTTTTGGATGATGTATGAAAAAAAAAATCTGCTACTGAAAAATGAAAAAGCAAAAGAAACAAAAATGTGCCTCCTTTTTGTATGGACATCTCATAGCCATAAGGCGACTGAGTTTGCTTGGGGTTTTAAAGATATAGAGGCTGTATCTGGGAACATGTACAATTTACCAGGGAGACATTAGGCTTTGCTCTTGTTTTGAGTTTTTAAATGTCTACAACTACATTCTTCTGCTCTTCTGTCATGTTTTGGGGGCCCTCTTGGGAGACCTCTTGAAGAGAACCTTTCCCTTTTTTTTTTTTTGGCCACTTGAGACTAGTGGCTACTATATTAAACAGTGCAGCTCTAAATCATACCGTCAATCAAAAAATTTTTTTTTGGTTTACTATTTTTTTAAATTTTTTATTGTTATTCAATTACAGTTGTATGCCTTTTCTCCCCTTCCCTCCCCCCCACCCCAGCTGAACCCACCTCCCTCCCCCACCCCCACCATCCCCCCCGATTTTGTCCATGTGTCCTTTATAATAATAGTTCCTGCAATCCCCTCTTCCCACTGTCCCCACCCCACTCCCCCCTGGCCACTGCTAGACTGTTCCCAACCTCAATGTCTCTGGTTGTATTTTGTTTGCTTTTTTCTTCTATTGATTATGTTCCAGTTAAGGGTGAGATCATATGGTATTTGTTCCTCACCGCCTGGCTTATTTCACTTAGCATAATGCTCTCCAGTTCCATCCATGCTGTTGCAAAGGGAGAACCTTTCCTTGATGGCTGCTTTTTGCCCCATTCTCCATGGGCCCTCAAGGTGCCTGTTCATTGATTCACTTTGTACAGTTATCAGTAAGTTTTAATGGAGAGAGTTCAGAGGCCTTCGGCACATTCCTCATTTTCATAGTAAGGCTCACTTGTTTTTGACTCTTCCCTAGCATGAATAATTTTCCAAGGATGGTGACACTCCATTTGTGCAGCTAGCAACATGTCTTGGGTAAGTGTCTCTGTTTACCCACTTGTATTATTTGGTAGGGCCAAGCTTTGGAGCCACCTCTCCTTTTCCTCTTTCTAAAACCCTTAGTCACTTGCAAAGTGGATGGAAACTGCTAAGCTGTCTTATTAAGAAGCACAATGTTTCCCCATCCATAGACCATATTCTGTTTTCCTTTCAGAAAGCAATGCAGTGCACAAATTTCTGTTTTTTGCAAATAAACTGCATAATTATCTGACCTTAGTTGATTGTTACTTTGGTTTTGACTTTCAAAAGGGGAAGAAAGGAGTGAATAGAGTTGCAGTACCCAAGCTAGCTTAACAAAGTCCCCAGAAGCCCATAAAACAAATTTCAACATTTTGAGTCCAATCAGATCCACTAGATAGTCCCTTATTCTCTGCTTCTCATATGCATTCTTAACAGCCTTTGCACTTGCTGTTCCATGGCCATGCGTACGCTTCATCCAGTAATCACTTGGCTACCCCAGTTTCCTTGCTTCCTTCAGCTCTCTGCCCAAATATCTCCTCTTCATGGAGGCCTCCCTGACCATCAACTTTAGAATAGTGCTCTCACTTCCACTTATGACACTCCCTCTTCTGCTTTCCGGGCCTCAGTCCCCTGTCTCCATACCACTTCTGCCCATCTAATGAATTATATGCAGAATAGCTGTTTGGGTTTTGTATGTGCATCTTCCCCAGCAAGGGCAAATCCTACAGGGGTAGGCTCTTCTCTGTTTCGTGCTATAGACTCAGCACCTACAGTGATGCCTGGATAAGAGACTCACAAGCAATACTGGATGTGTAAATGAATGGATGGACATAGAAATAAGACCGACATAGCTATCTTCTTTTATATAAATTTTCCCTGAAATGAACATGCATGTAAGGAGAGAAGTCATGAGTTACAGGAGTCTAAAAAAAGGTGGACTTCCAACCCACCTCTAGCCTGCGGGGATGGTTTCTCTTCACTAGCAACTGCTGTTCCACGGGAAAGGCTCCAAACAAGGAATAACAATGATGCAAATCCTTTCACTTTCATTAGTAGAAACCTTTGTATCAAGTAGGAATGGCAGAACCTCTGTTTCTGATTACTGAGTCCATATTTGAATCTCAGTATTCACTACAAAACTCTGGACTTTTACAAAGAAGATTGGGCGAGGCACAAAACTAGATACAAGTGTTCCTTGCCTCCATTAATAACACTGCTTCCCCTGGAATATGCCTTAAGCCATGGGTATGCATCTTGCTTTCAATAATGCCACTTCTTCACATATATAAAAAGATTATGTGTATCATTTTATATATTTTATAAAATATATTTATAAGTACTATATGTATGTTACCCCCACCACACACATACTAATGTAAGAAATGGGAGAGGCAAAATTTGAACTATGTTTTTTCTTATTGTTTTCTCCCTCACTCTCCCCCTCTCTCCCTCCCTCTCTCTCTCTCTCTCTCTCTCTCTCTCTCTCAAATATAGGCTAGATTCAGTGGTTCATAAATATTCTTGCCAGCAAGTTGTAATGACCCATTTATACTCTTTTCCAGTCTTACCCATCTGCATGGAATATCTAATTCTACTGGTAGTTCTGAAACCTGTGGGATTATCAGAACTGTGTGAAGAGTTACACCTGAGTTTCTCCACCTTGACACTCTTAATATTTGAGGCAAGATCATTCTTTCCTGTGACGCCATCCTGTGCACTGTAGGAGGCTTAGCAGCATCCTTGGGCTCTACCTACTAGTTATTAGCAACACTCCTCCTCCTAGTTATGACAACCAAAACTATGTCCATATGTTGCCAAATGTCCCCTGGAGTATAAAATCATCCCGTAGTCAAAAACTGTTGAGTTAAACCAGGAAGACAGACTCAGGGATTCTGGTTCAGTAGGCCTGGGGTGGGGCCTGGGAATACGTGTTTTAAAGTGCACTAATCAGCCAGAGTTGAGAACCACCGCCCAATTTATTCTTCTGCTGCATAGCATCGTCCTCATTCTGAGATCCTGGCAAAGATCCAGTTTTCAACTAATGGAAACTGGAATGTCAGAAAAATACATGTGTGGAGGAAAAGCAGTTATTGCTATTTCCTTTCCTCCTTTTGCTCTCCCTGAGGTGAGAGACACTGACTTTTTACAAAAGCCAAGTTGTCAGGTGACAAAATCGGAAGCAGTTTGCTCTTACCTAGGAAACAAAGAAATCAATAGAAATGGAAGTGTGTGCTTTTATCAGACCATTGGCACCTGGGCACTATGACTGATACCACAGAGAAACCTGGGTCTTTTGCAGTAAAGGCAGCACTAAGAATAAATGCTCTGTGTCACAGTGACAGATTTTACCGGTCCCAGAGAAAGTGGGCAATCAAGAGTTTATTGAGTTAAGAATCTAAAAGGAGAATGGCAACTCAGAAGACATGGGTCTAGAGTTTGACCCATTAGCCATTCATCTTGATATCACTCTTTTTAAGGCCTTCCTTCCATTCGTGTGGGTCTCTAAAATCATGGCCCAGTACATAATGGACACTTATTTTTGCATACCCAAAAGTGGATGACCAGAGTTGGTAGTATGGAGATGTAGAACCCATATACATCTAGATCATTCTTATGTATAATGCCTGTCTTTTATAAAAATGTAGAATGATATTTATTTTGAGGTGAACCACATGAAATTTAAGTTGCCGTTTTTATACATTAAAAATGAGAGTATAACAATTTCATATAGCTAATTCTAATCGTTTTTCTGTCCCCTCCTTTCTCTCTCTCTCTCTCTCTCTCTCTCTCTCTCTCTCTCTCTCTCTCTCTCTCTCTCTCTCTCTCTCTCTCTCTCCATGGTTTCATTCTCTCTATTTTCTTGCCTTTGCAAACACATGTGTATTACTCAGAATACCAGCTGTGAAACTCAATAGATATTACTGGGAAAAATTAAGAAAAAGAAGAGGTTTCAAATTTCAATAAGTGTTAATTTGAAAACCCACTGGTGCACTTCATATATCTGGAGTGGAGGTCCTGTGGTCCATCCTAAGCAATGGTGTGTGAAATTCTTGATGAGAATGTTAATTTGTTTGTGCCACCATTCTTGCATATGAATAGTGTTGCTTTTTTTTCTTAATTTGGGCTCTCAGTTTCAAGGGGACGTTTCTGGGTATGGAGATACAGTATAGAAGGACTGTTAAAAGAGTAGTAACCTTAAGACCACGGGGATAAAAATGTCTACATATGTACTGCCAAATAAAGCAAACCTGGATGAACAGCTTTGCTGTACTGACCCACCAGTGATCCAGGAGCCTGGTGTCCAGTTGCCCATCAAAGCTTGCCTCCTGGATGAGAGCTCAGACTCTTGTGAACTTCTTGAAAGTGGACCTTATTGGCCCTGAATGGGTAGCTCAGTTGGTTAGGGTGTCCTCCCAATATACCAAGGTTGTGGGTTCAATCTCTAGTCAGGGCACATACAAGAAGCAACCAATGGATGTATAAATAAGTGGAACAACAAATTGATGTTTCTCTCTCCCTCTAAAAATCAGTCAATAAAAAATATGTGGACCTTTTAAAAATATATTTATTAATTATGGTCTTTTTAAAATATATTTATTGATTATGCTATTACACTTGTCCCATTTCCGCCCCCCTCACTCCACTCCATCCTGCCCACCACCTCCCTCCCACATTCCCCCCCTATAGTTCATGTCCATGGGTCATACATATAAGTTCTTTGGCTTCTACATTTCCTACACTATTCTTAACCTCCCCCTGTCTATTTTCTACCTACCATTTATGCTACTTATTCTCTGTACCTTTCCCCCCTCTCTCCCCCTCCCAATCCCCTGTTGATAACCCTTCATGTGATCTCCATTTCTGTGGTTCTCTTCCTGTTCTAGTGGTTTGCTTAGTTTGCTTTTGTTTTTGTTTTAGGTGTGGTTGTTAATAACTGTGAGTCTGCTGTCATTTTTACTGTTCCTATTTTTGATCTTCTTTTTCTTAGGTAACTCCCTTTAACATTTCATATAATAAGGGCTTGGTGATGATGAACTCCTTGAACTTGACCTTATCTGAGAAGCACTTTATCTTCCCTTCCATTCTACATGATAGCTTTGCTGGATACAGTAATCTTGGATGTAGGTCCTTGCCTTTCATGACTTGGAATACTTCTTGCCAGCCCCTTCTTGCCTGTAAGGTCTCTTTGGAGAAATCAGCTGACAGTCTTATGGGAAGACCTTTGTAGGTAACTGTGTTCTTTTCTCTTGCTACTTCTAAGATTCTCTCCTTCTGTTTCATCTTGGGGAATGGAATTATGATGTGCCTTGGTGTGTTCCTCCTTGGGTCCAGCTTCTTTGGGACTCTCTGAGCTTCCTGGACTTCCTGGAAGTCTATTTCCTTTGCCAGATTAGGGAAGTTCTCCTTCGTTATTTGTTCAAATAAGTTTTCAATTTTTTGTTCTTCCTCTTCTCCTTCTGGCACCCCTATAATTCGGATGTTGGAACGTTTCAAGATGTCCTGGAGGTTCCTAAGCCTCTCCTCATTTTTCTGAATTCTTGTTTCTTCATTCTTTTCTGGTTGGATGTTTCTTTCTTCCTTCTGGTGCACACCGTTGATTTGAGTCCCAGTTTCCTTCGCATCACTATTGGTTCCCTGTACATTTTCCTTTGTTTCTCTTAGCATAGGCTTCATTTTTTCATCTGGTTTTCGAACAGATTCAACCAATTCTGTGAGTGTCTTGTAACCTGTGTTTTGAACTGTGCATCCGATAGATTGGCTATCTCTTCCTCGCTTAGTTGTATTTTTTCTGGAGCTCTGAAGTGTTCTGTCATATGGGCCATATGGGCCATTTTTTTTTTGTCTTGGTGCATCTGTTACTTTAAGGGGCGGAGCCTTAGGTGTTCACTGGGGCGGGGTAATGCTGGTCGCTGCGCTGTGATGCTGTACGTGGGGGAGGGGCCGAGAGGGAGCAATGGCGCCTGCTCCACTCTCCACCGGACTCCAATCTTTCACTCTGCCACCCACAATCAAACTGGGCCCCTCTGGTGCTGGTTCCCGAGTGGGTGGGCCTGTGCACGCTCTAGGCCCCTGTGGGTCTCTCCAACGACCTCTCCTGTGAGGCTGGGAGTGTCTCCTGCTGCCGCCCCAACCCCCACGGGCGTTTTCAATCAGAGGTTTGTGGCTTCATTTCCCCACGCTGGAGCCCTGGGTTGCATGATCTGCTTCGCTCCCTGCTGTTTGTCCGGTTTATCTGTGCGTGAATGTGGGGCTGCGTGGTACTACCCGCCGCTCTGCCTGCCCCGTTCTCCACCACTCTGAGTCCGGCCCTCTCGGTTTATCTGTGCACGAATGTGGGGCCGCAGGGTCTGCTAGTGGTCAGACTGCCTGCCCCGTTCGTCCCACACTCCGCCAGTCTCAGTCCCGCCAAGGCAACGTGAGTCCTCTCCACCCCGCTGCCCATCTCCGCCCCTCCTACCGGTCTGGATGAATGTTTATTTTTTATCTACTTGGTGTCAGACTTCCTTGGCGTTCGATTTTCTGTCAGTTCTGGTTGTGCGAGGAGGCGCAGTGTGTCTACCTACGCCGCCATCTTGGTTCATCCTCAATGATAACATTTTACAAAACTATATATTATACTATCACAACCAGGATGTTGACATTGACACAATCCACTGATCTGACTCAACTTCTTCCAGTTTTACTTGTATATGTGTGTATGTATTTTGTTCTATACAGTTTGGTCACATGTGTATGTTTGTGTATCCACCACCATAGTTAAGATACAGACCATTTCCATCGTCATAAGGATCCATCATGTTGCTCCTTTAAATGATCACATTCACCTTCCTCCTACCCTAACCTAGACCCCTGGCAACTACTCTGTTTTCCATTTATATGATTTCATCATTTCAAAAATCTTATATAAATGGAATAATGCAGTATATAACCCTTTGGGATTGGCCATTTGTGCTGAGCGAAATTCCCTGGAGACTGTGGTTTGCAAATATTTTACCTCAGCCTATAGCTTCTGTTTTCACCCTTTTACATGGTCTTTCACAGGGCAAAGTTTTAAACTTCAACGAGGTCCAGTTGATCAATTTTTCTTTTTTTAATTATTTATTTTTAGAGAGAGGGGAAGGGAGGGAGAAGGAGTGGGAGAGAAACATCAATGTGTGGCTGCCTCCCATGTGCCCCCCCAATGGGGACCCGGCCCACAACACAGGCATGGGCCATGACTGGGAATCAAACCAGCAACCCTTTGGCTGGCAGGCCAGCACTCAGTCCACTGAGCCACACCAGCTAGGGCTCAATTTTTCTTTTATGGATCATGTTTTTGATGTTGATTCTAAGACACTTCACCTAGCCATCGGTCCCAAAGATATTATCATATACACTTTCTGAAAGTTTTATAGTTTTATGTTTTACACTTAAATCCCTAATCCACTTTCAGTTAATTCTTATATGAGGTATAAGGTTTAGGTCAAGAGTTTTTTGTTTTTGTTTTGGCCTATGGATGTCCAATTACTCCAACACCATTTATTGAAAAGTCTCTTTCATTTCTTAAGATGAAAAAAGATTTGAGAGTATATGTAAGGGCTTATGGAAAGGAGCCAGTAGAAAAGAGAAGTGAAATAGAAATTGGGAGTGATAGGGCACAGGTTCTTTTTTTTTTTTAATTTTTATTGTTATTCAATTACAGTTGTATGCCTTTTCTCCCCTTCCCTCCCCCCCCACCCCAGCTGAACCCACCTCCCTCCCCCACCCCCACCATCCCCCCCGATTTTGTCCATGTGTCCTTTATAGTAGTTCCTGCAATCCCCTCTTCCCACTGTCCCCACCCCACTCCCCCCTGGCCACTGCTAGACTGTTCCCAACCTCAATGTCTCTGGTTGTATTTTGTTTGCTTTTTTCTTCTATTGATTATGTTCCTGTTAAGGGTGAGATCATATGGTATTTGTCCCTCACCCCCTGGCTTATTTCACTTAGCCTAATGCTCTCCAGTGGGCACAGGTTCTTATGATGGTGAGAGGAAACAAGGTGTAGTTTCAATACCTTGTATGTGATGTGTGACAAGGACAAAGAAGAGCAGGAATGTCATCACATTTTCTCTTGTCAGAACTATTTGGGACTATGGGGCTTATAGTCAGAATTTCAATTTCAAGAGCCTTGCAATATTTTCAATTCATCTTTCTTTTTCAAATAACAGTAGGGAATCATGTCAATCTGTTGCTTATATCTTATTAGGGTGAAGAAATTCAAACTTGGTGGTTGTTTATTTAGCACATACTTCAGTATATACTAGGTGATGTGAGGGTTGCCACATAAGACATGATTCTGCTCTTGAAGGGTTTGTAATCAAGCTGAGAACGCTGAAAACAGTTAAGTAGGTCAAGGAAAATATATAAATATGTTGAAGTGCTATAGACAGGTTCCAAGTTCCTTATCTAACATTTAGAGCCAGAATTTTAGAATTCAGACATTTTTCTCATTTTAGAAAGGTAATATGGTTTGTAGTTTGTATAATACAAAACAACTTTACTGGGGTAGGTCCACAGCACCCAATAACCAAACTATACATATAATAAAAATATATAAAGTAAAGACAATATGTAATAAATAAAGACTGTTAATAGACCAAGTTTCTTGTCAAATGAATTGGAATCAAACTTAAGAGAAAAAAGCAAAAGCTCTGTTTTCTGAAATGTTTGGGTTTCAGAATCATGGAAAGGGATCTTGAACCTGTTTCATAAGTATTAACTGATATAAAGGAAATAAATATTTATGGTGTAGGTAGAAACTTCCTAATTTTTTCAGCTATAGAATGTGAGATCCAAAACAAGGAATAATTTGTTCAAGTGTGTACAACTTCATATCATCTGGAAACTTGTAAGAAATACAAATTTTAGGCCTCATCCCACACCTACTGAATCAAAAAGCTTGGGTTGGGTCCCAGTAGTCTGTGTTTTAACAAGCCCTCCACGTGATTTTGATGCATGTTAAAATTTTGAGACATAGCAAGTAGGTGATGGAGAGCCAGGATTCAGACTCAGGTGTTTCTGATTCAAGATTCAATGGTCTTCTGATGCTGTCATAGTAGAAAGAAGCAAGAGATTAATGTGCACTCAGATCGTAACAGTGACTTCAAAGACAATATGTTGAAAAGATATCTCACTTTAGTTCAATATATAAGAGCAAAATAATGTGTAGTATATTTCCCTAGAATATTAGTCCATTCCTTAATTATATTAAGAAGAAAAAAAATAAGCATTGAAAATTCTCTGTTTTATTTTCTCCATGTTAATATCTCAAAGATGACACAATTTATTTTGGAATTTCTTTAAACCAAGGTAGAAATTTAGCTTAATTGTGAAAATTAAGTTAGGAGCTCTCTTAGGAAAAGGTATTCTCTAATATTCCTAAGACGGTTAGTGACCCATCGACTATTACTTGGTACTTTTGTTATTAGTATATTTTACAAAGTTGATGTTCTACTTTCAGCATAATTCTTAGTGTGTAAGTTGACAAATTTCAGAAAAAATCTAATTGAAGACCATTAAAACATCCCCTTACAAGCAAATGATGGTTATTTGTGTGGTCCCAGCTCTACTTAGAAAGCAAGAATTCATATCACCCCAGAGATTATTGGTTCAAACTTAAAGGGTGAGTATTGAGCACAGAAGAAAGGGAGAAATTGAGACAGTGATTACTTTGCTTTTTACTCACTGACAAACAGGATGATATAGTTCTGAAAGCAAACAGGTGGACTTGGATATGGATGTGCTTAGAATGAGACACAGGTCTAAATGGCCCTTAGGATATGTCCCAATAACTCCCTGTCATATTGTTCCCCTTCAGAAAGGAGTACTATATTGAAAAATAAATCACTGTAGAAACAAAAGGGCAAAAATGCTACCAAACTCACACCACCTCTGCATTCTCTTTTTACTGTTGTGTGTCAAGCTTTGTTTTAAGGGATGAAATAGATATAATCCAGTATCTTCTAATAGCAGTTAATCATATGAGTTTAGGGCATCTGTTCCAGTTATCTTTTGCTGGATAACAAATCACCCCAAGCCTTAGTCACTTATAACAATAAAATAATAATTATGCTCTCAAATATGCAATTTGGGAAGAGTGTATCTCTGCTCCATTCAGTGATTGATGAGATGCCTTGAAGGCTGAGGGCTAGAATTATCTGAATGTGCCTTCACATGTCTGGATGTTAGCTTACGTATTAGCAGGGGCTTTCACCTGAAACATATACATGTGACTTGTTCATGTGGCCTGGACTTGGTCACAAAATGGTGAGTGCATTCCAAGGATGAGTATCTAGAGAGAAAGAGAGAGAAATAAATAGAAACTGTATCACCTTTTACAACCCAGATTCAGAAGGCATGTAGTTTCTGTTCCTTTCCTTGAAGTTGTTATAAACTCCTGCCCAGGGTTGAGAGGAGGGAGAATAGATGGCATCTCTTGAGAGGGGAGTGTCAAGGTTCTGGAAGAGCAAGTGGAACCATTGTTGGAAAAGACAGTCACAGGAGTTTAATAATTATACCTCTGATTTTAAAAAAAATGTTTATTTTTAGAGAGGGAAAGGGAGGCAGAAAGAGAGGGGAAGAAACAACAATGTGTGGTTGCCTCTCACGCACCCCCTACTGGGGACCTGGCCCGCAACCCAGGCATGTGCCCTGACTGGGGTCTGAACCTGCAACCCTTTGGTTCACAGGCTGGCACTCAATCCACTGAGCCACACCAGCCAGGACCCTCTGACTTTTTGTAGTGTTGTTTTATAACTTTTTATTTTGAAATAATTGTAGGCTTATGGATAAGTTGCAAAAACAACACAGACTTCCTATATACCCTTCACCTAGTCTTCCCTCGTGTTACATCCTTCATAACCACGGAACAATGATAAAAACTGAGAAATTAACTTTGTGCAACACTGAATTTATTTGGATTTCATTAATTTTTTTATCCTAATATCCTTTTTGTTGTTGTTGTTCCAGTGTATAACCCTTGATTTCCTATTGCTTTTAGTTTTGTCTCCTTGGTCTCCTTCAATCTGTGACATTTCCACAGTGTTGCTGTATCTTTCATGACCTTGACACTTTTGAAGAGTACTGGTGAGTCATTTTGTAGAATGTCCCTCCATTTGGGTTTGCCTGATGTTTTCTCACGATTAGACTGAGGCCATGCATTTGTGGAAAGGATACCACAGCGGGGAGGTACCCTTTTCAGTACATCATATTAGAAGATACATGATATTCATATGTATTACTGTGATGTTAATCTCGAACACTTAGCTCATCTGCCAAGTGGTGTCTACCAGTATTCTTGACTATAAACTTACAATTTTTATTTTTGTAATTATTAAATATTTTGGAGAGATACTTTAACACTAAGCAGACAATCTTCTTTCTACTTAAACTTCGACAAACTAATTTTAGCATCCAATGGCGGATCTTGCCTGTAGCAATTACTACTGTGGTGTTCTAATGGTTATTTTCAATTTTCCTCATTCCATCTATGTTACTTCATTAGAATTCTCTATGGGAGAGCTATTTCTTCCCCCCTGTTTATTTATTCAGTTTCATTTATATCATCATAGGCCCATGGATATTTATTTATTCTTAGGCTTATATTCCAATATTGTCATCATTTATTTTGTTGTTCAAGTTGTTCTGACTTTGGCCATTGGGAGCTTTTTCAGCTTACTCCTATGAATTTTTTTTTTTTTTTACTCCTATGAATTTTCAATATGCCCTCATCCTTTTTTATTTTTAAGTTTTGGGGTTTAAGTTAAGTTTTAAGTTTATTTATTTATTTTTTTATATATTTATTGATTATGTTATTACAGTTGTCCCATCTCCCCCCCCCCTTCACTCCACTCCATCCTGCCCACCACCTCCCTCCCACATTCCCCCCCTATAGTTCATGTCCATGGGTCATACATATAAGTTCTTTGGCTTCTACATTTCCTATACTATTCTTACCCTCCCCCTGTCTATTTTCTACCTACCATTTATGCTACTTATTCTCTGTACCTTTCCCCCCTCTCTCCCCCTCCCACTCCCCTGTTGATGAGCCTCCATGTGATCTCCATTTCTGTGGTTCTCTTCCTGTTCTAGTGGTTTGCTTAGTTTGCTTTTGTTTTTGTTTTAGGTGTGGTTGTTAATAACTGTGAGTCTGCTGTCATTTTTACTGTTCCTATTTTTGATCTTCTTTTTCTTAGGTAACTCCCTTTAACATTTCATATAATAAGGGCTTGGTGATGATGAACTCCTTGAACTTGACCTTATCTGAGAAGCACTTTATCTTCCCTTCCATTCTACATGATAGCTTTGCTGGATAGAGCAATCTTGGATGTAGGTTCTTGCCTTTCATGACTTGGAATATTTCTTGCCAGCCCCTTCTTGCCTGTAAGGTCTCTTTGAGAAATCAGCTGACAGTCTTATGGGAACTCCTTTGTAGGTAACTGTGTCCTTATCCCTTGCTGCTTCTAAGATTCTCTCCTTCTGTTTCATCTTGGGGAATGGAATTATGATGTGCCTTGGTGTGTTCCTCCTTGGGTCCAGCTTCTTTGGGACTCTCTGAGCTTCCTGGACTTCCTGGAAGTCTATTTCCTTTGCCAGGGAAGTTCTCCTTCATTATTTGTTCAAATAAGTTTTCAATTTTTTGTTCTTCCTCTTCTCCTTCTGGCACCCCTATAATTCGGATGTTGGAACGTTTCAAGATGTCCTGGAGGTTCCTAAGCCTCTCCTCCTTTTTCCGAATTCTTGTTTTTTCATTCTTTTCTGGTTGGATGTTTCTTTCTTCCTTCTGGTGCACACCGTTGATTTGAGTCCCAGTTTCCTTCGCATCACTATTGGTTCCCTGTACATTTTCCTTTGTTTCTCTTAGCATAGCCTTCATTTTTTCATCTAATTTGTGACCAGATTCAACAAATTCTGTGAGCATCCTAATTACTAGTGTTTTGAGCTGTGCATCTGATAGGTTAGCTATCTCTTCGCTGCTTAGTTGAATTATTTCTGGAGCTTTGAAGTGTTCTGTCATTTGGGCCATTTTGTTTTTTTTGGTCTTGACCCGAGTCTGTTACTTTAAAGGTGCGGAGCCTTAGGTGTTCACCAGGGCGGGGTAAAGCTGCTAGCTGCTCTGTGACGTTGTACGTGGGAGAGGGGCCGAGAGGGAGCAATGACGCCCGCTCCACTCTCCACCGTATTTCAGTCTCTGCCTCTGCTACCCACAATCAAATTGGGTTCCTCTGGTGCTGGTTCCCGAGTGGGTGGGCTTGTGCACGCCCTAGGCCCCTGTGGGTCTCTCCAACGAGCTCTCCTGTGAGGCTGGAAGTTTCTCCTGCTGCCGCCTGAACCCGCACAGGTGTTTTCAATCAGAAGTTTGAGGCTTTATTTCCCCAAGCTGGAGCTGTGGGTTGCGTGGTCTGCTTCACTCCCCCGCCCTTCCTCCTGGTTTATCTGTGTTTGAATGTGGGACCGCTGCGTCTGCTAGCAGTGCCATTGCCTGCCCGGTTTGTTCCATGATCTGCCAGTCTCTGGGTCCTGCCACATTGCCCGGAGTCCCTGGCTGCCTGTCTCCACCCCTCCTACCAGTCTGGAGGAGTGTTTCTTCTTTATCTCCTTGGTTGTTGGACTTCTGTGTGGTTTGATTTTCTGTCAGTTCTGGTTGTTTTTGTTTTTAAATTGTTGTTGTCCTTCTTTTGGTTGTGTGAAGAGGTGCAATGTGTTTACCTATGCGTCCATCTTGAATTCTCCTTAAGTTTATTTTTAAGTTAAGTTTTAAGTTATTTTAAAGTTTTATTTTTAAGTATTTTTAAGTACTTCTTTATTTTCTGGCACTAAAACATGCTCCAGGTTCCTCTTCACTTTCTTTGCCAAAGCTGTGTAATCAGGCAATTCTTCAAGGAGCCCTAGTTCCTTTTATTGGACAATGGTATTTAGAAACCAAGATTTGGGTACTTAGATTAAAACACTGCTACTGGGGTGTCACACATGCATCTATATTGATTTCTATGCTTATCTATATGCATATATGTGTATATGTGTGTATGTATGCATACATGTAGTCTGTCCAGAAGGCATCCAACCATGTAATATGAAAAATAGAGACATTTATTGAATAACATACAAGATACAAGAAACATAGTACATAGGACAATGATGCCTCAGTCCCTGTCACAGTAGGTACCCTGGGACCTCACACAGTTCTCTCAATCTCCATCACTGGCCCTGTCATATTTTCCTGAATCTCATCAACGGCCTGAAATCTCTTCCCTTTCAAAGGCAATTTTAGATTTGGGAAAAGCCAGAAGTTGCAGGATGCCAAATCTGGGCTGTAGAGGCGCTGAGTCACCTGGGTGATTTGATGTTTCAACAAAAAACTCTGCACACAACATGATCTTGCCCATACCTGTGGCTTTCTGAATTGTCCGAATAGTTTCCATAAAAGAATGTTCAAGCCTAATGCAAAATTTGATGCAGATTCATTGCTTTACTTGCTCAGTCATTTTGAATGTGATGGCCACACAGTACACGTGCTCACTCAACAGTGTCTACTGCCCCACTGACTAGTACAGTGAAGTCATCACTGTTCATGCATGCGTGATCCAGTTCACTCCCCTTGGCTGCCAGGTTACATTGATGTCACTCAAACTGTTCTCATTATGCTAACAATGGCTGGACTTTATCCACAGAGAGAGACACCATATAGCACCACAGAGTTTATTCTATCATTCTCCCTTTCTTTATTTGTAATTTCTTGCTCTGATAGTGACAATATGGCTCTCATTATCTACAATGTATTTACTTCTTTAACTTCTGGAGTACAAATAGTCGCATAATTGCTAACCTATAATCCCATGAGAAACAAATTTACCATCTATACTACAGTGTTTGTGTACTGCTCTTTTTGCCTTTAGTCTTACAATGTCCAATCAAAACACTGTTTTCCAAAGTGATTTAGGTCAGTTCTTTTTTCCCTTCACTACCTTCAGGGTGGTTATGTGATTCATTTGTAGTACAATTTGATTTGTTATAGTCTGTATTTTATCCTCTCCCCCATATCCTAGCTGAGAGTTTGAAAATTTTCATTTACATACAGTAAAATTCACTCTTTGTATAATTCCATGGGTTTTGACAAACACATAGACTCATGTGTCTACCACCAGAGTCCCTTACAAAACAATCCCATCACTCGAAAAAGTTTCTTTTGCTGTGTCTTCATAGTCACTTCTCCCTGACCCCTCAACCCCTGGCAATCACAGCTTTGTTTTCTGTTCTTATAGTTTTGTCTTTTCCATATCTATCTATCTATCATCTATCTATTTATCTATCTATCTATAAATATATACTTTTCCAGATTTTATATATATACATACATACACATAATCTCAATATGCAGCCTTTTGGTTCTGGCTTATTTAGAAAAATTCATTTAGTATCAGTTCATGTTGTTTATGAATTAATAGTTCATCATTTTTATTGCTGGATCATGTTCCATTATATAAATATGCCACAGTTTGTTTATATATTCTCTGGTTGAAGGAAATCTGGTTGTTTTAAGTTTTCGTGACTGTGCATCAAGCTGCTAAGAATATTCATGTACAGATTATTGTGTGAACATAAGCTTTAACTTCTCTCAGGTAGGTATGTAAGACTGTGATTGCTGGTGTATATGGGGTATATGCATTCCCATCAGCAGAGAGGGCTGGTTGCTCTGTATTCTTGCCACTGCCCTTTGGTTGTTCTGTGACTTCTGGTCTCTGATGGGGTTGAAAAAGTCATAAATTGGAAATATGGTTAATTTTTTCATTGTGGTCATGGAAACAATACTCCTTTAAACTCCCTACATCACAAGTGGGAGTCAGAAGTAGAACTTTGAGTTTACAGTTCAAAGAGGTGACATAAGTTTAACTAGAAAAATAAGGCCAAAACAATTGTTTTGGAAAAAATAGAACTTTATTGAATAGAATCATGATGTACAGGGAGTTAAGGGGGATAAACACATCACTTTCGTTGAGTGGTCTCCTTCTGATTTTTCATGTCAAGTGACTGGCTCCCTTCTGGATGTTCCCAGAGAGCTCTGTGCAGACATTTATCATGCTGGTATCATACTATTTTGTCATTATTAATTAATCACAGGTTGTATATTTGAATGCTTATGCTATCAGAGAGATTAAATAAGTAGGCTAAGATTAAAAGTTCCCAAAGCTCCACTCATCTTCACCTGCAACATGTCACAATTCTTACAGGCTCTGCAACCATTTAATGGATGTATTTCAGAGACTCAAAAGTAAGAGAATGAATGTTTTAAGCTGCCATTAGTTCTGAAGCAGCAATTTGGGATTTTGGATTAAGATCAATACTCTGAGGTACATGCAGAATTTACAAGGCAGAGTCCAAGAACCACCTTGGAGTCTGAACGAGGTGGGTGTTTTTAAGAAAAACTGAAGGGACAGTAAGATATTAAAAAAAAAAAAAAACTTCTCAGTTATCATTTTATCTCCAAAGGATTGAGAAACTTTTGTTGAGGTAGAGTGGTAGCAACAGTAAAATTACAGGTTAGAAGATAAAAAGCCTTTTGGTCAGAGAAAAGATTGTGGTAATGGAGATGGCACATCTCAAGGTGGAAAGATACATTTATAAAGAAGAAAGAACTCAGCTCTAGCAAAGAATTCCCTGGGGCAGGTAAGGCACAAGAATAAATTAGGTACAAAGCACAAGAATCCCTGAAAAAAATGTAATGTGAACATAATCAGCTGTTTTCTCTGAGCAGATGTTCTGTACCCACTTAGCTCATGAGCACCTACAATGAACACAACATTGGCCAAGTTTACATTAGTCAATCAACATCATGTGTTTTCTGTCTTTGTTGCTGCTACTTAAAAAAATCTTCATGCTTATGATTATCCTACTATCTGTACCTCTTTTGTCTGGCTTTTTAACATTTAAAAAACTGGTCTGCAATAAAAATTATGAGTCAGTTTGAACCAGTGTTTCAAATACCACAAATCCACATTACTGAAACATTTTGTATGCATCGGTGCAATTAATCTATCTTTGTGCCAACTCAATTTGAAATCTTGCTTTAATTTTCCCTTCATGCAATTGAACACTTAAGAATTAGGTCTCAAAGGCCAATTTGCATAACTAATGAAGAACCCAATTCACCCTATTCATGTGGCCCTCCCCTCTATTGTGGAAGTAAATGTTGTAATATACATGCGCCTCACATTGCAAGTCCTTTACCTTTTCTATTCCTTAGAAATATTAATACTGAGATGCTAAAGAATTTTGGCTTTCATGGGTACATTGCTGCCACACTTACCAGTTCACAGAGAAAGAAATATTAACTTCATGTGAAAAGGCTGTGTTTAGAAGGATAGTTTATAAATGACAATGGCTGAAAGGCTAATATGTTGCTCAGACTTCTATGGCTTTGAAAAATCACAGAGTGCTTTCTCTGCAGAGGTGTCACTATACAGTCCAGGGCATAAATCCACAGCATTTTAGATGACAAGACCTTCTATTTACATAGAGACTTTCTCCAAGGAACTCACATCACTCCTTAGCAATGACTTCATTAATTCTTATAGCTTTGGGAACTAGAGTAGGAAGATACATCTCTATGGCCATTTGTCATAAATGAAGGAACCATGCCTGCGATAGGTTTGTAAGTTTCTCAAGGTCACTGCAGCCAAACTCTTTTGCCAGAACTGTGGTTACCCAGAGTAATATAATTTCCCATGTGAGGGAAGGACTGCACGGGATCACTTGGGGTAGGGGAGCAACATGGCTTTTCAGAAACTGTCTTTCATTATTTTTATTCCCCTATGTAATCTGTGACTGAGAGACATTACTTTTGATTAGTGTTTCCCAAATCACAATCCTCTGACCACTAGGCTATGTAAGACATCAATAGGTCTTCACTGTAAAACAAAATAAAACACAGTTTCCATGGCCAAATGATATTGAGAACTGTTGCATCTTGCGTCTACTTCTTGCTGATTCATAATTCCTACTAGTGAAGTAAAAGTCCAGTGAAGTCCCATAGTGAAGATACGACATAGTTTTCTTATGCAGTACCTTGTAGTGACTTATGGAACTGGTTTTCTGTGGATCACACTCGGGGGAAATATATTTCTTAGATAAAGGCTCTGGTGAAAAAATACTTCCCTAAAGTCTGTTTTTATTCTGTGATCTTCCCAGGCTGTACTTTGTGTTGAGGTCTCATTCACAGATGACCTGGGGGGCTTTTGATCCTTACAGATGCGACAGATACTCTTAATGTTGCTAGATAAGGTTGTATGGGAGGAATGAGATGGCGCCTTTGTTCCAGTGTTCTTCCAGTTCTTGCCTATTTGTAATCTATTCTACATCCTGGCCTGGAGCCATTTGCCAGTGGTACCACAGTACCCTGTGTTCTGGGCACCGAGGGGACAAGCAATCACACTTCAAATAGAAAGTAGAGACCAAGAACCAATAAGGAATCAGGAACCAATTAGATAAGAACTTAATTAGATTAAGAAGAGTTGATATCACTGGGGTGCAGAATTAGAAGATGGGTTTGGAAATTCAGGGTAGAGATAGTGGTGACATCAGGAAATGGGGAGACACAGAATATGTCATTCCTATAGAGCAGTAAGAGTCTTACACAGACCAAACCTTGGTAGGCTGGCATGTAGCATCCCAGATAAGGTTTCATGGCTAAGGCAGTGTCCAAGATGAGGTCTCACTAAGCATTCCCATTCAGTTAGCCCCTGCACATTGGTGAGGCAAATCAGTATCAGCATATTTTAGTCACTCTCCTTACAGACTGTGATAAAATGCTGCTTTGTGAGTTGACAACTAAAAACCATTTGTAAAACAGCTATTTGTCAACTTGAAGACCAATATCCAAGGAAAGTGTTATTTTTGTAGGAGAAAAAAACTATGTTGAAATGATCAGCTGCTTTAATTACAAAGACAGATTGTGAATGCTTAGATGTTGGGCCCTATTCAGATGCTAATTCTCCTTCCCTTACTCTTCCTAGACAACCAAGGTTGATCTCCCTCCCCCAAGTTAAATTTTGTCACTATTAGGATTAAGCAGGGCAGGAACTCTTATTATTCAAATGTCATTTTAATTATTTTGGAAATAGATAGTAAGAATGGGTTTTCCCAGAGGAGAACATTGGAGTGATAGCAGGTGGGGGGAACCTGGAAGGTCAATTGGGACCACTTATGAAAGATTTTGGCTCTCATAACAGAGTTATATATATATATATATATCATGGCAAGGAGTTTGGACTTTGTTGTCTGTAAATGAGAAGACTTTAAGGTTTTGAAATTGGGTTGTGGTATGAATGAATGTTAAACCTGTTCAGGTATTTAACAACCTTTGAATTGCCATCACCCTCTCATCCCCACCAAGAGAAGGACCCTCTTTTCTGGGAGTCTTCACCATATAAACATTATAATAAGCAAATGTAGAGAATTTAATATTAGGCCAGCCAGAAAATTCACTGGGTTTACTTAAGAGTAGGTTTTCTTAACAGCAGAGACCATTCTCCTGTAAGCAGTTGGCCTGCAAATTAGGATGAGCATATGTATGTGTTGATTCCAGTCCTCTAAGAAGCAGATGTCAAGAAAACATGAAGTGTGCGGGGCTTTTATTAAGAGAAATGCCTGTGAGAGAAAATGGTGACGGGGCTGGGCAAGGCTAGGAGAACCATCAGACCATGATGCAAGAGTGAGCTGAAGTGAAGAGGAGAGGTTGGGTGGAAGCATCCTAAACAGAGTGGAGTCAAATAAAGGTTTCGGAAGATTGTCAAGGTGTCCTCCAGCCAACATTGGCCATCAGATGTGTTCCCTGTCTCCTAGGAGTTGGCCTACCTTAATTAGTACCCCTGCCATGGTCAGTCATTGGCTGTGAGCACCCCATGGGGGATGTCACCCCATACAAATGCAGCAGTGGCTTCCAGAGCACAGCAGCTGGTGCCCAGGCCCCCAGTAGCTGGATGTCTGGGAGATGATTTTATGGGCTGCATTAATGTACATGATTCATAGTTCTTGAGATTCTCCAACAATCTGTACCTCTCTTTGCTTACTCTCTTCAGAGGTTCACAGGGAGGATTTCACAACATGAAAGTGGTTTCACAGAGAGGGAGGAACTTTTGTTGGTAGAAATGGGAGGGTAAGGGCAATTCAGAGATTATCATGTTCATAAAATTTCAGCATGCCACTTGCTTGCTTAAAAAGATTAGTTTGATTTGCAGCTGGTTTTACTTCTGAGAATTCCATGGCATCTAATGTCTTCCTGCTTAAAAAGGGAAATAGTATTACAGAGAGGGAGAAAGTAAAATGCTACTCTCAATTTTTAGGTAAGACTGTCAGATTCAGGAAGTTTTTGACACTTTGTTATGGGTAGAAGCAGTTTGTGTAGTCTCTTTACATTTTATACTCAAGATAACTTTTGGATTGATACAATTGTTTTAAAATAATGCTTCCGTCAGATCAGAGGCAAAAACAATTAGACGAGAGACACCTTTGTTTGAAATCAGTATGACAGCATAAAATGTACTAATAAAACACAGTGAATAATCTTGATCTCTGGATAAATCGCCTGCTGTTGAGAGCATGGGCAGCTCTTGAAGCACCCATTAAGAAAACAAAGAATCCTGTCCAGATGACATCTGTTTCTTCTGTGGAACGTGTTATGAGTCATGACGGTTTGAATATGATGCAGTTAGCAGCATCGTGTACCTAATAAACTGGCAAGGAGGAATGTTTGTATTTTTTCTTGGGCATCCATGGGTTCTAGAATGCAGCCATATTTGGCTTTACCAGAAAATCAGCAGGACATTTAGCTTGAAGTAGCTGACTGAAAGTGCTGTCCCCAAGCTGGGATATATGCGGGCACTGCTGGCCATGTGACAATTAACCATGGTTGTGATGGAGTTGGGGTGGTGTATCAGTTAATTATAGCCACAATAATGTCATATAACAACCACAAAATCTCAGCAGACAAAAGTGGGTATTTGGCTCACAAATCTGGGGGTTGACGGGAGATTGGTTAACCTAGGTTGGGTTTAGCTGGGGCAATTTGGTTTTGCTCTACGTGTCTCTCATGTTCCTACTGAGATCAGTGGGCCAGCCTAAGCATGTTCTTCTCACTGTGGTAGTAAAAAGAGAAAAGCAAAAGCATAAAGACAAAGTCATCCTAAGTCCTATGCTTGAAACTGGCACGCTATTAATTCTGTTTCATTTTATTGGCCAAGGCAAATCCCATGGCCAAAATAACAGTCAAGGGGCAGAGAAGTATATTTTGCCCATGATGAGGCTGTGGCAAGGATGTGAATGCAGAAAGTTGTGATGAATTCGGGCCAAAAATAGGCAATCTAGCACAGGGTGAAAGTAGCCCTGTCTACTCTGGTCTTTGTTTAATCCATGCTAGCCAGGAAAACTGAGTGACTCAGCCCCGGGCAAGGCACAAGTTCTTGACTTTCCTGCTGTGGCAACAGCTGTTAGCTGTTCACTAAAATCTATTTCCACTTTTTGATTTGTTTGCCTTTTTGCTGTTGAGCTGTAAACTTTGTATATTCTGGAGACTAGATCCTTATCAGATACATGGTGTGTGTATATTTATCCCATTTTGTGGGTTGCATTTTTACATTCTTGATGGTGTTCTTTGATGAACAGAAGTTTTTAATTTTGAAGTCCAATTTATCTATTTTTTTCTTTTGTGTCATATCTAAAAATCCTTTGCCAAGTCTAAAGTCATGAAGATTTATCTCTATGTTTTCTTCTGAGAGTTTTATAGTTTTAGCTCTTATATTTGGGTCTTTGGTCCATTTTGAGTTATTTTTGTATACGATATGAGATACAAAAAAGTCTGAGTGGTACAACTTTGGGGGTTTTTTGCATGAAATTATTCTTTGAAAATCACTGATGTTGATAGGAAATTTTCACAGCTGTTGCCATTCAGGCAGACTCAGGTGTAAGGTACCAGGGTCCTTTGGGGCAAGGGGGAGAGGTTTCATGATAAAGAGAAGGCAAGGACAGGGTTGGGGTGGAGAGGATGGAACTGAAATTGACATGGAGGCTGGTTTCTCCGTGAGGTTATACCAGTCTAGGAACATTGCCTAAGGAATGTTACAATCTCAGCACAACCTGTAGAAATTTCCATATTAATGAACTCATAGGCATGTGTAGACCTGATAGTTGAAAATCCAGATGACTGTTGAAACTTGGCAAACAGTTGGCTAATTATCCAATTAATTACATATCAATCCGTGTGCAATGGAGCCATACTCAATGGACCCCCAAGCCCCTCTCTACTGGCAGCCATCAGTCTGTTCTTTGTGTCTGTAAGTTTGTTTCTGTTTTGTTAATTTGTTTATTTTGTTCTCTAGATTCCACATATAAGTGTAATCATAATGGTATCTGTGTTTTTCTGACTGACATATTTCACTTAGCATAATACTGTTTAGGTCCATCTATGCAGTTGGTCATAGTAAGATTCATTTTTATATGGCTGAGTAGTATCCCATTGTGTAAATGTACCACATCTTTTTTATCCATTCATCTACTGATGGGCACTTGGGTTGCTTCCATAGCTTGACTTTTGTAAATAACACTGTTTACTAGCACTTTATTTATATGGGAATATCTTTATCTTCATTTTTGAAGCATAGATTTGCTGGATATAGGATTCTTGGCTAGCAAGGTCTTCTTGTTCCTGTATCTTGTTAAATTTGTGATTGGTCTGCTTTTGCCCCAATCTGTATCACAGCATCACGATAGTTGAGATGTTAGCTTTCCCTAATTGTTTACTACTGATATATCTGTTGTTTTTGATAGGGTCACCAGGCATACAATTTTTATTAAATGGACTAAAGGTTTTTAAATAATGGCCAGTCCTGCAGAAGACGCCTAGGCAGGGTGAAGCTAGGCAAGGTGTGATAGATTGCTGACTAAAATGGCTGCAGTTTTTCACCCCTTTTTATATCTAGGCTTTTTGTAATGTGACTCCACAGTTCCTTCCATCAAGAGGTACAGCTAATTCCTCACACTTTATCTCAGTTGGCCTCATCATTTTCTTTGGCTAATAGAATGCATCAGAAATGACTATGTCATCACTGAGCCTAGGCACCAAGATGTGCACCTCTGTTCTCTCTGGGAACCTTACCTACCTTTCATGAGAACAAGCCCTGGTTGGATGATGAGAGACCTCATGGAGGCAATTTGAGGCAATCCATTGAACAGCCAGTCAACCCCCAGAAGTAAGGCCACCTAGCCCAGCCACTGCTGAGTGAGTTCCATGAGGGATCCCAGCTGATACCAGAAGAATTGTCCAACTGAGCCCAGCTGAAGTTGCCATTCTCCAGAATCATGATATAAATAAATGGTTGTCGTTATATGTTAAGCCACCGAATTTTGGAGGTGGTTTGATACACAGTGACAACTAACAAAGCACAGGGCATTAAGGTCCTGCTGAATGGGTTATAGATCAGGATGAGTCCTCTCAGGGTCAGGACTAAGTTAAAGCAAAGATGGTGCCCAGAGTGCAGTGTTTAAGGATATATTCGCTCTAAGGTGCAGACCCTGTATTTTTCCTGGCCTGGGTCTTCTGTTCTAGAATGGAAAGTATTGAGACTGAGAGCTAAGAAAGACAATTGAAGCAGGTAGGATCACGAGGAAAATAAGAGTGATGGCAGGGAAGCTGAGGATCAGGTTACAGGTGTGCTCAGGCATTGTCCTGGGTTGTGGTTGGTGGGGAAGATATAAGACCTCAGGTATGGTTGGTGGTCAAGAAAATGCAAGTTGCAGCACAGAAGCCCAACTATTGTGTCTGAGCCAGTATATCCTAAACCTGGGTGTGTGTAAGAAACTAGGAGAGGCTTCAGTGTGGGCTGTTAGCTCAGTTCGTGAGCTATGGAGACGCAAGAAAGATCATGCAAAGGCGACCAGGCTGTCACCAGCTCTGTAGACATTCATTCCTTGGCCTATTACTTGTTTGACTTGTTAGAACAAAATGGTTACAATTCCAAAAATGGGCCACATTTAGAAAAGAGCTGCCTTGCAGAAGACATTTTTAGAACAATTTTCATGATGAGCAGCAAGAAATTCTTTGCTCCAGTTGCAGCTGCCACCGTTTACACATTGCGTTGAGTAGTGACAAGCAATTTCAGTAGTGACAGGGACAGGCCATAGCCATACTTGCAAAACCTGAGTCAGACCCACAATGATAATTTCTAGGTTGTCATATCATCAACCATCTTTATAGTTATAAATGACAATGATGATGGCTCTTTAGATTTGGGGATGGGAGTTACCCAAACAATGAACTGGAGAAGTAATAAGGGTAGGTATATGTTCTTTGGGCTAAGATGTGAACAGTTTGAAGTTATGATTTACATTGTAAACAGTTACTGAGGCCTGTATTATAATAAAGACATTATTTGAGACAAGTTTTCAATTCTTAGTTTGTCAGTCTTTGCGGAGCATCCTCACCTCTATAAATTGGGAAACACAAGCCATTCCAAGCTTGAGTAATTAATGAGAGTGTAGGAGGGGCTCTTTGGTAGCTTCATGATTATATCTCCAGAAACTCTGCTTCTCAATCACCAAAGGTACACCTACTACTTCTCCAGTTTTTTTTTTGTGTGTGTGTGTGTGTGTGTGTGTGTTTCCTTTAACCAGTATGGGACTGTCTTGGCCTTCGGTTTACAATTTCCTTGGTAGTTAACCTTTTACCGCTTCTCATTTTCCCCTCTTTCACATGTTTGCACTGTAAATGAATGCACTTAATGTAGTTACACAATTACCCCTCCCTTCTCCTCCTTGAAACTACAGCCATGCAGGTGCTATTAATTATAACTACTCCTCCGAGACCCAGGAACTGTAAATGGCATGACCATTGCACTTTTGCTGAAACTACTCATTGAGAAACTACTCTTTTTATAATGCTTACACCAACTAGTCATTCCTGAGACCCCTTTCTTTACACCAGCGTGTTCACACCTCTTGGAGAGTCATTGAGGACTGCACCCTTGGCATCCTCTTGCTTTCTTCCTCTCTACCCAAGTGTGATCATGATACTAGATGATTTTAATTATGCATGTGTATGGCAGAGCCGATTTCAAAGTTGTCTCTTCTAGCTCATGTATCACTGCTGAAATTTAGTTTTTGGGGTTTTTTTTGTTGTTGTTGTTTGCCTAATATTTCAAATCCACACAACTTAGAACTGGATGAAGTCTGACTCTAGGACTTAAGAAAACTTGGGTGGACACCTTGCTTATGACTGACTACCTACTTACTGAAAATGCTTCCAAATTTTGGAGAGAGGAACTGCAGGATTCCCCTCAATGTATTACTCTGTGGAATGTGGTTACTTTCGAGGGTAGTCTCCTGATTTTGAGACCATGTCTCATCATTCTCTATCCTTAATAGTGCTCTGTACAGAGTAAATGCCTGTTGGTATATCTGTGTATTAAGCTTAAACTTTAATATAATGAAAAGTGGGCAGGTAGTCAATCTTTTCCTCTTAAAAATCTTTTTTAAAGTTTTGAACACCCAGGTTATTTTCATTAGCTTGGCCTTCATTCTCCATGCAGGAATATAGAGAAGATAGAAGATAGAGTTGATTTTGTCTTACTCAATTTTGAGCTTAAAAGAATCTGATGACTGCTAAGAAAGAAAACCAATGGGAAACTGATGTATAATTTATTTGGTACCCAGTACCCACAGGAAACATCTGTTGTGATTTTATAAGCCTGTAGAAATTGAAAACAAGATAAGTGAAGAAATTGTGTCTATTTAAAAGACAGCACAACAGTCTCCTCAAAGCACATTAAGGGGAGAGATGTCTGCAGCTTTATTTGGCAAATGTATATAATCTCACAGGCAACACAGCTATTTTATTCATTTAATTAAAAATGGAAAATGTATTATAATGGAAAAAGTAAGCTGTGGAAAATGATGAACCACATTCCCTTAGTTCCTAACCTCTTTTTAAAATTTTGTGTGGTTAAGATTTCCTGGCAATTAAGATGTTTAAAACAATGGAATGAAAGTACAGAATTCTGGGATGGCTGGTTGATTTCCTCATAAAGTTATTTTTTAAATCTCTTGCCAATTATTTGATAAGCACAAAACTTAAAGATTGATGTTAATTACCTTTATTAGTGCTGACAGTAGTTTCCACTAATGATCAGGTTTGTTCTCTGCTCCATTGGCTGAGCTTTGTGAATTATTAATGGGTACGAGGCCTACTTTACCACAGATGGAAATACTTTGCAGACTGTTTTTCAGAAGACATGTCAACAAAGTCCTCAATGTTCATACCAGCGTCCCATGTGCATCCGTAAATATTGTGTTAAAAGAATCTATCTTTCTACCTATCTATTAATCACTGGGCCTCCGTTCAGTGTGTTTTAGTTAAAGACAGCATGATTCTACATATGAAGCAGCATCAGGACTGTTAATAGAGTTCCTGCTTGGTTCTGAGTCATTGTGAAACACTGGGCAAGTCCATTTATGTCCCTGGATTTGTCTGGCCTATGTGTAAATCAACTTGAATTAGATGGACCTTCTTCCCTTGAAATTTGGTTATAATGTGAGGCCAGCTAGAGTCAGGCCTTAAATTAAAAAATGCCCCTAGCCCTGCCCAGGTGGATGAGAGCTCAATTATAGACCCAATTCTGGTTTGATACTCCAAAGATCATGAAACAGCCCTTAGTTTTAAGTCTCCATGTGACTCCCTCCCCAATCCCATACAGTACACAGGGACAGCTAGATAAATTACAGATTATTCCTCCTGGACCAGTTGTAAGAAGACTTATCAACCTTTGAGTCATTGTGGAAGAGAATCACACACCTGCGCAGCAGCCTGTGTCTGGGTATCATAATAACCAACCCTTATAGTTTCAAGTATTTCACACATATTTTTTCTCATGTTACCCAGAATAGAATGAGGGTAATGATGAAAATGGTCTCCAAGTACATTTTCAAGGAACATGAGTTGAAGTTTTCCTTGGAGAAGACATTGCAGTTATGTTGTTCTCCCTGAATTTCATTAGCTTCTCTCTCCCAACTTGAAAGAAGACTGTAAAGGGCAATGAAGACATTGAGAATGTGGCACAAATGCTGAATATCAAGTAGAAAAAAATGGAAGTCTTCCCTTTGAATTTAAAGAAAATAATGGTCGTGGCACTCATAGGTTTTGATATTGAAACAACCTGCTGATTGTCAAAACTAGGGAAACTGCATGCATCTGAAATTTGAGGACAAAACTGCTTGAAACAATATATTCCAGGATGTGGCCAGGTTGCTGAGATTGATTGTACAAATTTTGCAGCAGTAACTTAATTTTTTGTTGCTATGTTCTTCAATAACAAAACCTCCAAAACACTAAAGACTATCAAGGCTTGAAACAGATGGAAAAAGCAGATGCACCTTGAATTTTCCCTCACACAATGTTCTTTAATACCCCAGGAAATAGGCAGAGAAGGATGTATTCCTGGGAGCATTGTGGGTTTCTTCGTCTCAAACCACAAGGATCTGGCTTGCCTACCAATGGCAAGATTACCTGTTGCACTTTAAAAAAAAAAGATTGTTTCATGATTTTTTATTATAAAAAGAAAGTGAATATATATATATATATAATGCACATGTATGTTTTTTAAATTCCCCTTAAAGAGGCAGTAATGTGGGGTTTGGATTTGACTTTTTTTTGTTTTAATTTTTATTGTTATTCAATTACAGTTGTATGCCTTTTCTCCCCATCGAGGATTTGACTTTTTTTTTCCAACCTGTTTATATCTCAGTTGTTGGAACTTTGGAAAGCCTTCCAGATCTCCTTTGGCCATTACAGTATTAAAGCCATTGAAAGTGAGCTGTAGCCCTGACTTGTGTGGTTCAGTGGGTTAGGTGTCATCCCACAAAGTGAAAGGTCACTGGTCACCAGTTCAATTCCCAGTCAGGGCACATGCCTGGGTTGCGTGCCAGGTCCCTGGTTGGGGGCATATGAGAGGCAATCAATCGATGTGTCTCTTGCACATCATGTTTCTCTCCCTCTCCTTCTCCACCCTTCCCCTCTCTCTAAAAATAAATAAATAAAAGTGTTTTTAAAAAGTGAGCTCTATGCTGAGACTGCCTGGGGTATTAAAACACACACCCTATTTTAACTTAGGGTGAAAATAAAACAACTAGAGAGAAGGAACCATTTCTTATTTCATGTATGTGTGGGGATCTACCTCACAATGTAAACGTCACCAAGCAACACAATTTTCATCCAGAAGCCTCCCTGTTTGACAAGCAGATGGACAAAAGTACACACATTTTTGTATTCCCATGGTTATTGAAGTGCGGTCATCAGCCTCGCCAAGAAACTTGTAAAAATGCAAATCCTTAGCCCTACTCCAGACCTACTGAATCAGAAACTCTGCGGTGGGGGCCCAGCAATCTGTTTTAACAAGTACTCCAGGAGATTATGATGCACGCTCAAGTCGGAGAACTAGTGATGTTTGCTGATAGAGTGGGTCTTGACATTGTCTGACCATTGGAGTCACCTAGAGAACTTTAAAAATAATTTTTTAAATTATAATTATTGATTATGCTATTACAGTTGTCCTGATGTTTCTTCCCCCTTTGCCCCCCACCCAGCACCCCTTACTTCCTCAGGCAATCCCCCCACCATTGTTCATGTCCATGGGTCATGCGTATAGGTTCTTTGGCTACTCCATTTCCTATACTGTACTTTACATCCCTACTCTGTAACAACCCTTTGTACTTCTTAAACCCCTCACCTCTTCACCCATTCTCCCCCTCACCCCTCCCATCTGGCAACCTTCTGGTAACTAACTTCTCTCTTGCTTTTAAGAGTCTCTCTTTATCTTTAACCTTTGGCATTTTAATAGTGATGTGTCTTGGAGTGGGCCTCTTTGCATCTATCATAGTTGGGACTCTCTGCGTTTCCTGCACTTGCATGTCTATTTCCTTCACCAAATTAGGGAAGTTTTCTTTCATTATTTTTTCAGATAGATTTCCAATTTCTTGCTCTTTCTCTTCTTCTGGCACCCCTATGAGGTGAATGTTGGACCTCTTAAAGTTGTCCCAGAGGCTGTTTATACTATCCTCATTTTTTCTGGATTCTTTTTTCTTCTTGTTGTTCTGGTTGGTTGTTTTTTGCTTCCCTGTTACAAATCATTG
Organism: Desmodus rotundus; assembly: GCF_022682495.2. Lineage (NCBI taxonomy): Eukaryota > Metazoa > Chordata > Mammalia > Chiroptera > Phyllostomidae > Desmodus > Desmodus rotundus. The sequence goes on along the minus strand of NC_071400.1, from coordinate 88,473,292 downwards.
ATTTGATTCTCAGCTTCATCCACTCTAGTGTTGTTTTCCTGTAAATTGTTCTTTATTTCAATAAGTGTATCCTTTGTTTCTGACTGGATCTTTTTTATGCTGCTGAGGTCCTCACTAAGTTCCTTGAGCATCCTCATAAACAGTGTTTTGAACTCTGCATCTGATAGATTGCTTATCTCCATTTTGTTTAGCTCTTTTTCTGGAGTTTTGATCTGTTCTTTCATTTGGGCCATGTTTCTTTGTCTTCTTGTCTTGGCAGCTTCCCTGTGTTTGTTTCTATGTATTAGGTGCAGCTGCTTTGACTCTATGTCTTGGTAGTGTGGCCTGATGTAGTAGGTGTCTTGTAGGGTCCAGTGGCACAACCTCCCCATCACCCAAGCTGGGTACTCAAGGTGCACCTGTTGTATGGGCTGAGTACACCCACAACAAAGAGCACCCACAAGGCTCTTGTAGTTGAGCCTTGGTTGCTGATGGCAGATCAGTGGGAGGGATTTACCCAGGCCAATCAGCTGCAAGGATGGGCTGTGACCACTGACCACCAACCTCCACCCTCTGTGGAGGGTCAGCAGCTGTGCAGCAGCTGTGCAGTGGTGCTCTGATGTGGTCTGTAGCTGTCTACTGGCATTGACAGTAGTCATTGGGTGCATTGGCCCTGGGGTTTCCCATGTGGTGCAGGTCAGGGTCACCTCCATTTGTGTTTTGCCTGGGGCACTCTGCCTGACTTGTATAGCAATCTGAGATGGCTGCTACTTGTGCTGTGCTTGGAGATTACCAGGTGAAGCCAAGTAGTGACTTGAATCTGGCTGCTGCTAGGGGTCACTGAAGCCAGCTGTTGCTTTTTTGATAGGATTTAGGAGCCAAGATCGGCTATTCTTATGGAAAAGCAGCTTGGGTGGGCCCATAAGTTGGGCTTAGAGCCTCTGTGGATCTCCAAGGTGGGTCACACAGTGTTAGCCAGGTTGATGGAGTCTCAGATATGGCACCAGCTTGCCTGCTCTGTGGTGGGAGGGCTCAGCCAAGGGACAATGGCCTCTGCTCACCTTGGTGCCAGACACTTCAGTCTCTCCCTGTACGCCACTGGTGCCCTTTAAGCAGCCACCCCGGTGCTGGAGCTCAGAAGGAGCGAGTCTGAGTAGGTGAGTCTGTGTGTGGGTTCCCCAAGAGGAAATGCTTAGGGCTCCAGTGACTCAATCCCCACTGGTTTTTGCAGCCAGAAGTTGTGGGGAATTATGTTCCTGGCACTGACACCCTGGGCTGGGGGGCCTGGTGTGGGTCTGGGACTCCTCTATCCTAAGATATCCCTCCCAAATTTTTATCCACATGGGTGTGGGGCCAGTCCGTGCTCCTCTGACCAGTGTGGATGGATGTGGTTTCTTCAGTTCTGTAGTTGTCAGACTTCCATTCAACTCAATTTCTGACGTTCCTGAGTGATTGCTGTCCTATATTTTAATTGTAATTTTGATGTGGTTGTGAAAAGAGGCAAGCCATGTCTGCCTACGTCACCATCTTGACCAGAAGCCTCTAAAAATAAATTCTTGTGCCTGGTTACCACCTTCAGGTATTCTAATTGAATTTGCCTGGGGTATAGCTTGATCATTGATTGTTTTGGAACTTGCCTGGTGATTCTTTTTATAAAATTAAATTTAATGAGGTGACATTGGTTAATATACATGATCTTTATATTGCATTGTGTGCCCACCACTCACAGTGAAATCTCCTTCCATCACCACATTTTTGGCCCCCTTTACCCTTTACTATCCCCTACCACCTACCCTCTGGTAACCACCGTACTATTGTCTGTGTCTATGAGTTTCAGTTTTATAGCCTACATATGATTGCAATCACAAAGATGTTAGCTTTTTTCTGATTCACTTATTTTTCTTAAACAAGACAAGTGATAACAAGTTTGGAGAGGTTGTGGAGAAAAGGGAACCCTCATTCACTACCAGTGGGAAAGTAAACTGGTACAGCCACTATGAAAAACAGTATGGTGGTTCCTCAAGAAAATTAAGAATAGAGTTGTCATATGAGCCAGCAACCCCTCTTCTGGGCATCTACCCTAAGCACTTGAAAACATTTATTCACAAAGAAATATGCACTCCTGTGTTCATTGCAGCACTATTCATGGTGGCCAAGACATGGAGGCAACCAGTGTCCTTCAGTAGAGGACTGGATAAAGAAGATGGGGTCCATATGCACAATGGGATCCTACTCAGCCATAAGGGAAGATGAAATACTGCCATTTGCAACAATGTGGATGGACCTTGAGAATATTATTCCCAGTGATTCTAATATGCAGACAAGCATAGGGTTCACCAAATGTGGTAACATCAACCCTCTCACTTATAAGGGGCCATTTTCACAAAAGAAAAGCAAGAAATGGCATTGACAGAAGAACAAAGGAAAATGGGAGTTTGGGGAAAGGCAGGTAAAGTTAGTTACAGTACAGAATGCTTTCTGCTCTGTCTGCAGGCATCTGACTCAGTCTTCAGAACCTTTCAAGTGATGACTAATTCTCCAGGTAAGAACATCCTTCTTTTTGTGAGGAATAGTCTTCCTTTCGTGGTTTTCACACTTCAAAGTTTCTGTCAAAAAGTTTCCTATGGGATTCTGATGGCAAAATATATAAAGAAAATAGCACAGCAATTTTGAAAAAGTTCCTTTGCAACTGAAGAATATTGGTGAAAAATCATCTGCATTGCTTCTGTTCGTTGATACTTTTAATGACAAAGTTACATTTTAGGCCTGCATTTATTTTATTTCATTGACTCTTACAGTTAGAAGGGGCATTAGAAGCCACAGATACTATAGTAATATTGTCCTGTTTTTGTGGGTTGGTGATCTTCAGTGGAAAATTGCTGGTAAACTTCTCTATCACACTTGCAGAAACCAATTTTTAATATGTTCTTCAATATTAACAAATTCAAATTGAAATATGCCTTCTTAGAAGTTCTGCCCCTTCTTCTCAGTTCTGTTTTGCAGAACCACTCCTAAGAAGCAGGTTGTTTAAAAACCTTTCCAGATCAAGGAAGGATGTAGAATTCTAAAGTCTGGTAGGGGTTTTGATCATGTGGATAACTACTCACACAATTTTTCTCATTGGTCTGAGCCAACTGGAAATATGTTTCAACTGGAAGTGTCCCTCTAAACTGGACTGACTTTTTTTGCAGGGAGGGCAGAACGGCCATCTGTCTGCTCCTGTGGGACAAATAGAACTCACCATCAGCTCTAAAAGAAAAAGCCAGGAAGGTAGGGGTCTACACATTCCTGAGGCTAATTTTCTTCATCTCCTATATAGGGGAGGGGATGGGTTGAAGAGAGAAACTCAGAGTTCCTTCCATAATGGTTCCTCCTGGAAAGAAGAAAGAAAACTGGATGTATATGGTCTTAAGTTCCTATTCCTCAGCACACATCAAGCCTTCTTAACATTTTTATGTTTTAAATAGTTGAAGGTAATTATTATTTGCCCTGTAAATTGTCATTTTCTCTTTTTAAAAATTAAAAATTCCAAGTTTATGTATCTACTCCATATGTGAGAAGATTTCCAGGCTCTTCACCATGTTTGTTATCCTTGTGTGGAAATAATCTCTTTGTTATTATTCCTCCTAAGGTGTGATGTTCACAAGGGGTGGTGGGGGTTTTTTTGTGTTTTTTTTTTAATTTTAATTTTGTATTGTTATTCAATTACAGTTGTGTGCCTTTTCTCCCCATCCCTCCACCACACCCCAGCCGAACCCCACTCCCTCCCCCACCTCCACCCTCCCCCTTGATTTTGTCCATGTGTCCTTTATAGTAGTTCCTGTAATCCCCTGTCCTCACTGTCCCTTCCCCACTCCCCCCTGCCCATTGTTAGATTGTTCTTAACTTCAATGTCTCTGGTTATATTTTGTTTCCTTTTTTCTCCTACTTATTATGTTCCAGTTAAAGGTGAGATCATATGGTATTTGTCCCTCACCACCTGGCTTATTTCACTTAGCATAATGCTCTCCAGTTCCATCCATGCTGTTGCAAAGGGTATAAGCTCCTTCTTTCTCCCTGCTGCATAGAATTCCATTGTGTAAATGTACCATAGTTTTTTGATCCACTCATTTGCTGATGGGCACTTAGGTTGCTTCCAGTACTTGGCTATTGTAAATTGTGCTGCTATGAACATTGGGGTGCATAGGTTCTTTTGGATTGATGTTTCAGTGTTCTTAGGGTATAATCCCAGCAGTGGAATTGCTGAGTCAAAGGGCAGTTCCATTTTTAGTTTTCTGTATTTTTGTGTTTTTTAAAAATTTTTATTTTTAGACACCTTTAAGTGGTTGGTATTTTGTGATCTTGTTTAATCTTTCCTTACCCCAGCAGCATAAAGGTAGACTCTTAGGTTTTCTTTGAAATGCTTTAAAATATTAAATTTCACATATAAGCCCTTACATTACATGGAGTTAATTTTTTTTTGATTAAGGAAGGAATCCAATTTTATTTTCTTCCATATGGATAAACAATTGTTCAAGAGTCCAATGTTTCCCCCAATTTCTAATGACCCTTTAGTCATGTACCACATTTTCATATAGGGATGAATCTGTTTGTAGGCTCTCTGTTTCATTACTGGGGTCAATCAGTGTATTCCTTTGCCAAAACTATAATTTTAATTGCTATAATTTATGAAAAGTTTTGATATCTGACAGGAGCTTCCATTCCTTGCCTTGTTTTTCTCCAGAAGTGTCTTGGCTATTTTTGGTCTATTGTTCTTCAATATAAACCTTAGAATCAGCTTGTTAAATATCTTTTAAAAACTTGTTAAGGTTTTTTTTATTATAATTTCATTTAATCTGTAGGTGAATTTGTTAAGGAGAATCTTATGAAATCCTACTGTTATCTATGAATTCTATGAATAGATTTCCCCATTTATTTAATTCTCTATTAATGCTTTCTAATAGTTTTATTTTATGACTTTCTCAGTAAGTATCTAAAACAACTTTTGTTTAATTTATTCCTATGTGCCTCATATTCTTTTGTTCCTATTTTACGCATAAGTGGTATCTTTTGAAAAACTATATTTGCTGCTTATTAGTAGTGTATTGTAGTGTGGTTGCAATCTTGCTAAATTCTCTTAAGGCTAATTATTTGTAGATTATTTTAGTTTTCCTACATAGACAATCATAGCATCTCTCAGGTTTATTTCTTCTTTTTGAGTTCTTATAACTTTTATTTATTTTTCTAGTCTAATTGTTTGACTAAGGCATCCAGGAAAATATTGAATAAAAGTGGTGATTTGAAGCATGTTTTTTCTTCATTGTTCTCAGTCTCAAAGGGGATTTGTTTTTAGCTTTCACAGGGTGCTGTTTGCCATAGGATCTCTTTTTCTTTGCTGGCTCCTTAGGAACCCATCAGTTGCTATCAGCTTCTTGCTGCTGGAGTCTCTAGGTAGCCATTTCCATCACAGGTTGCTTTAACTTTTTCGGGCATGACACACTTACAGGTCTTCCGTATTTTCTAATTATGGGAAACATACTTAAGCACTCTGGGTAGAACCATGGAAGTTTGTCCAATTAGACTTGAGGTCAGAAGGTAGCACCACCTCAGTTCTCCCCCACAAAGTGGGAAGTCACAACTTGGCAACAGCTTTCTTAGATGAAATATCTTCATCAAATCTTTCCCACTTCCACATGCTGACTTTTCTTTAAATTCTTGATCTGATTGGGAGTATCCAAAGCCATTGGACTGGTTCTTAAATATTCCTTTGTAAATTAAGTACTTGGGAGCTTCAGTTATGCACTCCCCTTGGTATCTATTTCCTTATTGGTGGTGTCTCAATTAAAAACAAGTCAAGAAGAGTTATGCTTGTATATTTAGCTTAATAAAGGCTAAAATTCAGCAATGGTTACCTGGTTCCTGAAGAATATGAAGACTTTGGAAAGTTTTAACTTTCCTTACCCAATCCTGACTTATCTTTTTAATGTTCACTATTTTAATTACATCTTGTTTTTAATATCACAAACTAGAAACTACTTTTGCTTTATATAGACAATATTTGTTTACAGTTACTCATGTTTTACCATAGTCTTGGCTCACCATTTTTTATTGCATCTCACACCTGCCTTCTATGGTCATCTTCCCCTATTATGAAGTACATCTTTTAGAATTTCTTTATTGAAGATCTGTTGATAGCATACCCAGTGTTTATCTTGAGTGTCACATTTCCCATTAGCCAAATCAGCTGCACCTCAAGACTGCCATTGGTTAGGATAAAGGAGAGCAATTAACAGCTCTTTTAACTCCCATTGGCCTAAGTGTGACTCCCCCCCCCCCAAGATGTTAGCTCTCTCACACAACCATGTTGTGTCTAGTGAGATCATTGGGTGATATTAGCAGGGAGCTTCAGAAGGGAAAGTAGAGATTTGCAATGCCCAGGTTATGAAAAGAGGCACAGTCAGGTTGCTCTTACCTTCAAGAGCATAGATTTCAATTGGTTGGAATTTATGAAGACCTGGTGATCACAGTGGCAGCTTGTACAAGAATCAGGTAAAGCCAAGAGGATATGAACTGGTGCAAAACAGTGATCTATATCACTGTATTTTGTGATTTATTTCCTCCCTCCCTCCTTTCCTCCCTTCCATCCCCTCTCTCTTCCTCTCTCCTCCCTTTCTTTTGTAGTAAGCAAAATTTGTACAAATTGTGTGTGTGAGAATTCTTAGAAACCTGGGTTTCATGTTTCTTCCAGAAAGAATTGTTTACTTTTGTGAGATTTATGGACCTCTTATGTAAATCTCTAGCTGGTTTATTTTTTTTAGGTTTTTTTTTCAGTTGTGTTACTTCTAGATCCAATTTTGCATGAACACCAGCTTGCAGTTATACATTCTCAGGAGAGACCCTGCCACTCCTACCACCAAAGAAAAACACTAAGACAAAATGACTTCATCATAATCCTATGTGAGCTGGAATTTTTCCCCTTTTCACACCGAGTACAGATCCTGAGGGGCCAGGCGTTATAAGGGAATCTACTATCCAACTTCTTGCTTGGCTTGGGCCCAGTCATTGTTCTTTAAAAGAGAAAACTAGGCAGCCAAAGCTCTAAAGATAACCTCAGGGCAGCTTCTGGCATTATCATTTTGTTCTGCTTCTTTTTGGCCACTGAAGACTTCCTTCATTTTCTAGCCAGCTTATCCATCCAACCAATGATTGTGCGTATCTAGCTACCTACCTGCTTATCTGGTTATCTACTATCTATTGGAGGTATGAGTGTATATGTGTATATGTAAGTATTCTGTACCAGGAGTGTTTTCCACAATATTATTTGTTCTGTTACATCAAGATCAAATTGCTATTGAATTCTAAGTTAAAGTTTTTCCTACTTCTTTGATTACCTGAAAATTGATAAACATGTTTTTTGTGTCTTTATTATGTTTAGTGTTAGGATCCTTGGAAGCCCTCATTGACATTCTATTCCTTAGAGTTCTTTTCACTTTAAGCCTGAGGTTCAAAACTGCCCAATTCCCTACATTCTGTCCTGTATTTATTTATTATTGTTGGCTTTTGCGGTGTTGTGATATGTTTTGTTGTTGTTGTTGTTGTGCTAAAATATTCTTCACCATACCTAAGTGAACAGTTCAGTGGTATTAAGTGTACTCACAATGCTGGGCAACCACTCTCCAGATCTTTTTCATCTTCCCAAGTAAAACTCTATTCCCATTAAATAATAGCTCTCCATTTCTCTCTCTTCCTAGCCATCATTCCACTTTCTGTTTCTATGAATTTGACTACTCTATATTTCATATAAGTGGAATCATACACTTTTTCTTTTTTTTCTTTCTTTTTAAAAATTTTTTATTGTTATTCAATTACAGTTGTGTGCCTTTTCTCCCCATCCCTCCACCCTACCCCAGCCAAACCCCCCTCCCTCCCCCACCCTCCCCCTTGATTTTGTCCTTGTGTCCTTTATAGTAGTTCCTGTAATCCCCTCTCCTCACTGTCCCCTCCCCACTCCCCCCTGCCCATTGTTAGATTGTTCTTAACTTCAATGTCTCTGGTTATATTTTGTTTCCTTTTTTTTCTTCTATTTATTATGTTCCAGTTAAAGGTGAGATCATATGGTATTTGTCCCTCACCACCTGGCTTATTTCACTTAACATAGTGCTCTCCAGTTCCGTCCATGCTGTTGCAAAGGGTATAAGCTCCTTCTTTCTCTCTGCTGCATAGAATTCCATTGTGTAAATATACCATAGTTTTTAGATCCACTCGTTTGCTGATGGGCACTTAGGTTGCTTCCAGTACTTGGCTATTGTAAATTGTGCTGCTATGAACATTGGGGTGCACAGGTTCTTTTGGATTGGTGTTTCAGGGTTCTTAGGGTATAATCCCAGCAGTGGAATTGCTGGGTCAAAGGGCAGTTCCATTTTTAGTGTTCTGAGGAAAGTCCATACTGTTTTCCACAGTGGCCTCACCAGTCTGCATTCCCACCAACAGTGCACTAGGGTTCCCTTTTCTCCGCATCCTCTCCAACATTTGTTTGTGGATTTGTTTATGTTGGCCACTCTGACTGGTGTGAGATGGTACCTCATTGTGGTTTTAATTTGCATCTCTCTGATGGCTAGTGATGCTGAGCATCTTTTCATATGTCTCTGGGCCCTGTGTATGTCTTCCTTGGAGAAGTGTCTGTTCAAGTCCTTTGCCCATTTTTTAATTGGGTTGTTTGTCTTCCTGGAGTGGAGTCGAGTGAGTTCTTTATATATTTTGGAGATCAGGCCCTTGTCTGAGGTATCATTAGAAAATAAGTTTTCCCATACTGTTGGTTCTCTTTGTAATTTGGTGCTGTTTTCTTTAGCCATGCAGAAGCTTTTTAGTTTGATGAAGTCCCATTTGTTTATTCTTTCCTTTATGTCCCTTGCTTTAGGGGACATGTCTGTGAGGATGTTGCTGCGTGGAATGTCTGAGATTTTCCTGCCAATGTTTTCCTCTAGGATTTTTATGGTGTTACGACTTATATTTAAGTCTTTTACCCATCTTGAGTTTATTTTTGTGTATGGCGTAAGTTGGTGATCGAGTTTCATTTTTTTGCACGTAGCTGTCCAGATCTCCCAACACCATCTGTTGAAGAGGCTGTTTTTGCTCCATTTTATGCTCCTGCCTCCTTTGTCAAATATTAATTGACCGTAAAAGCTTGAGTTTATTTCTGGGCTCTCTGTTCTGTTCCATTGGTCTATGTGCCTGTTTTTATGCCAGTACCAGGCTGTTTTGATTACAGTGGCCTTGTAATACAGTTTGATATCAGGTATTGTGATCCCTCCTGCTTTGTTCTTCGTTCTCAAAATTGCTGCAGGTATTCGGGGTCGTTTATGGTTCCATATAAATTTCTGAAATGTTTGTTCTATATGTGTGAAATATGTCATGGGTACTCTAATGGGGATTGCGTTGAATCTATAAATTGCTTTGGGTAGTATGGCCATTTTGATGATGTTAATTCTTCCAATCCATGAGCATGGTACATGCTTCCATTTGTTTGTGTCTTCCTTAATTTCTTTCTTCAGTGTTGTGTAGTTTTCTGAGTACAGGTCTTTTACCTCCTTGGTTATGTTTATTCCTAGGTACTTTATTTTTCTTGTTGCTCTATTAAATGGGATTTTTTTCCTGATTTCTGTTTCTGCAGTTTCGTTGTTGGTATACAAGAATGCCTTTGATTTCTGAGTATTGACTTTGTATCCAGCTGTTTTGCCAAATTCATTTATTAGGTCAAGTAGTTTTTTGGTGGAGTCTATAGGATTTTCCATGTACACTATCATGTCGTCTGCAAACAGTGTCAGTCTTGTTTCCTCCTTTCCAATTTGGATGCCTTTTATTTCTTTTTCTTGTCTGATTGCTGTGGCTAGGACTTCCAGTACTATGTTGAATAGGAGTGGTGAGAGAGGGCATCCTTGTCTTGTTCCTGATCTTAGTGGGAAAGCTCTAAGTTTTTGTCCATTGAGTATGATGTTGGCTGTAGGTCTCTCATATATGGCCTTTATTATGTTGAGGAATGCTTCCTCTATTCCCACTTTGCTGAGTGTTTTTTATCAGAAATGGGTGCTGTATCTTATCAAATGCTTTTTCCGCATCTATTGATATGATCGTGTGATTTTTGTCTTTGCTGTTGTTGATGTGATGTATTATGTTTATTGATTTGCGAATATTGTACCATCCTTGCATCCCTGGGATGAATCCCACTTGGTCATGGTGGATGATCTTTTTAATGTATTGCTGGATGCGGTTTGCCAATATTTTGTTGAGAATTTTAGCGTCTATGTTCATCAGCGATATTGGCCTGAAGTTTTCTTTCTTTGTTGTGTCTTTATCTGGTTTTGGGATTAGGATGATGCTGGCTCACTGGTGGCTCTTCATTCTGAGCTCCTCAACATAGCCCAGAAAGCCTTCCATGATTGTTTCCTTACCTTTTTTCATGCTTCATGCAGTGTTTTCCATTTTCCCTTTATACTCTAGCAAGAGTAAATACACCATGCCTTTTCACATCTCTATGTCTTTGAATATATCATCCCCCTTCTGAATGTCCATCTCTAATTTGCCTGGCAGTGTCAAGCATTCTTCACATGCTTTTACAAATATGTCAGTGTTCCTGTATCTATAGTACCCATTTGTTCAGTCTACTTGCTAGACTTAAAGATCTTTTATTTGAAACACCCTTAAGTTCAGAAATGCTCTAATTGTCTACTTCTTCTTGGTAGGATGTACTATGTACATGAACCTTTACCTCCTGACATTAGAAGCAGCAGTTGTCAGCTCCAGGGAAGAGCTCAACAACCTTTGAGACCCCCACCTCTAGTCTTCAAAGGACACTGGTCAGTTTTCCTCAAGAACAGTGTTATCTCACTTTCCTTTATTGAGAGTATTCAAAGTCAAAATCCCACTGTTGTTCCCAATTCTGATAATATAGCTTTATAGAATTTTCTTAAATATCAACTAGAATCAAGACTTCCCTCCAGAGACACAAGTTAAAAGAAATAAGTAATTCAGCAATATAAAAGAAATGCAGCATTATAAAATATAAATAGCATTATCAATGTAATACAGCAAATACAATTTTCAAAGCATAAGCCTAGGGAGAAGAAAATTATTAAAATGGCCATCATTGATACACTATAATCTCAACTTCCCTATTATTGGACGTATCAATATTTCCAATTGTCCTTTGTAAATAACATAGAAACAAACATCTTTATGCATAAAAAGTTTTCTCTTCATTATGAGATCTTTTTGTATATATTCCCAGAAATGAAACTACTAAGTCAAAGAATATGAGTTCTTTAAGCCTCTTGATATGTTACCCACCATTCTTTCCAGCAATGCATGAGAGTTGTGTTTCACTGCCCCCTCACCAGCTTTGGTATTATTATTTTTTTAAAAAGAGCTCATGAACATGGACTGAAGAGGGATTGAAGGGGGTGGAGGTATAAGGAGGATAAATTGTAATGGAAAAATACAATTAAAATTTTTTGGTAGTTTGAAAATTAAAAAATCAAATCTTGCTTTAATTTATAATCCAATAAAGTTGAATGTTTTCCATGTTTTTATGGTGGGGGATGGATTAGACCTTGAAATACAAGAGAGATTCAGGTGGGTTTAGAAGAGAGAATTGACCATTGCACATAAAAGCAGTTGCATTTAAAAAGCTCTTAAAGTGACTATTTTGTAGCCAGATTAATTATTTTTCTCACAGATAATTTTGTATTCTCCATGATTTTTTTTCAAGGATGGAAGAACTATTATATACTGTCCCATTTGGGTTTCAAATATACTGTTAACAAGCCTTTAAAACACTTAAATCTTCATCCTCCCTCAGATTTCTATTTGAAATATTTCTGTTCAATTTTATACCTTATTGTATTGACTAAGGTGGCTGATATTTATAACATTTGATGGGTTCTACATAGCTTAATTATGAAAGAGGATGAAATGTAAATTTTTATAAATCGTTGCAAATTAACTATGTAAATGAATGTTTCTTGCAGTTTCTGTTGTTGACTTCATTGTTTTTAATTTTTTTTTTTACTATCTCTATGTCTACGTATGGTGATGGTGCCACACAGAGCGTGTCAATAAAATAAATATTTGGCTCTCCTTGTCACTACCTTTTAAGATGCCTTGGAGATACACTCTTGCCCCAGAAATTAAACAAACATGTCGACTAAGCCACTTGCCATATTATTCCTCTGTCCCCAGACTTGCAAAGTTAAATTTTTAAGCTCTCTGGAGAAGTAGTTAATTTAGTCTGAATCTTAGCCACCAATGTCATCCAGCTGTTTTTTATCCTAAGGTATACTCCTACGTTATTTCAGTTTAATTTTGTTCCTCCTATTGGCCATTAAACCAGTTTACTAATGGAAGTGCTGTGTAATTGGAAGGTTCAGAATTTATAAATCAGGGGGATGATTTTATGAACAGCATATCCATCTGCTGCACGGAATACTTACACCCATACAAAACATATTTTAATATGTATAACTATTAAATACCTAAGCATCCCAGGTTCTTCATCTACTGTTACTTTCTGCCTACCTACTAATGCAGATACTTTGAATTACTATCTTGGCTAAATATGCCTGTCTTTTCCCCCTCAGTACAAAGCAACTGTCCAGTTCCAATGACCAATAGCATCCACATAGTGTTAGAAAAAAAGGGTTTGCTCAACCCAAAGAGCTGTTTATTGTACTATGGTAAATTTATTCAGCTCTTCTGAGCCTTGATTTCTGCAACAGTAAGGCAGAAGTTTGCAATAGATAATCTTTAATGCTGAGCCCTGGTAGGGCATGAAGTTCACCTCTTACTTTACCAATGAGACAAGTGATGACAGTCCTTCCACAGATCTAGAACATGTGTGTGGAATTCTTGAATTTAGGTCCAGGATTTGAGGACTCATTTTTAATACCTCACTCTGAAACAAATTGAATGATTTTAATCCATTTCATTTAAATGAGGTGATAGAGGAGAGATGTGGAGGTGATGAGGTGAGTGATGAGAAAGAATTTTCAGGCAGAGAAATCATCATGAAGGAAGGCCTAAAATTAGGAAAGATGTTAGCTTATTTGAAGAATTAAAGAAAATCAATGTGACTGGAGTATAGACAGAGAGAGGGATACACTGAGAGATGATGCTGGAGAGGTTTCCAGAAGCCATGTCATATGTGACCTTTTCATCATGTTAATTAGTTTGGATCTTTTTCAAAGTGGGATGAGAAGTCACTGAAAGGTTTCAAGTAGGAAAGTGCCATGATCTGGTATTTGTTTCACTGGGGATTTATTTCCAATATTTAATCTGTAGTATGCCACAGTCTGGCACATAGTAGACCCTCAAATATTTCAGGAATGAATAAAAGAATAAAACAATCAGTGTTATTTGTGATTTGGAAAATAGGTCAGAAGCATGAGAGGGGAGCTAGTAGGAAGCTACAGCAGTGTACCAGCCAAAGTTGTCTCAGTCTATGGCAGATGCATGAAAGATGGAAAGAAGAAGACATATTTGAGAAATGTCTTGTATTTGGAACCTTAGGACTTGGTCAGAGTGTGGCAGATGTTGAGGATTACTCCAAGTTTTCTGGTTTAAGTAGTTTGGTGGCTAGAAATAGCATTTACTGAAATGGAGAAGGAAGGAGGGACATATTTCAGAAAAGGCCAAGGACTTGAACTTGAATATCATATATTTTTGGTGCCTGGGAGAAAAGGTCCAACTTTAAATATCAAATTATCATTTGGATGTATCAGAATGGTGTTTAGAAAGGAAATGTTGGTTAGAGATATACATGTGGACATTATCTGCAAATAACTATTTTTAAATAAACTATAGGCAAATGCTTAGAAAAGAGAAGCAGAAACTAGGTGTTTCAAGTTCTGATCGAGAATGAAGGGCAAGCAGAGGAGATGGAAGAGTAGTAACTAATGGAAGAGTGAGGAGGCAAAATCATAAAAGCAAGACATAATGGAAGCCAATACAAGAGTATTTCAGGAAGGAGAAGTTCTGAGGGTAGAATTCTCTGGAGAAGGCTCAGTGATGATAATCAGTGTCAAGCTAGGATTCTATGTATTACATTGAGTCATTGGAAATTGCTATTTTTGTAGTTAAAAAGTCAAATATTGGCAAGTTCGTATGATTCCACCTAATACATAGTTTGCTTGAAAGGTATATATTTCAGGGCAACATTTCCATTAAGTGCAGAACATCTGTAACTACAATTATAACCCCTAACTTCTTTTTGTTTGCCTAACTTCTCACAGTAAATTTTTATTTACTTGTCTTTTATTCTAAAGCTTGGGGAAGCCATTGAAGGATTATAAGTACAGAGTGACAGGTATGATTAGGTTTTGTTTCTTTTGATGGTAAACCAGCAGACCCATGCCAGTTTTCACCCACAGCTCTTTGCCCAGAGTGTGGTTCATAGCAGGGAGTCAGTACTGTACCAGAGAGGCTCGTTACTCAACATGCAGCACAAATCCCAGTCTGAAAGTATTTCCCCTAATATCTTTAAATTTTATGGGTGTTTTAGTCTCACCATACCCATCTTCAGCTGATCTGTCAATGCTTTTGTTATCCAAGCCATGGCCTTTGCCATTTCAATCTAGAAATGCCCTGAGTTACGGGGTTAGGAATGGTTTACTTTGATGTCAACACAGACCCTGGACCAGGAGTTTGAAATCCTGGCATCTGTTCTCAGCACCATGAGCAAGTTCCCATTATCTCTGAATGGTTAAGTTTCTTATGTTTTTTTTCTACTTTCACTATTTCTTAAATAACTAGGTTAAACTGGATTTATTTTAGTTTTATTTTATCTGTAACATGTATGCTTCTATTAATGATTTAATATTTAGACAGAATATGCCAGGCTTGTTCATTTGTTTTGTCTTACGGAAGTTGTAAACTAGTTACCCATTGGCCAGGATCTGAGGTCAATGTTGACTTTTTTAAAATTTATTTTTATTTTTTTAATGTGAGCCACAGTTCTCAAATTGGGAGGTCTCACATAAAATTTTATTCTAGCCTCTCTAAAAAAGAAATCAAGATCTTTGGCTGCAGGGGGCTCACATTCTTACAGGGCAACAATTGGATCAGAGAAGCAACTGTTCCCATTTAGAAAGGCAGTTCACCCCCTAGTTCATAACTCTTGCTATTGTGTGCTGTTTTTCACACTCTGCACACTTCCCACATCATTTTCCCAGTCCTTGTAGCTATTTCAGTTTGATCAACTCAGGATGACCCAAGCTGGAAAACACCTCAGTGGTGAAACTTCAGTGTGATACGAACCCTGCACAGGTGTGCAGCTCAGTTTCTAATTTGTTTTTGCTTAGACTTCTGAGAGTCTAAAGTACCGTTGGTCAAAGTATTATCTAAAAATGAATAAGCAAATTAAGGGAGAAGGTCTTTGCTGTGTTTGGTCATGATTTTAGCAAATGCCCCTGAGAGGTGTTTCTCAACCATGGCGACCCATTAGTGTCATCTGGGCAGTGCTTAAAAAAAACACCTAAGTCCCAAGTTTTACCCCAGAGACATTACAATGGACTCTCTGGGGGAGAGGCCCAAGCATCAGTATTTAAAAACACAACAACAAACAAAAACAGGTGTTCTAATGTGCAGCCAGGGTTGAGAAACACTGCCATAAAAGCTGGGAACCTAGCAGCAAGTACTGACATTATCAGCCTAGAGAAATCCTGAGAAGATCTGGGGAGTCATCTGTGGCTAGTTTACAGCCTCTATGGGGTCCCTGAGAACCAGGCCTAAAGTATAGCCGCTCTCCTCAGAAGCTGGGCTGCCCATCTGTTTGGGGTTTCTGTCACACCTTGTAGCATCCTCGAGGTACACTTCTGGCACAGCTCATTTAGCCATCCCTCTGGCCCTCTGTTCATACAAACACGCAAGGTGCAGTGAGGGTGGGAAGTGGTGCAAATAGAGTGGTGAGAGGTGAAAACAAAAGAAGAGAGAGATTGGATGTTGGTGTCTTTCCAATCTAAATGGCAGCCTGTCTATTAGGGGAAAATGTGGTTTCAATATCCTAGCCTTTAAGGTGATTGATAAAAGAGCAAAAAATAAACTGGTAGTAAAACCAAGATGAGAACATAAATTAAGAGGAAACTGCTTCCATGTGAAATGTTTGCTTTCTTTCCGGTCTCCCCATTTGGGCTACTTTGCCTTGGAAAGTCTGAAAAAATGACTGCCCCTAGAGTATTGTTAAAGAATTAAAAAATAGGGGAAAATTCTAATGCCAAACCAAACATTGTTTCCAAGGTTTCCATAGATAAGTCATTTTTCCAAATGGCACAGAATAATAGAGTGAGAAGACTTTAGACAATAGCTATGCAATGATATTCTCCTTGTCTGCCTTCCCAATAATGTCAGAACAATAGGCTTTGAATCTGAGCCTAATATGGAATTGAAAAATTGCAGACTTAAGGCTTATGATAAACACAACCCAGCTGGAGCAGTCACAGAACAATGGCAGGAAGGTTTGGTAAAGCCAATCTGGCCTGTTGTGGTTCTGCCACCAGGGAATGCTGAGTTTTAAAGGACACAGCCCAATTTCTCTCTGCAGCTGGGTGTCATTGACTAATGAAAATATATTGGCACGCTGCTCACGGGTTATTGTTCCATGTAACTGCACCTCTTAGCTGGGGATTTGTAAGCAGGCCTTGATTGAAAGCAATATGACTGAGCTCAGTTATTAAAATATTCCAAATACAGCCTGCACTATTTATTGGAAACAAAGTTTGACAAGATTATGTTGATATGGGGAACGGGTAATGAAACATTGCCGTGCATAGGCATTTCCAGTGTCAACTGGGCAGAATTACAGTCCTTAAATATTTATATAGGAAAATGAAATGCAACTATTAATACTTTCAGGAAATGATACCACGTGCGAGGAGAAATAGACATGAGGAATAGGATCCTGGGCTACTTTTAACAGGCCAATTTATCATTTTTATAAAATGGCCACGTCTCATTTGTGAAATTCTTCAAAGAATGGGGGAAAGCTTAACCACCTCTAAACCTCTAAAATCTAGGCATGTTTAAATAGAAGTGTCTGAAAACCTGATAACTAGATTTATATTTAAGAAAGACTTCATTTTTATAAGGATAATGTCTCTTGGACTGATTGAAGCGCTAGCATGTTTATTTAGTCACTTTAAAACAACAATTAACTCAGATAAAGTAGTTTTGTTTTACTTTAGTTTGGTATTATTTAGGGGCAAAAATTTTCAGAGCAAATGAAGGTAAATGTCCAGACAGCCAACATTCAGCTTACAAAGCTCTATAAACTAGTGGGAAAGGCATTATCTTAGAATGAAGAAGAGCTGAATTTCCATCCAAGGTTTGCCTCTAGTAGAAATTTGTGGGAAAGCAGCTTTTCCATTCCAGGCCTAATTTCTTCACTTCCTGTCATGTATACTTCCTGTATTTGGGGGTTTGATAATATCTTTATTTTTCCCTAAGTATTTTAAGAAAGCTTGACTTATAGTTGGCAAATTTCCCCATTTCCAAAATCTGATTTCTTATAAAGTTTACACTTATTCACACTGGAGGAATTGGTAGGATTAAGAGCAGGTAGAAAGAATGTCCCTGGATTCTGGGACCTTGGGATTCTGCACACCCCAACCCCCTCACTCACTCCTCAGTTTTCCCTGGCTCTCCCTTTTGTTCTTCACTCACTCTGTCACTTGCTCATTCGCTTATGTTCTTCACGGCTCTACCCTTCGTCTTTCTCCATCTGCCTCCTAGTCTCCTCATTCTTTGCCCATTAGTAACCCACTCTGGGCACCCCAAGAGTGATTTTTGTAGGCTTGGGTCTTCCTCCCACTGTTGAGCTGTAGGTTGATACAGCAAAGTTCATTGTACATCTCTTAAAACACTACTTTGAAGGGAAAATAAAAACCATTCAGTTAAAATTTAGCAGAAGTTTTCGAAGGCCTTTGAAAGCATCATGCTCAATATAAAATGCTCTGAACTACATAGTCGAAAGAAACACATTTTTTAAAGCATTTAGTTTTTTAAAAAAAATTTTATTGTTATTCAGTTACAGTTGTATGCCTGAAACACATTTTTATAAATCAACAAATTTGGCAAACTGCTCATTTGTTGAATTAATTTTCAATGAGTTGCACTAGAGTGCAATATGCACTCTTCTTTTTGCTTTTCCCCCTTTTTCATCCTCCAACAGGCTCCTTTTTTGAAACATCCTCAGTCAACATTTAGTTTGATGATGATGACTTCTGGTTTTGAACTAAATAAAGTAATTGGTAGGAATGTGTAAAAGATGGAAAAAGAACATAGTTTAATTGCAGCAATTTCTTAACTATGTTGCAAGCATAGTTTTGTAAAGCCTTTTCAAGAGTTTGGTTTGAGAACAAAGTTTGATTCAAGAGCATTCTGAGGTTGCAAGGGGAGTTATTAAAAACTGCTACCACTTGAAATTAATTTTCTGATTGTCAATATTTTCTTAATACCATGTAATAAAATAAAGAAGAATTGGATGCTCAGATTGATTTGTTGGTATCCATAATTCCTAATATCAAAAATTTTCAAAAGTCTCTTTTTTTCTCTTTGATTGATATTATAAGTAAATGCTGCATATAATAGTCATCAAGTATTTTTTACTAATGCAGCCTTTATTAGTTATATATACTGAGGTTACATAAGATTTGATTCATAGGAAAAATTATTCTTTTGTTTAAAAATGCTTGAAAACCATTGGTAATATAGAAGAGAGAACTATGTCCTGGGAAAATTAAGACTTGATTTCACATTCATACTCCACCAGTGATGAGTTCAATGACCCTGAGAAAATCATTGAAAAATGTGTGCTTCCATTTAAATCTATGAAATAGGAGAAAACTGAATTAGTATCTTTTTTTAAAGAGCAAGAAAACAGACAAAAGTAACCTATATGAGAATTAAAAACTCTGGGAGATATTTGAATGTTTAAATAGATTGGTGTCAATAAATGTCTAGTATGTGAGAAACATGGAAAAATAATCTTTGTCTTAGATTCATCTCATGCAGCTACACAGCACTCACCTGCTGTTTATCTTAACTGATACCATGTTACTCAGAAAAATATGGAGGCCAGTGTGGACTAGCGTGAAAAATAAATGAATGCCCAAGGTTACCATTGTAATGTATGCGCTATTCCTACCCATGAGAACCTTGAAGTTGACTTTCACTAGATGCTGAACACACTTGATGAAAAATTCACATCTGTAACATGCACTTTTCCCAGTAAAATTCAGACTCCTCGTGAGAGTGCCTGCTTGAGCAATCTTGAGCAGCAAATAATAGCCTTATAAGCATTCAGATACCTCCTCAGCTTGCCTTCCTTGCTCACTAAGCAGCCTTAATTCAAATTCCTGCCTTATACAAATACAGAAGCTTTCTATAGGTGTTGAAACCTTAGATATTAAATCCTAGACTATTGAAGGTCTTCTGGGTAGGCAGTACAACTTAGTGTTGAAGAAGGCTCAGATGCCAGACTTTGAAAGACTTGAATCTGAAGGCTGGCTCTGCCACTTACTGCCTACGTACCCTTAGGCAAGATAGTAAACCTCAGGTTCATCCACTGTAGGGTGGAAGTACTAAGGTTCCAGGGTCAAAATAAGATTCTAGCTAAATAGCTAAAATCAATAGACTAAATAGTTAATTTCTTAAATAACAATATTTTTCAAGGGGCCAATAGGCCACATTTATCAAATTTATCAGTTTACCAAAAACTTCCTTACTCATATTAAATCTAAAGCTCAATGCATTTAATAATGAATGGGATAGTCCTAATTGCTTTGGGAGATTTCAGTAAAGTTATAAATGACTAGCTTTCATTTTGTCTAAATAGCAGTATTTTAAGGAACATTCCATTTGTTGCAAACTAAATATGATATGGTGGTTTGATGTTTTTACAAGTACATTTAATAATCAGAAAAGAGTATTTTTTCATTATGTAACATTTCAGAAGGTAAAGTGTGATTTTCTCCAGTTTATATTGAATTCCTTTGGAACCTCTAGTGTGCATTTTCTCTTTAACCTATCTTTTAGTATTTTTAGAATTTTTTCATCAAATTCTCAAGTAGCACATCAACCGCTATTTGGTCATTTGGAGAGCTGGATATTTGGCAAATCAATTTTCAGCACTGCTTCTATTAAGTTCAACAAATATTTCTTGAGTGCTTATGATGTGCTGACCTTGGCTCTGGTTATACTGTGAGGACAAGATAGAGTCTTGCTCTCTAATTTTCCATTCCGGGGAGGAGACCAACAATAAACAAAAGGTGATACCTGCTATGAAGAAAATAGGACAGGTTGTCAAAATCAACAGTGCTCTAGTGTTGGGGCTGGGGCGTTGCTATCTTAGGTAAGATAGAGAAGGCTTCCAGAAGAGGAGGAAGCTGAGCTCAGGAGTCAGCCTTTGTTGAGATGGGTAGTTCTGAGCCATGGGACAAGAAAAGATTGGTGGGGTTAGAGAAGAACCAAAAGCAGTGGTCAAAGACGATATTCACTTGTTTTGCTATTGTGGTTGAGGCCTGTGCAATCTAAATGTTATGTCCTTTCATTGTGGAATGCTTGGTTTACCACATGACCATCCATATAAAGACTAGGTGTTTGTGGATATGTTATTTTTCCCTCTTCTGCCATATAAAAGTTAAATATTGTCTATATTCAGGAACATAGAAGCACTGTGGAAACAAAAGATACACATTTATACAAAGCAATTGATCAAGCTGGACAGTTTTGGCGAAAGATTTCCAGCATATACTTCCATTGATACAGTTTTAAACCGCTCCAGCAGCGTTTTAGTGCCTGATTAATGGGTTCATTTACTTCAAATCTTACTTGAAACCATGGCCTCTTCGAAAAAAAAATATATTAAAAAAGCAGCCTCTGACAAGCTTGTCAGCATTATTTTATTCATAAAACTTTCTTGTACTAATCTCCACTTTAACAAAACCCCCAAAGGATACTGATTATATAGGGATTTATAGTAAAAAGTTGTTTATTTTAGTGCAAAATACATATAGATTGCCTACAGAATAAAATGAAAAATAAGATAGGAAAAGCAAATCATAAAGTCACTTTGGAAATAAACGTGGGGGATGACATAGAATCAGGTCTGCTCCTTAGATAGTGTAAACTGTGGCTTCCAAATAAACCACAACAAGGCTGAATAGTCACTAAGGAACTTTTCAGATAGTTTGTGGGGCTGAGTAAAAAAGGTTAAGGGATTAAGCAAAACAATAACAAAAACAAAAACTCATAGACACAGACAACAGTATGGTGTTTACTAGCGGGAAAGGGGGGTGGGGGTGGTACAAAAGCATGAAGGGGGAATAAATGGTGATGGAAGGAGATACAACATATAATATACACATGGTATATAATGGAATTGTATACCTGAAACTTATATAATTATATTAACCAATGCACACCAATAAATCCAATAAAAATTATAAAAAAGCATTAAGTCAGTGCCTCCTAGAAAAGGTCAGTGAATCCTTGGTGCCGGTTGAGAGTCTGTGAGGGATTTTTAACCTCAAAGCACCACCTGTAAACTTTCACTAGATTGGAAACCTTCCCAAATGTCTGTGTCACCTGGGAAGTTTATTAAGCCCCAGAAATATGTTTTTGGGTTACAGATCTATGGATTCCAGTCTCCAGGGTAGGAACAATAAATACATCAAATACTTTCCAAGTGAGTCTGATGCAACAGGAGCACAACATAATGTTTAGAAGCCATCACTGCATGTTAAAAGACAAAACCAAATCCTTACAGGACAATTCTAGAAGAATAGCCTGTGCATTATGTCTTCATAGAAGGATGGCAAGGACCATCTGAGCTGGCAGTAAGGGAGGGAGTGGTAACAGGGAAGTCAAAGAGCAAGGTCTCCAAAGCCCCTAGTCCTACTTAAGCAGAACAAGTCTATTTTTATGTCTTAAATTGTATTTTTAAAAATGTTCAAATATTCTGGTGTTGTACTTAGTAGCATTAAGGTAATATATACTCAGACAAGTTGTGTAGAGGACAGATGGTAGCAGGAAAGGTGTGGGATATTGTAAAGTGAACCCTGCCGGAGAGATCTCAGGCTGGATTTGTTCAATTCCATGCAAACGTAAGTGCTGCGCGTTCTCATTTCCACGTCATCATTTTCCCTCTGGTTTTCCAAAGCCCTGCTCTTACCTGGGAGGGTCTGATAATTGAAATAAGCTCTTGATGGGAAAATTGTCCACATGGATGGGCCCCCAAAAGGTTCCTGGGATATATGCATTATGTCATTCTTGTTTGGCCATCGATGAATGATGTATAGCTGGCTGTTAATGGGAGGTCCTTGCTGCTTAGTGACAAGCAGGATAATTATTATAGCTCCCTTGTACAGGGGTAAAGTGGGTGACTCTCCTGTACCATGTTGGATAGTTTTGAGGGCTGGCTTAGCTTCCTTATGACTCCCTGGTTCTTGCAATAGGTGGCTCTCATGTGAGCAGAGGCCCTGATATTTGTCTGGTGCTGCAACAGCTCCTTGGTGATTACTTAAGTCTAGTCCTCTCATCCTTTTTCCAACCAACCTTACTCCTGCATAATGTTTCTCTACTTTGCCTGCACAGCCTTTGTCTTGTCCTTGGAATGAATAAGCTGGCTTTTCCTCCATTCTTGTTTGATTAAGGCATAAACTTTGTCTTGTTTCTCAAATGGTTTGCCTTTTGAGTTTCGAAATTCCTAGCTGTTGCCTGTCAAACATCTTGAGTTTCAAGACAATGTCTATCTTGAGTTTCAAAACCAAAAATTTGAGTTCTCTGCATTCAGCTGTGTCATATCTCCTCAAAGCTTCAGTGGCTGTGATATATTTTTATTGGGTGATGGTGGGGAGTGATAATTAGGTAAACAAGGGAATTTCTTACAATAAACAACATATTGGGTTATTCACCAAAATAGTACCCTATTGTTGTGATATAGACCCAATATTGAAGATAAGAGCCATGTTATGTAGTAAATAAAAAATTGAAAATGCTGCAAAGGATAGGAGCTCCTTCTTTCTTTCTGCTGCATAGTAAACCATCATGGGTGGATGTGGAGAGCATTATGCTGAGTGAAATAAGCCAGGTGGTGAAAGACAAATACAATGTGATCTCACCTATAAGTGGAACCTAATCAACGAAACAAACAAGCAAGCAAAATAAAACCAGAAATACTGAAATTAAGAACAATTTCCTAACAGTAACCAGAGGGGAGGTGGGAGGGGATAATGGGGGAAGAAGGGGGACAGGTTTTCAGGGACATGTATGAAGGACACATGGACAAAACCAAACGGGGGGTAGGATCAAGGGTGGGTAGTGGAGATTGCTGGGTGGGGAGTGGTGGGGGGGAAATGGAGACAACTGTATTTGAACAACAATAAAAAAATGGTTATTCAAAAAAACTTAAAAAGCCAATAATAACAATATCAATAAAACTCTCAATACAAGTGTGAGTTCCCTTGTGTGTAGGAATTTAAAATGAAGAGGCATTTTATGAAGCAAACTTTAAGTGGGATGGAGGATAAGGAGAGTCACAAAATTAAAGGGTAAGATAATTGATACTATGACATGTGTATCCTTGTAATGCTAGCTTATTGATTCTACAAATTATTTATATATAAAATAAAGTATTGGACTAATTACTTTTAGTCACAGCTATACAATTTGAACAG
The DNA here is from genome assembly GCF_022682495.2 of Desmodus rotundus. Taxonomy (NCBI): domain Eukaryota; kingdom Metazoa; phylum Chordata; class Mammalia; order Chiroptera; family Phyllostomidae; genus Desmodus; species Desmodus rotundus. The sequence goes on along the minus strand of NC_071400.1, from coordinate 88,449,614 downwards.
ATAAAAAGATATACTAACCATCCTTGGGTGGTGGGTTTTTTTTTTTCATTTTTTTTCATTATTGTTCAAGTACAGTTGTCTCCATTTTCCCCCACCACTCCCCCCCACCCCAGCCATCCCCACTTCCCACCCCTGATCCCCCCCTCCTTGGTTTTGTCCATGTATCCTTTATACATGTCCCTGAAAACCCTTCCCCCTTTCCCTCCATTATCCCCTCCCACCTCCCTGGTGTTTGTACACATACTTTCTATTTAAGAGGCAGGAACGTTTGTGGGAAGAAATAACTAGCTGGAGAGATGTAAAACAATTCTTCTTCATCTTGGAAGACACTCTGAGCACAGTAACTTTTACCAACTTAATCACTATTAGCATGGAGCATAGAACAGATAAATAAAGTTGAAAATATAAAGACTCAAGCAATAATATAAGATGCTTGTGTGCTTAAATGTTCTGAAGGTCAAAATGCTTTCATTTGCAAAGATCTTTGTATCTTAGGGAGGAGAATGTTCAATATTGATTTGAAAATATAATTGTCGGGACTCTATTTAAGGTCACTGGATAATAAAAATAACCCAAACCTCAAACTTTCTTTACAGTCCAGGGAACCAGATGGTCATGCACAGAGGGAAAAGAAAAATAAAATATTTGATTTAGAATTCAGGCAAAACTCTGACCTGAAAATGTGTGAATGTGTGTGCGCACATGAGCCTGTGTGTGTTTTCTCTCATTGTCCCTCCATCTGACATTGAAATGGTGTCTTTGATTTGGAAAGAAAGAACATGTCTGAAAATACAGTTTTGAAAATCGAAATTACAAGTTACAGACTATTATTAGGATGTTAGGCTAGACAGTGGCAGAGGGACAAGGCAAACAAGTCACAATGAAATTCAGAAATAAAAAGACAGGCTGCCAAGAGGGAACTCACTGAGCTGGTAGCCCTGCTTTTTCCCCTAATAAAATATTTGAGAGGCAGTTCAGCCAGAAAGGTAAACCATTCTCACAATTTAAAAGTGCCAGTCATCTGTAAAGCAAGAAGCCAAGACAGAAGGAAATTTATGATGAAGAATAGGATTGTCACTTAAAAGTCAGGAGAAGCTAAGAGAAAGATGATGGAGCCTCTATAGCCAATCCAATTATTTAGGGGCTTGGGCTCAGTTTCTAGATTGTGCCTCTCCTGAAACTTCTCTCTTCCTTCCTTTGTCCTACCTTTTAACCATTAAACAGCCTAACAGGATCAGTGGGGATGGGTGGAGGGTGGAAGGAAAGAAAGAACAATACTAACCAAGCCTGTAATAGGGGTAGGACCAAAGCAGTACAACTCAAAGATAGAACAAATAGTCAAATTTTGCTTTTTATCTATTTCATTTTTTTCAAAACCAGATGATGATCACTTAATCATCTGTCTGTTGAATACATCAATTGTGTGTGCAGGCATGGGTATAGAGCATGTCTGTGATATCCGCATCTTGAATTGACCTATTTTCTCAGAAATAGGGACAGCTGGTGAAGCAAAATCTATCAATGTGGGGCTGATACGCACATTGCTCTGCTGGACAAATGTATTTGTCTATATGGCATTATGCTGGGGAACCATGATGAATAATTCTGCCTGTGTTGCTGCTCACTCTAAGAAGCCTTTTGAAGTGCTATGTGAATTTTAAAATAATAATGATTATTATAAAAAGTAAACTTTTTAATGTCTCCAAAGATCAGTGGTTGCCAGGGGTTGAAGGAGAGAGGAGGGAGGGATGAACAGACAGAGCACAGAGGAAATAAATTTAGGGCAGTGAAACTACTCTGTATGATACCATAATTGTGGATACATGTCATTATACATTTGTCTAAATCCCTAGAATGTTCAACACCAGGAGTGAGCCTAATATAAACTATGGATTAGGATGATAATAATATATCAATATGGGCTCAATTGTAACAAATGCTCTACACTAATATAAAATGTTAATAATAAAGGAAACTGTATTTTGAGGGCGCCAGGTATATGGAAACTCCTTGTACTTTGTGCTCAGGTTTTCTATAAATCTCACGCTGCTCTTAAAAAGTCTATTAATTAAATAATAAAAACAAAATTTTTTAAAATAAAAAGTAAATTTTAATTTTCTTGTTGAGGTTGTGGAGTAAAGGGAACCCTAGTGCACTGTTGGTGGGAATCCTATATACTGTGGAAAACAGTATACAGTTTCCTCAAAAAACTAAAAATGGAATTGCCTTTAGACTTGACAATTCCACTGCTGGGATTATACTGTAAGAATCCTGAAACACCAATTCAAAAGAACCTATGCACCCCAATGTTCACAGCAGCACAATTTACAATAGCCAAGTGCTGGAAACAACCTAAGTGCCCATCAGTAAATGAGTGGATCAAAAAAGTATGGTACATTTACACAATGGAATACTACACAGCAGAAAGAAAAAAGGAGCTCGTACCCTTTGCAACAGCATGGATGAAACTGGAGAGTATTATGCTAAGTGAAATAAGCCAGGTGGTGAAAGACAAATACCATATGATCTCACCTATAAGTGGAACCTAATGAACAAAACAAATGACCAAAACAGAACCAGAGACATTGAAATAAAGAACAAACTGACAATGACCAGAGGGGAGGGGGGAGGGAATAACAGGAGAAAGAAGGGGAAAGGGCAAGCGAAGGAACATGAGTAGAGGACTCATGGGCATGGACAATGGGGGCCATTGAATGTGGAAGTGTGGGGGATGGGGTAGGGGTGAGCAATGGGGAAAAAGATGGGACAAGTGTAACTGAACAATAAATTTTTTAAAATTTTTTATTGTTATTCAATTACAGTTGTCTGCATTTTCTCCCCATCCCTCCACCCCACCCCAGCCAATCCCACCTCCCTCCCCCACCTCTACCCTCCCCCTTGATTTCGTCCATGTGTCTTTTATAGTAGCTCCTATAACCCCCTCTCCCCACTATCCCCTTCCCACTCCCCTCTGGCTATTGTTACATTGTTCTTAATTTCAACATTGAAAAAGTTTTAGATATACAGAATTATTAGCAAAGATAGTATGTAGAGTTCTCACATACCCTATATTTATTTATTAACATATTAATAGATTAATATATGTCCATTAATAAAGCAACATTGACACATAATTATTAAATGCCATACTTTGTTCAGATTTTCTCAGTTTTCCCGTAATGTCCATTTTCCATCCCAAGATCCCTTCTGGGACGCTACATTTCATTTTGTTGTCCATGTCAGCTTAGGCTCCTCTAGGTATCACATTTCCTCAGTCTTTTCTCATTTTTGATGACTTAGACAGTTTTGAGGACTACTGGTTAGGTATTTTGTAGAAATGCCCCTCAGCTGGAGTTTGTGTGGTTTTCCTCATCATTATACTAAGATTATGTGATTTTGGAAGGAAGATCACAGAGGTCAAGTGCCATTCTCATCACATTATATCATGTGTACATACTAGCAATGTCATCTTCTCACTGTTGACGTTGACCTTGATCACTGGGCTGAGGTAGTATGTATGAGGTTTCTCTATGATAAAGTTACTTTTTCCCTTCTGTTCCCTTTGGAACATAGAATTGTTCACAATATTCATGCTATCCTTCTATGTCCTTGGAACAGTAGGGATGACCTGTCCTTCAATCCTAATATTGGTAATTTGTGTCTCCTTTTTTTTTCTTGGTTAGCATGGCTATGGGTTTATCAATTTTAATGATTTTTTTTTCAGAGAACCAGCTTTTGGTTGTGTTGATTTTTCTCTATTTTTGTGTTTTCAATTTCATTAATTTTTGCTGTAATTTTTATTATTTCTTTTCTTCTGCTCACTGTAGGCTTAGATTCCTCTTTTCTCTCCAGTTTCTTAAAGTGGAAACAAGTTACTGATTTTTTGGCTTTTTTTATTTTCTAAAATAGGTATTTAATGCTACAAATTTATTTTTAAATACTGTTTTTGCTGCATCCCACGTTTTTTAAAAAGATTATTTATTTTGAAAGAGAGTGAAAGGAAGGGAGAAAGACAGGGAGAGAAACATCAATATGTGGTTGCCTCTTGCATGCCCCCTGTTGGGGACCTAGCCTGAAATGCAGGCATGTGCCCTGACTGGGAATCAAACCAGCAACCCTTTGGTTTGCAGGCTGGTACTCAATCCACTGAGCTACACCAGCCAGAGCTACATCCCACAAATGTTAAAAGGTTGCATTTTCATCTTCATTTAGTGTTGGTTAAAATATTTTAAAATATCTCTTGAGACTTTTTTTTATAACCCATATTGTATATTAAAATGTGTTGTTTAATTTCCAAATATTTGGGGATTTTCCAATTGTCTTTCTGTTACTGGTTTCTAGTTTAATTTTATTGTGGTTTGAAAACATATTTTATATGATTTTTATTTTTTAAAAGTTGTTAAGGTATGTTTTGTGGCCCACAGTGTGGTCTATCTTGGCAAATGTTCCATGTAGGCTTGAGAAGAATGTGTATTATGCTGTTGTTGGATGGACTCTTCTATAAACATCAATCACATTAAGTTGATTGATAGTGCTGCTCAGTCTAGCTATATACTTACTGATTTTCTCCCTGCTTGAGCTAGCAATTACTGACAGGGTGAGAGGTGGTGGGAGCTGTAATCTCCAACTATAATAGTGCATTTCTCATTTTATCCTTTCAATTCTGGCAGTTTTTGCTTCATGTATTTTGGTATGATATTATTAGGTGCTTACATGTTTAGGAATGCTGTATCTTCTTAGAGAATTGACCCCTTTATTATTATGTAGTACCTCTCTTTATCCCTGATATTTTTCATTTTCTGAATTCTGCTTAGTCTGAAGTTAAAACTAATCCAACTTTCTTTTGATTAGTGATAGCATGGTATATCTTTATCCCTTTACTTTTATCCTATCTGAATCTCTTTTGAAAAAGTGGTTTTCTTGTAGTCAACATATAATTGGGTTTTGTTTTGTATCCAGTATGACAATTGCTATCTATTAATTGCCATGTTTGGAACATTCACATTTAATTATTAATATATAAAGGTTAATGTCAACTATGTTTGTAAATTTTTTATTTATCCCCAGAGGCTCCTTTTTCTGTTTTCTCTGGTTTTAATTGAGCATCTTGTATAATTGAATTTTTATCTCCTCTTTCAGTGTAGCAACTATACTTAAAAAAATTCTTAGTGATTGCCCTAAAGCTTAAAATATACATTATTAACTAATACAAGCCCATCTTCAAATTAACACTGTTGTATTTCATGTGTAATATAGGTACCTTATAACACTGTATTTCCCATTCCTCCTTCCCTTCAACTTGGGACTTTAATCACACAATGTATTGTTATTATTATTATTATTACTTTACAAAATTATATTTTAAATCAGTTAAGAAAATAAAAGTATTTTATTTTAGCTTAATTTATTCCTTCTCTGATGCTTTCCCTCTTATTTATATAGAACCAAACTTGTGACATATAATTTCCCTTCTGCCTTAGGAAAATATTTTAACATTTCTTGCAGGGGGGCATCTGATGGTGATAAATTCCCTTATTTGTGTGCTTTATTTCTCCTTCATTTCTGAAGGATAATTTTGCTGTATATAGAATACCAGGCTATTTTTTAATTTCAACAATTTAAATTCTTCATTCAGTTCTCTTTTTTTTCATGTTTCCGAGAAGTCAGATGTAATTAATATTTGTTTTTATTCCCTGGCTTCTTTCTAGATTTTTGCTTTGTCTTTGGTTTTCTGCAGTTTGTATATGTTATACCTAGATGTTTGTGTTTATTTTGTATTTATATGGCTTGGTGATCCCTGAGTTTCCTAGATGTGGTTTGCTGTCTGTTATTGATGTTTGAAAGTTCTCAGCAATTATTATTTCAAAAAATATCTTCTCTGTTTTCTTCCTTTTGGTATTTCAATTACAGACATGTTATGTTTTTTGAAATCTCCCCCAGTTCTTGGAGGAGATTCTAGTTTTCATTTTTAAAATTATTGTTTACAAAGGTATTTCAGTTTGGAAAGTTTCTATTGACTTATTTCAAGCTCACTGATTCCACAGCTGTATTGAATCTATTGAGGAGTCCACTGAAGGCATTCTTCATTTCTCTTACAGTGGTTTTGACTTCCAGCATTTCCTGTTGATTCTTTCCATATCTCTTCTTATATTACTCATGTGTTCTGCATGTCTTCTATTCTTTCCATTAGAGCCTTATCATATTAGTTAGTTATTCCAGACACCCTGTCATTTAAGTCCAACATCTGTGTTGCATCTGAATCTGGTTCTTGGGCTTACTTTACCTCTTCAGACTGTTTTTGCTTTTTGGTATGGTTTATATTTCTTTAATTAAATGTTGGATATATTGTATAAGTAATAGGAACTGAGGTAAAAAGTCCTCCACTGTAAAGATTTATATTATTCTGCCTAAGAGTTGGGCTTTGTTTTATGTTTGCTGTAGCTATTGGTGCCAGAGGCTTCAAATCCTTCTCGTTTTCTTGTTTTTGTCTTGCCTGTTGACTTTGGACTTCCCAAAGTACTTCTTCTCAGAGAGGATCTGTGACTGACCTGTGATCATCCCAAGAATTTTTTCTTGTATAGCTTCCCCTCTCCCAATTAGGTGAGCTGGAAATGCTGGAGGGGGCTCTGGTGAGAGGATGTGTGGCTCAAGGCTTTGGTAAAGTCTATCCCCCTGAAGACTAGGCCTTTGTTATAGAGAAGGCTCTGGACATATTTTACCAAGATTACTGCTCTCCCTGCTTAAGCCATGAGGGGACCTTTCTTGGCTCTTCATCAAGAGAACCTAGCGGGGATCTTGCCGATAAAGCCTCTGAATGTTGAGGCTCTCCTATGGACTGTAGCCCCAGGAGTTTCTAAGTCTCAGGCTGATCTGCACTCAGACTCTAGCAATCCACCGAAATTACTATGTAAGTGTTTTAACCAGTTTGTGGCTCCATTGGTTTCTGTTCAGGGAAGCAGATAATGGCTGTGACTCTTGATTTGCTTGTCTCTACAAATTTCAGCATGGTGGTTTACCTTCAAAACTTAGTTCTCTGACAGGTCCCAGACAAGTCATTGATTTTTAGTCTGTCCATCTTTTTCTTGTAAGGATGCAAGTGATGACTTTTAAGTTCTTTATATGCCAGAGCTGAAACTGGGAGTCATAATGATTTGTGGTAATGACATTACCACAAATCTTTATAATGCCTCACTTATGTTTTTAATTTACAGATAAACAAATGGGGCTTTACTGAGGTTATGTGTTTAAGATAATATGTCTGCATGTCTAAATGATTCTAAAATCTGTATACATAGCTTCTTTGAAAATAGCTAATAAACTATCAATTTATGAATATACATACTTACATAGTGAAATGTTTCTTGTTTACAAATTTGTGTCTACATTTTGGGGGCTTCAGGTGTAGGGCAAGTTGCTATCATTGGTTCAGGCAATTAATTATCACCTTTGTCTCCCATTCCACTATCTCGCAGCCCTCCTCCAGCCCCCAGCAAGAGCAAACATTGAAAATGGTTAATCTGTATCTTTTATTCAAGTTTGCTCTTGTAAAATGTGCTTTGTATTATATTCATGTATTTTAATTTACATAATTGCTATTTTTATGTTTGTTTTGGTTTGTGTTCTTAACACTGTGTTTTTTAAGATACATCCATATCACTTTGGGTATATGTGGTTGGTTTGTGTAAACTACTCTGCAGTGTTCCAGCTTTATTATTTTTACAAAGATCTTACAGTCATTGTAGAAAAGCTCAATATGAGAAAATAAAAATCAGAAAATAATGACCTCTGGAAATTCCATCCCGAGATAACTAGATAACAAGATAACTAGAGTGATCATTTTCGTTCCTGTAAGATATCTCTTTACACATATATAGAAATGCATTGTGTATAGTCAATTTTACTTACATAGGACCACACTGCACACATATTATAACTGGCCCCTTTCATTCATCTCTATTTCATGGACATCATCTCATGCAACAAATACAAATCTACATCACAGCTTTTAATGACCACTGAGTACTCCAGTGTATGATTGCACCATACATGAACTGTTCCCTCATTTATGACTGTTTTGCTTTCCCTTTTTATTTATTATAAATAGTGCCTCAGTAAACATGTTTATGTAGGCATCTTTTCTCACTTGTGTACTAATCTCTTCAAAGTAAATACTTCTGTCCTCTTCATGGGATGGGTCAGGTTTCATTCTACCCACAAAATTTATGCTTTGTCTACTGCTTTCTGTTGCCCAAAGATTTGAGAATGACAGTGGCTTCAGCTATTAAATTCTGTGAGTTTATGTTTATGAACAGTGGTGGTATAGGGAAAGAAGTCACAAAAGAAAGAGGCCATTTTATCAGCTCTGCTCCAGTTAAGTGGGACTATGGAGAAAAGTTTATGTATGTATATGAATATGTGATGTGGTCTTTCATGGTGCCATCTAGTGGGGTTGTTGGCTTCTATTGCAGGCTGCCTCCCCAGTCATGGCCGTGCACCAGGTCAACAGGGCACCTGTGTATGCTTTCCTGGCTTTCTAGTATCCTGGTGCTGATGAGACAGATACAACCACCCCATCTCTGTATTTTATTTTGTGGCAGTATAAATACAAATAAATAAGTTGTCAGAAATTAGTAGTTGAGCCCTGGCTGGTGTGCCTCAGTGGACTGAGCGCTGGCCTGCTAACCAAAGGGTCACAGGTTTGATTCCCAGTCAGGGCACATGCCTGGTTTGTGGACCAGGTCCCCAGTGGGGGGCACACGAGAGGCAACCACACATTGATGTTTCTCTCTGTCTCTTTCTCTCTCCCTTCTGCTCTCTCTAAAAATAAATAAATAAAATCTTTAAAAGAAAGAAAGAAAAGAAATTAGTTGACATTATTTGATTAAAATTACAGTTCAACACTAACTCTGATGGAATCAAGTTGTGTTCTAAATGTTGTTCTTGACACTAAATGTACAAAAATTATTTAGAGAAATGTTATTCTCCTATTATTTACAACTCAGAAAGATGTATGCCAAGAAACCTCTTTGGTAACTGCTTTCCCAAGATATTTTGGGCTAAGATTTGAATACTCAAGAAATTTAGACACATATGTTTGGATACTTATTCTTGAATAAACCAAATGTTTCCTCCTTTCATTTTTTTAACATGTTGGTTTCTTCTCTATGTTCTAATTCAGCCTTCTGAAAAGTGAAAATTTTTGGTTTCCATTTTGCTTTTTGGGGGCAATGGGAACAAAGCATTTTGTTCAGTAGGAAATGAAAAACACTTTACTTTGGAGGTAAGGATGGCATATTAAAATATCAGGTTGGCTAAAAAGTTCTTTTGTTTTTTTTCCATAAGATGGCTCTAGTAGCACTTAGTTGTCTTTAACTTCATTTGAAATAATTTTGTTAGGTTGTATTGTGACAGCTGTCATATCAGTATACATTTAAAAAAACATCAAAATTAGTGAATTTTTATGTAGTCATTTTAATATTGAAGATGGAAGAAAATACACAACATTTTCAGCATATTATGTTTTATTATTTCAAGGTGAGTCCATGCATGTGTTCCCCAAGAGGAACTGCTTAGGGCTCCAGCAGCCTCCTCCACCAACTCAATCCCTGCTGGTTTTCGCAGCCAGAAGTTGTGGGGACTTGTCTTTATGGCTCTGGAATCCTGGGCTAGGGGACTTAGTGTGGGTCTGGGACTTCTCACTCCCAAGATATCCGTCCCGAATTTTTATCTACGTGGGTGTGGGGCCAGCATGTTCTGCATCCGCATCCCTCCTACCCATCTGGATGGATGTAGTTTCTTCAGTTCTGTAGTTGTCAGACTCTAATTCAATTTCTGACGTTCCTGAGTGATGGTTGTTCCATATTTTAGTTGTAATTTTGACGTGGTTGTGCAAAGAGGTGAGCCATGTCTGCCTATGTCACCATCTTGACTGGAAGCCTTGTCTTTTAAATGGAGATTTAAAAGGACCGTATATTAAAATTACAAATATGCAAATACAACATTATGCTTAAACCAGGGCCATCTGTTTTTAAAATAAAGTTATTTAAAATTTATTAATATGTTTCTATGAGTTTTGACACTCTCATGGGCTAAAAAATGGTTTCATTCATGCCCACACATACCCATAAACATGTAATTGTTCCTATATCTTAGAGATTATCTGCAGCTCCCCATGTGCTAGTTTGTATTTTCTAGTGTTTTTCAATCATTAGTTGAACAAATAATCTGATGTAAGAAACATGCTGTTCCATTAAAATATCCTCAATTCCCAATAAACCATTGTGACAGTCTTATTTAGAACAGAGAAGCAGAGTGAAAAAATAAACTGCTTTGCTCATTTAGTGACTATAAATAAATTAACTGGGGTGGCAAATTCGCACGCTGAATTAAAGGGTACCCCCTCCCTTTCTGCATCGGATAGCAACATACCTTTACAGGTATGCTGTCTTAGTGTTCTATCATTGCTGTAACAAATTACCATGAATTTAGTGGCTTAAATCAACAGAGTTTTTATTTTAAGTTCTGGAGGTCGGAAGTATAACATGGGTCCAAGGGCTGCCTGCATTCCTTGACTCATGGCTCTTTCCTCCATCTTCAAAGCCAGCAGCATAGAATCTTCAAAAGTCTCTTTTTCTGACTCAGACTTGCCTGCCTCTTTCTTTCCTTTATAAGGACCCTTGTGATTATATTGATCCACCCAGATAATTCAGGATAATCTACCAATCTCAAGATCCTTAACTTAATCACATCTGCAACATCTCTTTTGTCATGTGCTTATAACATGGCAAAGGAACATTTTCACAGGTCTTGAGGATTAGGGCATGGATATCTTTGGGGGCATTATTGTTTTTTTCTTTTTCAAGTACTCCATTCTCCTCACCACCACTCCCCCCACCCCAGCCACCCCCACCTCCCACCTTCAGTCCTATTCACCTTTGCCTTTGTCCATGTGTCCTTTATACATGTTCCCTGATGACCCTTCCCTCTTCCCCCCCCATTATCTCCTCCCACCTCCCCTCTGCTTACTGTCAGTTTGTTCTTTATTTCAATATCTCTGGTTATATTTTGCTTGTTTCTTTGTTTTATTGATTAGGTTCCACTTATAGGTGAGATCCTATGGTATTTGTCTTTCACCGTTTGTCTTATTTCACTTAGCATGATGCTCTCCAGTTCCATCCATGCTGTTGCAAAGGGTAGGAGCTCCTTCTTTCTCTCTGCTGTGTAGTATTCCATTGTGTAAATGTACCAAAGTTTTTGATCAACTCGTTTACTGATGGACATTTAGGTTGCTTCCAGTACTTGGCTATTGTAAATTGTGCTGCTATGAACATTGGGGTGCATAGGTTCTTTTGAATTGGTGTTTCAGGATCCTTAGAGGATAATCCCAGCAGTGGAATTGCTGGGTCAAAAGGCAGTTCCATTTTTAGTTTTCTGAGGAAATTCCATACGATTTTCCACAGTAGCTGCACCAGTCTGCATTCCCACCAACAGTGCACTAGGGTTCCCTTTTCTCCACTACCTCAACAGCACCTATTGTTTGTTGATTTGTTTATGATGGCTACTCTGACTGGTGTGAGGTGGTATGTCATTGTGGTTTTAATTTGCATCTGTCTGATGGCTAGTGATGCTGAACATTCCTTCACATGTCTCTGGGCCCTCTGTATATCCTCACTGGAGAAGTGTCTGTTCAGATCTTTGCCCATTTTTTTAATTGGGTTGTTTGTCTTCCTGGAGTGGAGTCATGTGAGTTCTCTATATATTTTGGAGATCAAACCCTTGTCTGAGGTATCATTGGCAAATATATTTTCTCATACAGCTGGTTCCCTTTTCATTTTGCTGATGTTTTCTCTAGCAGTGCAGAAGCTTTTTAGTTTGATGAAGTCCCATTTGTTTATTCTTTCCTTTATGTCCCTTGCTCTAGGGGACATATTGGTGAAAATATTGCTGTGTGGAATATCTGAGATTTTCCTGCCTATGTTCTCCTCTTGGACTTTGTGGTGTCCCAATCATATTTAAGTTGTTTATCCATCCTGAGTTTATTTCTGTGTATGGTGTAAGTTGGTGGTCGAATTTCACTTTTTTTACATGTAGCTGTCCAGATCTCCCGACACCATCTGTTGAAGAGGCTATTTTTTCTCCATTTTATGCTTCAGTTTGGGGGCATTATTGTACCTTGTACCTACCACAGAAGTACTCCTGACTAAGAACTTCAGTGCCATGAGGCATTTGATTCTCCAGCTCCCTTCCTTACTTTTATATGAGTTTGGACATAGTAACTGTGACAAATTCCTACCAGTTGTTCTCATCACTTTTTTTCTCCCTTTCCCCACAAGTCTTTCCACAAATTTAAACAAGTCAGATAGCTTTTAGTTTGTTCTTAAATGATAAAAACACCCCATTCTTTTGTGAGAAAGGGTTTAATGGGAAAGACACCCATACACTTTCAGCTCCATGTAGAAGCAAAATTTGAAGATAAAAGTACATCGGTAAAGAATTACATGACACCAAATGATGACATGGGTGTTTGAAGCCATCTGAGAAAATTGATACGATTTGGTCCTTACCATTTTTCCTGGGAGGAAATGAGGAATGTGCGTGTCTGTATTAGTGAATTCAAAGAGTGGCCAGAGAGAGGTCTTTTGGGCAAGGACAGAGGTTTTCTGGGCTCTGCGTTTCCAGCCTTGAGCACAATGCCTGGTATGTCATAGGTGATTATTAAGTGACGAGTGAATAAATGACTTGTTGAAAGTATCCAAGGAACAGTTTGTTGTTCCATGGGAAGGATCAAGGCTTTGAAATACAACCTGCAAAATAAATGATGGGTTCAATATTCCCAGGAAGGCATGAACCACTGTTACTAGCAGTATTTAGCTAGGAAAGAGAGCAAAGGGAACTAGATATTGAGTTTAATAGACTGGGAAGCATAAGCCTGCTTGCTAGCCAAGAAGCTACAGCTTCATACTCCATGGTTTACAGTATTTCTCCAAGAGGATTAACACTCCTCTCTCCCCCACCCCCACCAGTGGGAACAGAGGAAGGCAGGCACATATACAATAGAAGTCAAAATGCAGGGATGGCTGCTGACCAGGGAGGCCTGTCAGTCTAGCCCAGAGAAAGAAGGGATTGGTTGGGCAGGGGGGGGACCTATCTGAAGCTTGTGAAAATTTGGGAAGTTGGTTGGTCATGTTGAGAAAGCATCTGGTCCATCCCACAGCCAAACTAATGTAATCCCAGGGAAACAAAGAATCTCAATCTCTCAATCTCTCAATCTCTCTCTCTCTTTCTCTATCTCTCAACCTGTACTCGCATGGTACATTTGCCTATTCTCTTCATGGCCATGCAACTCCACATGCACACTGCAGGAGACAGCCTGAATGGACTAGAACTGGAAACACAAGCTAAGCTACCTGCATGAGTACTGAGACTACTTAGCAGCCACCTGTGGGTCCCAAAGTACTGAACTTTAATATAAAGTAGAAACTCTACACACTGGCTTTTTTCTTAGCGTTGCTGAAAACTAAGTTGGGCTTTTTTCCATGGTAGGACATAGGGAGATGGGGCATTGGAATCCCAGGGGACAGCTTCTACCAGAAAATAAACCGTGTCACACCACACTCTCCCATATGTGGGTCCTTGAAATGCTTTTCTTGTGATCCCGTGGAAGGACCTAATTGTTACCAACACCACCACCACATTCAGTTTTGTTTCTATGAGCAATAACTGCTGACTCACACAGTTGTTCTTCATTGATTCTTGCTCACTTGATGCAAAAGAAACTAGAAACTAACCCCTGGTATCACTCTCCTCTATCTTTCCTTGAAAGATGAAATAGCAGAGCTGCTTCTCTCTTTATTTTGCTCACACATTACTATTGTTTAAAGCACAATTTTCAAATTAATTTTTAGGTAAGTGGATTGAATTTTTTTTTATTACCTGTGCTGAGCAGTTGACAGTAATGATTTATTGCATCTCTGGGATTTCTGCAGCTCCATACGACTTATGGTTTAATTCACAGTTTTCCTAATGGCTTTAGTGTTGGTGGTGTTTGCTCTGAGGGCTTCTGTAAAGTGATGCACCACTGGGAGCAGTGAACTCTGTCTGGTCCTATGCTCTGGTCTTAGTTTTGTTTTTCCCCAGCTCTGAGACCATGGTGACAATGAAGGGGGAAAATACTTACAAACAGAGGGAGACGTGTTGCCTTCTCCTCTCCTAGGAACTGTGGTCATTGTAGCTCTGTTCTACACGCTGGAGTCTGTTTGGCTTGAAAGGAGGCTTAGGTGCAGCTGAGAGAAAAGAGTAAATATGTATATTTTAAGGAGATGGCTTAATTTTCATACTTCATAACAACAACAGCAAAAAATAGCAACCTAGCCCTGTTTGGTGTGGCTCACTGGATTGAGTGCCGGCCTGTGAGCTGAAAGGTCACTGGTTTGATTCCCAGTCAGGGCACATGCCTGGGCTGTGGGCCAGGTCCCCAGTTGGGGATCAATGTATCTCTCACACATCAATGTTTCTCTCCTCTTTCTCCCTCCCTTCACCTCTCTCTAAAAATAAATAAATAAAATTAAGAAAAATAGCAACCTACTATACCAACCATGTAGCATGTACATGGTACATGCCTGTTCAGGCACTGGCAAATTACAGCCTATGGGCTCAATTTTGGCCCTATCTGTTTTTGTAAATAAAGTTTTGTTGAAATACAGCCATGCCCATTCATTTACCTAATGTTTATGGCCACTTTCAATGCTACAGTGGCAGAATTGAGTAGTTGTACAGAGATTTTATGACCCGCAAAACTGATATTATAATCCTTTTCAGAAAATGTTTGCTGGTCCTGCCTTAGTCCAATTAATCTTCATGATATACAGTAGATTTTGGTAATAACACCATTTCACAGAAGAGGAACCTGACACTCTGAGAGGTCTTACAGCTACTAAGAGGTGGAGAGAGAGAATTAGAACTCAGGGGATATATCACATACTGCCTTTGAAAGTTGCTCAGAGAATGCGGTGATTGCTAAGCCTGTCACATTCACATGTCCTATTTCTTTCCATCCTTACAAGATTTTGCTTGTGAAATCTTTCTAGATTATATGGTCGTCAATTGTGCTTTTTTTGCTTTAAATCTTAAAAAATTTTTATTGTTATTCTATTACAGTTGTTTCAATTTTTCCCACTTTGCCCTCCTCTGCCCAGTCACCACCCCGCCCCCACAGTCAATCCCCACACTGTTGTCCATGGCCATGGGTCATTCATACATGTTCCTTGTCTAGTCCCTTCCCCTTCTTTCTACCATTTCCATGCCCCCTCCCCTCTGGTCACTGTTAGCCTGTTTGAAGTTTCCATGCCTCTGGTTCTGTTTTGCTTGTTAGTTTATTTTGTTCATTAGATTCCTCTTATAGGTGAGACCATATGGTATTTGTCTTTCACTGCCTGGCTTATTTCACTTAGCATAATAGTCTCTATTTCCATCCATGCTGTAACAAAAGGTAGGGGTTCCTTCTTTCTTTCTGCTGTGTAATGGCCTCATGGAACTTAGATTTTTAACTCAGAGCTGCCTATTAACTGATCAAACCATTTGTTGGCATTGACCTTTAGTTCTCAGTCATGGCTACACAGTGAAGTCACTTCAGGAGTTCTAAAAGTACTAATACCAGGTTCCATGGCTCCAAAATTCTGATGTCATTGGTCTAGAGTGCAGCTCGGCATGATGACATTTAAATGCTCCCAAGGTAGTTCTAATGTGCAACCAGGGCTGAGAACCACTAGTACAAACATGGGCAACCAGGGCTAGATTTACATGTCTAGCCCTGAAAGATGTTGGCCATAGCATGAGGTCTAACGTACTGAGTAAACCGTCAGTACAATAGGTAGGAAAAAAAAAAGGACAAATAATTCAAGTTAGAAGAACCAGCCTATCCTGAAATGTTGTAAGTAGGTAAACCCAAATGCAAGAAACATTCTGTATATTGCCTATTTTGTGATGATGAAGACAATTTTATTATATTTTAGAATTAATCTTATTTGTATATAATTATACCAATATATAATTTATATGTACATATATAAATTATAATAATTGTACACAATGTATATTATATAATGTATACATATATGTATCCATATATGTGTCTATATATATCTATATTATTATATTAATATTATAATATATATAATTTGTATTATTGCATATATATAATTTGCCCAGGGAGGTAGGAGTCACTCATAGTTAGAGAGGAATAATGGAAAAATTGGACATCTTCCTTTAAAAGGGTATGTATGGGTATATGCATTCCTTTAAAAGCTGCAGTATATTTCTTCTCAAAATTTTTATTTTGTGTTTCCCCATGTTTTCATCTTTACTGAAGAGCAAATTAAATCAGGGCTGATTTAGACTCACGGGGTCTGCTAACTGATGGCTGCCTCATGGAATGACATCATCATAATTAGCAAATATTGAGCAAGTTGTCACAGGGAACTTGGTGGCACTGTGCTTGGTGCCTCATGCCCTAGAAACTGCACCTTCATTGCAGTGCCTGTTAAAACATCATCACAGCCGAAATTCCAAATAAATATCTCACTCCTCAGATTCTTTCCACTGTTTCTATTTGCACTGATGATGGAGCCAATGTTGTTAAAACAGCGTGGGACTGAACATTTACCCATGAGCTGAGTTCCACAAGCTGTCTGTGCTGGCGGTACATCATTCCAGTAAGGATAATGAAATTATTAAACATCAAAGAGAGGTCTGCAAGACTTTTCTGAACTATCAAAGGTCGCCCATGTTTTCTTGGGGGCTGCCAGAGAGAAGTAGTGTATGCACATAAAATATCGAGACTTCTTGCAGGTTTATGTCTGTGCAAAAGTGGCTCCCCTTTTTTCCTTTCTTAGGCAGGACTGTGAAAGGAACACAAGCATCTCTTTGTACTCTGGCTGGTGGAAAGCAAATGATGTTTTAGAATTAGAACACCGGAGATTTATGGGATGTTAATGCGTCAAATCTTGGTAACCTCTCAAAAAGGCCACTTCTGAAGTCAGGCTGTCATCAGTCACAGAAACCAATGCATCTGTCTTCTGAGAAATCCCTCAGAAATGTCTTCCAGAAAGGTTATGAAACATGAAAACTCTCAATACAATGAAAGGATATTCTATAAATGTGAATTTTTGCTGCTTCTGGCAACTTCTGAGTACTCCCTCAATTGAGAAATGACAAAATGATACATGTGTAGAATCTATTGAAGAAAATACTAAAATTGATTAAAGGCAGCAGTACAAGGATCAATAACAGCATATTTTTGAAACTTACATCAATATAAGGCTATCCTAAGTGCATTTATCAAAAAACACTCATGCAACAGCAAGATGTAAACTTGTGCTCAGTTAGCTAAAATTAGATAATGCTCCCTAAAGTCAGCCAAGAAAACCAACCTGACTCTAATATTGTATAACAGTGGTTTAATAATGATATCAAAGGGAAGTCTATACAATGTTGAAAGATGTGGGTGGAAAAGGATATAATATTTAGCCTACCGGTGATTGGCGATCTTGGCCTTTGGCATCTGCATGTGTCTGATATAATCAGCATTTAAATTCGGGACATGCATTGTTGTTGTACAGATACAGTGGACGAAATAGGGATCTCAGATTATATGGGCTGCTTTACTGAATCAAACAACCTATGACCAACTGTGTGAATTTTATAAGCAACAAAAGTAAGAACCCAGAGAAGGTAGAGAACAAATCCTCTTCCACTGACCGCGCGCTTCTTGATTGGATTCCTTTAGCCTCAGCACAGAGTTGTGATTTTGATAGTTGCTAACATTTCCTCATTCAGCCTAATATGGATCACAGGCCCAAACAATATAGATCATTATAGCATACCAGAAAAGCATTTATAAAAATAGAGTTGCAATTAAGAATGGCCTAAAATGTGGATAAAAAATAGAGCTTTCACATTGTCTATCCAATTATCCCTCCAGTCTTTACAGAAGTGCGGTAAATTAGTCACCATCTGAGCTCCAGTGGATCAGGTCCAATTACTTCTCTTTCTTTCCCCTAGAGAAAGAGGAGTTAGTTCAGGTAGCATATCATCACATAGTGGACAATTTTAGCATATATATATATATAAACTAAAAGGACTATAATGGCCATAGTTAATTTCCTTTGTCATTCATTCTACACGATGTTGAGCACCTCCTATGTGTCAGAGCTGGGGCTGACTGCTAGATCCATGGTGGTGACCAAATCACTGGAGCTTACAGTACAGTGAGGAAGACAACTGGGGAAGGTGTGATCCTCCAAACAAACTAAGAGTTACAAGATGTAATGAATATTATATAGGAAAAGAACATGACGAGAAAAGTGAGTTCAACAAGGTTATAAGTTAGATTGTGAAGTCTGGGAAGGTCTCTTTGAGGACCATTTAAACTGAGATCTGAAGGATAAAGAATCTACCAGAGTTATCAAAACTGTGGAGGCTTGTCCAGCTCTATCACAGCTAACGCTTTTGAGATGGGCCAAACCCTTTCCATTGGTGAGATTTACCACTGCAGCATTGTGCCAACTTCACAGTCTCCTGGCCTTTTTTTCTTTTTCCACTAGTTGGTGCCCCTGTTTATTGAATAACACTGTGCTCAACACTAAGATGTTTTCCTGAAAATAAAAATGCTGGCTCAGAGTTGTGCCTTCCAAATCTATTAAAGAGCAGGAAGCTGGTATTGGAATATGTACATATATTTATTTTTATGCCGAGAAATATTTATTAATATTTAATTTACGGATTGGCTTGGTGTGTGTATATGGCTTATAAATAAATGTACATCACGTCAGGATGTGTCAATGATATTTTACTGATACATGTGCAAAATCAAAACATTTGATGATCACTTAAAGAGAACAGTGAATAACCAGGAACCATTGCAGACCATAACCAGAACCCAGGCTCTCCACTCCACCCTTTCACAGCCCAGTTTAGACTATCCTCCAGTAACCAGAGAAGCTTCTTTCTGTAATAACATTGACCCGTATTCAAATTGTTCCTATCCCTGATAGCTCATAGCATTCTCTGTCTGCTTAAGTATTTTGCTGTTTTAATAATGCTGTTCTTTATTGCTTTCTGGGGTTTCCATTGGCAATGGTCTTGTCTTTCCAAGTAGACATAGGTTTTTCTGGGGCCAGATGAAATCCAGCACATTTTAATCTGACATAGTGCCAGGAAAATAAAAAATACTCAGTGGATACTTCTGGATTAAACCCACCAAGGTTTTGCCATACAAAGTGTGGCCAAAGGACCAGCAGCATCAGCACCACCTGGGATCTTGCTAGAGCACATTAAAATTTACACTGTCTTATCTATCGCTCTTCCATACTTCTCTCATTTCTCTTGAAGGCCCATGATACTACACCCATCATTCTCGAACTTTAATGTGCATGAATCACCAGGGTGGGGATCCTGTTAAAAATGCAGATTCTGACTCAGTACATCTGGGTGACATTGAAGATTCTAAATTTTAACAAGTTCACAGGTTATTCTGATACTTCTAGCTTGGGAACCACACACTGAGATATAAGGCTCTAGAACTATCTATGCGATCCAATACTGTAGCCCTAGCCATATATGGCGATTGAGCACTTGATATGTGGAATTTTGAAGTTTAGTGTGGAAGAAAGAAGGTATAATATCTCATTACTAATTTTTAAATATTCCCTATATGTTGCATTGATAATATTTTGGATGGATTGCGTTAAATAAAATGTAGTACCACAATGAATTTATCTGTTTATTTTTACATTTTTAATGAAGCTACCAGAAATTTTTAAGGTACACGTATGACTCACATTGTATTTCTATGCGGAAATGCTGCTCTACAGGACTACGCTAGTTCTCTTAAACACATCCACTGAGAATCCACCTCAAGCGACAAGAAAATCTGTAATAATAAAGTATACAACCATTCTCAGAAAGATGTTTTTCCTCAGGGAAGTATATAGTCTATAAATGCGATTTCTATTACTCAAAATATTGAAAATTTGTCAACATTTCAGGTTTCTGTGTATGCATATGATTCATAATACAGGCCTCCTCCTACATGGATGAATACACATGTAAGTATTGGATTAATCATCTGTGATTAACTTCTTGACAAATACGGATGACGGATGAGAATGCTGTTATTATATCCAAAGTGTAACGTAATTGGTAGTTCTTAGCCTGATCTAGTTTTTCACTAACTTTCTATTGATATATTGAAATTCTGCACCCATCTGACACCATACATAGTTATTACAATATTACTATATTCCTTACGCTGTACTTGACATCCCCATGACTATTCTGTAACTACCAATTTGTACTTGTCAAGCCTTTCACCTTTTTCACCCAGTCTCCCGTTGCCCCCCCTCTGGCAGTCATCCGTCTGTTCTCTCTATCTATGAGTCTGTTTTTGTTCTACTTGTTTGTTTTTTAGATTCTACATATAAGTAAAATCATCTGCCATGAAATCACTTCTTTTGAGGCCAGTCCTTAAGAGCAGAGATTCTCCAGCATATTTCAAAATGGCTACTACCCCCCTACCTTCCTGGAAGCACCAGGAAATTTTTCTCCAATCTTCACCATGAGAACCTGGTAGGGCTTCTGGAGGTAAAACTGACAAAAGTGGGAGATCCCCTAAGACGGGGCCTTTGGAGTCTGTAACTCTCAAATGTGTCCGCAGTGAGCCTTCAGCAACCCATCATTTATAGTTTAGGTTTTCCTACAGCAGACTGGTTCCCACAGAGGTTTCTGCTCATGATTAGTAATTTTCTGTATTCACCTGTCTGCCTCTCCAACTTTGGATGGCAGCAGTTTGCCCTCCGACTGCAGTTCTCTGATGGATATGTGAAAAGTCGTTTCCAGTTTATTTGGCTATTTTATTGCTGCTGTGTGGATGGAAATGATGACTTCCAAATGCCTTACATGCTGAACTGGAAACCAGAAGTTCCCAAAGTGTAATGTATAGCTAGCAAGGACCTAGCTAAAACTTGCAGCTGAAATGTTGGACAGGGTAAGATTTTGTTTTTCATTTGTTAGTCACTATTAATTCTTAAAACTGATGGGCACATGTCATTTGCATATCATTTACAGTTAAAAGCCATGTCAGGACTATGAATGGCCAGTGTTTTTATTAAACTCCTTCTTGATTTTGGGTTTAATTTTGATCTTTAAAACCTTCTGCTATTTATGGAGATCTTGCATTCACTGTAAATGGTAGGATTGAATGTGGTATTGCAATGTATTTTGAATCTTTTAAGGCTTCATGGTCTTTTTGTGTATTGTGTTGAGGGGGGAGGAGGTGCAAGGGTAGTACTGGATAGCCATGGGTCATGGTTTCTTCTCAGGTTGCCAAATGTCTTGAATTTTTGGTTGGTGCTAGTGCTGCCAGTGGAGCCGATTTTCTGATCTTGGAATTAAATCTCATGGAATGATGTTGGGCAAGTTATTTAACCTCTTTATGTCTCAGGGTTTTTTTTTTTTTTTTTTAATTTGTAAAATGGAATTAACAACTACCTGTCTAACAGAGTTGTGAGCATTAAATGGGTAAATTTATGTACAGCATTTAGAACAATGTTCAGCAGACAGTGAGTGCTGCATGCAAGCTATTATTTTTATTCTTTTTGCGTTTTCAAAAAGTATATTCCTAACTGTCCTCCTTGGTATGGAGGAAGGATCAGGCTCATGGAAATTTCAGTCTTTGCAGGTTCCGTAGCTCAGCTGTGCCAATGTTGTGTGCCTGACCTTAAAGCACTGGTTGTAGGATTGGTGCCATCTAGGGATTCATTCATTTCTTCACTCTTTCATCCAGTAAATATGTATGGAGTAGTTATATAACACACTATACTAGACTGTATGAAGACAACAGTAAACAAGTCACCATTCAACCTCAGAGAACACCATTGTAATGGGACAGGCCAACAATCAACAGACACTTAAGACACAGTGTGATACGTCCTCTGTATGTAGGTGTGGGAACAGTGGTGGCTCCAGAATTTCTATATAGAGGGGCAATCTGATTAGAAAGGGAGGGGTAGAGACTTGTTTCAACTTGTGTTATCATTTTAAGCCGATTGTGTTGTTAGCTGCAAGGTGGCTGATAGATGCTTTCTGGAGAAAATGGTGGGTAAAATGAGACATGAAAATATATGGTAGGTGACTGCTAGGCAGGGAAGAGAGAACAGTGTTTGCTAAGCACATATATTTTGGTTATCTGTTGCCATGTAATGAAACACCCTAACATTTACTGGTGTAAAGCAACAGTCTTTTTTATTTCATGGTCACAGATTCTTTGGGTCAGGAATTGGGACCAAGCAAAGTGGGGAGAAATTATTTTTGTTCTACAATGTACAGCTGGTGGCTGGAGTCTTATGGAAGCTCATCCTCTCACATGTCTGGGATGACTCAATGGCTGGTCTCAGCAGGACTATTGACTAGGGGATGTACACATGGCTTCTCCATGTGGCTTGGGCTTCTCACAGAATGGTGACTGGGTTCCTAAGAGGGCATCCAAAAAGAGATCTCCCAGAGAGTGAGCAGTCCAAAAGTCCAAGGAAGGAACTGCAAGTCTTCTTCTGACTGACCCCTGGAAGTCGCACAGATGTTGTTGTGGCTATGTTTGGAAAATTCAGCCCATTACACCATATTAACAGAGTGTGGTGTGTTCGGGGGAACAGAAATTTCACTTTGACTGGAGCATAATGTTCACCTGAAAAACTTTATTTTACTTCTCTTTTTTCAGAAGCTATAGTCTAGGGAAAAATTCTTTTGATTCTGTAATAGGCAGCCTGGTGTTATTGGAGAGTTCATGGGCTATGGAATTAGCAAGGCCTGGGTTCCCTTAGTTTCTCTATTGTCTGTATTCATTGCACAGATGCAAGAAAGTTATAATTTTATTATAAATGAAATAAATAGAAATTTTTTAATGTTGTCCGCCCTTTTGTTAATTTTTTAAAGTGGAAGACATTTAATCTATTTCTCATTCTAAAACACAATAAAAATAAAGTTACTGTTTCCTATGGGAACTTTGATCTTTGTTGTTTTCTGAGTGTCCACGGCCCTCATAATATTCTCCATCTTAAATCTAGCGCTTTATTTATTTTAAGTACTTTTTATTGATTGTGCTATTACAGTTGTCCCAATTTCCCCTCTTTACCCCCCTCCACCCTGCCCCCCACCCCTTCAGCATTCCCCCCCTTAGTTCATGTCCATGGGTTGTACATATAAGTTCTTTGAGTCCTCTATTTCCTATACCCTTTTTATCTCTCCCCATCTATTTTATGCCCACCAATTATGCTTCTTCTTCCCTGTACTTTCCCCCCCTATTCCTCCCTTCCCCTCCCCACTGAAATCCCTCAGTGTGATGTCTATTTCTCTGATTCTGTTCCTGTTCTGGTTGTTTGCTTAGATTTTGTTTTCATTGCTTTTCCATTCTTTTAGGTTCGTATGTTGACAGTTGTGAATTTGTTGGCATTTTACTGTTCAAAGTTTTGATCTTCTTTTTCTTAGATAAGTCCCTTTAACATTTCATATAATAATGGCTTGGTAATGATGAATTCCTTGAACTTGACCTTATCTGGGAAGCATTTTATCTGTCTTTCCATTCTAAGTGCAAGCTTTGCTGGATAGAATCATCTTGGATGTAGGTCCTTGCCTTTCATGACTTCAAATACTTCTTTCCAGCCCCTTCTTGCCTGCAAGGTTTCTTTTGAGAAATCAGCTGATAGTCTTATGGGCACTCTTTTGTAGGTAACTCTCTCCTTTCCTCTTGCTGCTTTTAAGATTCTATCTTTATCTTTAATCTTGGGTAACTTAATGGTGATGTGCCTTGGTGTGTTCCTCCTTGGGTCCCACTTCTTTGGGACTCTCTGAGCTTCCTGGACTTCCTGAGCTTCCTGGACTTCCTTCACCAGATTGGGGGAATTTTCCTTCATTATTTGTTCAAATACGTTTTCAATTTCTTGTTCCTGTTCTTGACCTTTTGGCTCCCCCATGATTCAGATATTGGAACATTTCAGGTTGTCCCAGAGGTTTGTAAGACTGTCTTCACTTTTTTGAATTCTTGTTTCTTCATTTTGTTCCAGGTGGATGTTTATTTCTTCCGTTTGTTCCAAATCATTGTGTTGAGTCTTGGTTTCCTTCCTGTCTCTGTTGGTTTCCTGAATATTTTGCTTTATTTCACTTTGGGTATCCTTATTTTGTTTTTTCATTTTTCAACCAAGCTCAAACAGTTCTGTGAGCATTTTGACTTCCAGGGCTTTAAATTCTCCATCACATAGGTTGGCTATCTCCTCCTCGCTTAGCTCTCTTTCTGAGATTTTGCTCTGTTCTTTCATATGGGCCATATTTCTTTGTCTTGGCACACCTGATAAGTTGTAAGTGGGTGGGGCCTTAGGTATTCATCTGGGCAGGGCAACCCTCCTTGCTGTGCTTCCTATGGGGGAGGGGCCAGAGAGGGAACAGTGCAGCTTACCTGCTAGTCTCTAGTGCACTTTCCAATGGACTCTCGTGTGAGACTGGGAGTTTCTCCCACTGTGGCAACCACTGTAGTCCACAGTCAGCTCTGAGTCTCAGTTTCGCCTTCAGCCAGCCCTGCCTGCATAGCCTGCCGCCTGGCCATGGCCAGCCCTGCCCACCAGGTCCGCTGCCTTGCTGTGGTTTTTCTGAGTCAGCCCATGCAGTCCACCACCTTACCAATCTGGTTGTTCTGGTTGATTTTTTCTCTACTTCCTTGGTTATTGGAGTTCCATGCAGTTTGATTTTCTGGCACTTTTGATTGTTTATTGATTTTAGATTGGTTGTTATCCTCCTGTTGGTTGTGCGAGGAAGTGAAGGGTTTCTACCTACACCTCCATCTTGACTGGAACTCCTCTTACTTCTGGTGCTTTAGAATGGATGAATGTGTGGATAGTGTTTTCCTGGTGAATACAGTTTTCACTTTTATATCTTGTTTATCTTTCAGTTCTTGAAAGATGGTATTAATATAGTATTTTTATCATGTTGCTGTGTTTCTTAAAAATACTTTGCTGAACTTTCCTCTTCTAATTCTGATGAATTACAGAAAACTATACTTTGGATAGTGAAGGAAAGAAAGATTTTCTTTCAATGGTTTTTGATGTAAAGAACTTCTTCTAGCACTAGTATAAAACCTCAGAGGGCTTATAGTAAGGCAGCCTGTGGCTAGGAACCTGGAGAGCTGAGTTAGAAATATTTTGTCCTTTGCATGTGTGATATTTGGAAATTTCTTATTTTCCTAGACCTTCTTCATACGTATTATCATTAATTCTGCAAAACAGTATCCGAATGCAAAAAAGCCCAAAATATCACCATATTCAACTTACACTTTTATATGTAGAATTAGTCACTTTTTACCTGATTCTTTACTTTTAATTCTGTAGTAAGCAGCCATGCACCATTTATAATCATGCGTTACTTGAGGTAGAAACCAATATCATTGCTAAATGTTCTCCATGACCCAGATACATCTCAGTTATTCACCATATTTGTAAATTCTTCTTTCCAAATATCTCTCAAATATAGCATTGCCTTTCTCTCTACCTCTCCCCATCTCTCGTCATCATGGTGTAGTCATGAAAAGAACAAGGCTTTTGCAACCAGAGAATCCTGAGCTTAGTCTCAACTCGAATACTATGACTTGGGATGAGCTTTATCAACCTCTTAGATTCTCAAATTTATATCTATAAAATGGAGATAATAGTGTCTATCTCATAGTGTTTTGTGATAACTAAATGTGATAATAGTTACAAAGTATCTGGAACATAGTGGACCCTTGATAATTGTTGACTGCCCTTTTATAACCTTATCTTCTAGCTCCAAAACTGTTTAATTGAACTTCAGTTGGAATTGTTGCTCTGTTACTTTCTTTTAGGGCAGATCTCTCATTATGACTTCCAAGACCCTTCAAGTCCCAGCGATTGTTTTAGTTTTCTATTTTTGCCTCTATTCTCCAGTTAAATTTTACAGTGGAAACCTGACATAAGTGGGATAAAAACCTTGGCTATAAACTGAACTACAAGAAGCAATATGTGCTGAATTTTTAAAAAGTAGAGTTTAAAAAATGTTTAGAATGACTATGGTTGAGATAAGTGAGTTTGGGGTGGCTATAAGAAATAGAGTTCTCATGTTCAAAAGGGATTTAGAAAGGTATTAGGACAGAGCATTGCAAGAGTTGACACAAGAAGGCGTCAAGATATATATGGGGATTTTAGTTCTTTTGGAGGTCAAGGTGAAAATATTTTCCAGTAGCATCAAAGGGAGCATCAGAAGTAGTCTTAGAGATAAGAGAGATGTGAGAATTGCAAGGCATGGATCATTCCAAGGTTGCTGGTTTGGGAGCCTTTGCGGATAAAAGGATTTAGAACCGATTATACCTAAACTATATCGTACATATTGTCCTGAAGCAGAGAAGGCTATCAAGGTCAGGTAGGTTATTGGATAAGAGACCAAAGTATGTACCAGGGGATGTGCTTGAGCCATGTTATCATAGCCAGAGTCACATTCTTAGTTGTTCATAGTGAGCAATCTAAGTGTAAAGTTAGCAAGGAACCAAGTGAATTCTTGCTCATAAGGGTAGGCAGAATGTCCAGAAACTTTAAAGAATGTCAAAGGCATAATTCATTTCATTGCTGTTGCTATTTATAATGGTTATCATTTGTATTTTACAGCAGCATCAGTCCATTCTTTCCTCTTTCACCTTCTTCCCACCTCAGGGTGTTTTTCCTTTTTCTCTTATATAACAGAAAACAAACCCAAAACATGTCTAATGGCAAATTTGCCTCCAAAGGCTCCAAAAGAGAATGTGATCTGAAGGTAACTCCAGGGAAGGGGAAGCCAAGTTAGGTAGGTTCCTATTGGCATGATTGCTTATCAGACCTCTCTCCTTAACTGCACCCCTTCAACATGTGGAAAATCCCACATTTATTCCAATCTCTGCATGGCTGCATTCCCTCTCCATGTGCCTCCTTATTTGGCACCTGAGTGCCTTTGGCCCTACCTGGAGAATTTTATAGTAAAAAGGATTACCTTTTCTCATTCTTTTAAAAACACATCATTCTAATCCTTTTTAACCTGATGGGGATAACCAATAATGGCATAAAGTGGAGAAAATCAGTTAGGGGTGGATGTTTGAGGTGTCACAATTGGCTCTTTGCAGGTTGTAATGGTAAGGGACTTGAGAAATATGCCAAAAGCAGAACAGTTGTTAATTCATTTATCAATCACCCAACTAAACTGTAAACTCCATGAAGGCAGGATCCATATCTGTCTTCTTTATTACAAAAATTAACTTATTTACAGCAAAATTCCTGCATGTAACAGGTACTCAGTAGTTATTTAGTGAAAGAACAAATGAAAACCTTCAGTCATAACCACTAAACACCAATTTAGACTATTGAGAATGGCTAATTCCGTATTCACCTTACTCTGAAGAGTCTCTCTCTCTACTTTCATTCACTTTCTTGTATTATTGCCATGTATCCCTCTCATCTGCTATATTTTAAGCACTTTAAAGGCAAGGATGTTAAATAAATATAAGCCTGAAGCCTCAATACCTAGCATAGTAGGCTATAGGTAGTAGGAAATTAGCACATGTTTTATAAATGAATTACATAACTTCCACCATAATAATACGACTTCAAAGGGAAACTTTCCTACTTCTGAAAGTGATATTCTAAGAGATTTTTGGATCAGACTTTACAAGGTGATAGAAATTGGCCTCTCATGATTACCTTGAGCTGATATTTACTACTGCTCTGCAATGGAAACTGAAAATTCTAGCCTGATTGTGATGATGACTGGTTTATCGGCATCTGACTTGAACAAATGTAGGTTAAATTTTGAAAGGATGTACTATGGTAATAAAAGTGGCAGAAGATCAGTTTTTGATGGTCTAAAGCTTCTACAGTTGGTGAAATATTTGCAAGTGTATTGGAAAGATAGGATGATTCATATTTTTAAGGGAAGGATTTAAATTACATCTCTTCCTGGTGCAGACATGGATTGCCATTTCCAGAGGGGATATATTAGGACCTAATGGGTACATGATGTCTTCTGCTTATTGCTAGCTTCTATAAATATAGCCTGTAAATCATTCCACAAGAGGAATAACACAAGTTGGGCTTGTGTCAAACAATAAAAGTCAAGACATAAGGCAGATGAATATGCCATTCTCCTGCCTGATTTTATCAGAGGTCAAAAATTACAGGTTAATAATGAAGGGGGCCTAGAGATTATTGCACTGAGAAAAAGCCTCATTGTAGTTAAGAGTCCTGATTTTGGAGCTAGGTAACTAGTGTTCCAATCCTGGATCTACCACTTACTACCCATGTGACCTCATTCAAGTTACTTAACCACCTTGTACCTCAGTTTTCTTCTCTGTAGAATAGAGATAATAATACTAGTCCTAATCTTGAGTGTGATGAAGATTTTGTGAATTAGTATCTGTAAAGTACTCAAAGTTGTGCCTGGCATGTAATAAGGCCATATATGTGTTTTCTATTATCATTAGCTTAACATCTCAATTTATAGTTAGAAACTGAGGTCCAGAGTCATGAATCATTGTATGTAAGGCCACAGAGTCTTGGCTAGAGCATAGCTTTGCTCATTCTGAATTTAGGGCTCGTTTTACTCTGCCATGAACCCTAGCTATATAAATGAAACGATTTCAGTAAGCCCTGAGAAATTGGATTTTCATTTAATGCAATATATTTTTAAAGTTACAGCCAAAAATAGCCAGTAATGCTTATGGCTAGTATCAAGAAGTACAAATTAATTCTTTGACCTTAGGCACTTTGCAATACGTTGGTGTCACACCCGTATATCCTCTACTCACTAGACCAGTGCATATTATTAGCCTCCTTCTAATAGGCATCCGTGACTTGTTGCTTATGGATGTTTTCTTGACCTTTGCATGGGAAGGATAGAAATATCCAGGAGTTAATACCCCCTTGTAGACAGTCCCTCCACAAGTGATGGAAAAGATTTTAAGAATAAGCACCCCAGCTACTTACCCCTCAGGTGAGATCTCTCTCTCTCTCTCTCTCTCTCTCTCTCTCTCTCTCTCTCTCTCTCACACACACACACACACACACACACACACTGAAGCTTATTCTATCCCCCCTCCCCCTCAGAAGTCCCCAGCAGGATTAAGCCTCAAGAGCCTGCAACAGACACCTGCTCATTGGCAATACACCCTGAATTGGCTGCTTTCTTTTCCCATCTTACTTCCCTTCTTTTCTACTGGTGTTTTCTGGGATCAGCTCGCAAATAAAATACTTACATTCAGATCCTTGTCTCATGGTCTGTTTGACCCCATGGAATAATGACTGTAAATAAGCAAGAGGTCTATGGCTTGGGGATAAATATATCCAAATTACTGTGTGGTATTCTAGGAGGTGCAAAAGAAATGCTGGCTGTGAGGCCCCTTAGAAAAAATGGACATGTTTTTAGAGTACCGTTTTTCCGTACATAACAAGATGGGCTTCTTTGGAAATATAAAGTTCTCAGAAAGTTTTAAGCCTTGAAGGAAACTGGAAATGTTTGAACAAATAAAAATACTTACATAGCTTATATAATTTTAACACCCTTCACAGATCTAAAGTCACTTTGTTAATTTAGGAACATAAAAATGCATTATGTATAACTTGGTTGGCTCCTAAAACTATCATGTTTGATATCTTAAGAGATGTGCAGGCCTGGAAATTTTGAGGAGCAAACAGAACATTTTGAAATGGAATCTTGAAATGCCATGATTAAATAAAATTCCAAGATTATTCTATAAGTTCGTCAGGTATAGGCTGTCTGTTCAGTTGGGGCCATTTCTCCAACCCTGGAATTTCTATAAGTGGTTGATTTTCAGGGAAATTTGGGAGCTAGACTATGGGTATGAGACACTGGAGTTCTGGTATGTGCTGAATGTCCTGCAGTTTTAGGTTGGGGTACTTGGAAATAGCTCTAAGTTGATCCATTGTGATACATTATCAAATCCCAGAGTGGGCCCTTGGCATTCCCTATGTACCTCAGTAGACCTTCAGGCACCCCTGTATTCATATATCCATCTATAATATGAAGATAATGTACAATAGAGAAAAGACAGCCATGTTGAGATGCAGATGCTGGATAGTCTGTAAGAAACATATATTAGCTAAGGGACTTGGGTTCTTATACTAGTATCACGGAGTTGGATGTATATAACTACATTACCTTGAAAAATCATGTAACTAAATCAATTAGCAAATGACACTCCCCTGGCATAGGGATTGGTTTACATGCAGCTGTTTTAGTTGAAAGGTTAGGGCTTTTGCTGAATGGTTGAAGGAAGCCTCCTTTTAGTTGTAAATTGTTTTATGAAATCAGTATTTGAAATCAACCTTTGAAAGAAGATAGGCAAAGTTGAGAAATTTCCTTAGAATTTAGGAGATAATTGGAGCCAGAGGCACGATCAAACTGTACCTAAAAGTAACACTGTATACAGAAGGACTTCTCAGTTGCATGAACTGCCAAATGGTCTTTAGTGTTTTAGCCTGCTTATATGGGGAATTTTATTTCTTATACTAGGAGGCATCCTTATGCACACATTTAGGCATAATAGGAATGTGACTACTAGAACTTATTCTTTAAAAATAATTTAATGAAAATTTTGTTTTATAATCTATCACACTATAGGCTGTGCTGTCTAGCCCTATTTTGTAGACTTTTCAGGAGCTGATGTTAAATACAACTGAGAAATCTGATCATTAGAAATGTAGCAGAGGACAAAGTTCAGGGTCTTTTTGAAGCAGAGGTTCAGTATAAACATCATAGAGGATGATGTTGTCAAGCAATCAGTGAGAGTTTATTATTTTGCAAGCACATTTCACAAAACTAATTGGCTACATTCCAATTTGAATAAGCAAATTAGAGTAAACAATTCCACCTGGCTTAGATACCTATTTTATTTGTGCAATTGTCCGTTCACTTGGCATGTAGTATTAAGTGTTCAACAGCTGGTGCTCTCCCATCCATGGGACCTTTCTTTTCAGAAGATAATTACTTCAGAGATTGACAAAGAGCTGTGATCTGAGCTGGGATTATTTAAGACCAAGGATGTGCTAAAATCTTAAGAGATCGCTATTTTAAATAATGATGGGAACTCATAAAATGGAAATCTTTTCTCTTTAAGACAACTTGTAAACACTTTTCTCTAAGAGGAACATAGTTTATAACAATTTCCTTTAGGTATTAACTTAAGAAAGTATTTAAACTTATTGAGTGTGACCCTGTGCCCATGATGGAGAGTTTTCTCTTGGTGAGATGTTAGCAATTTGTAGAATAAAAACCCAAATTGAAACTTTGTTTGGCCGTAAGCATTATTTTTTACTGATACAGTATGTTTCGTTCTATCAGGCTCTCTGTCCCAATACACATCCTCTTTGTCTCGTTTTATGGTTATTCCTCTGGGAAGCATTCCCCCACCCAGTAAGCTACGTACATAGCATTCTGTACTTGACCATCATAGCATTTATCATACTGTCCTGTAAGAGCCTCTTGTCTTTATCCCAACTGTGGTGGACAGACTTTAAGGTGGCCTCCATGATCCCCATCTCCTGGTGTTTACAGTCTTGAAGAATTTTCTCCCCTTGATTTTGGAATCTGCGACTTGCTTCTAACCAACAGAGTATGGCAAAGATGAAGGGATGCCACTCCCATGATGAGGGTGTATTATACAGGGTGGGGCAAAGTAGGTTTACAGTCATGAGTACATGAAAGAGTTTATTCTTTCTTTGAGTTTTCAGTTATATGGTTAGTATTTTTTTTTTTTTGCATTTTTTCAATTGTGGATGGGCTGGTAGAGAGGGGGATATAAGGAAACTAAATGATAATGGAAAAAAAGACAATAAAGGGAATTTATTTATTATTTTTTCCTCAGGTATTAAAGAATTTAGCCTCTTTTATTTTCTTATATTTTTAAAATGATTTTATTTATTTTTAGGCAGGAGAAGGGTGGGAGAAAGAGAAACATCAATGTGTGGTTGCCTGTTGTGCACCCTCTACTGGGGACCTGGCCTGCAACCCAGGCATGTGCTCTGACTGGAATTCGAACCAGCAACCCTTTGATTCACAGGCCGGTGCTCAATCCACTGAGCCACACCAGCCAGGGCTTAGCCTTTAAAAAAAAATGTTCAAGTGCAGTTGTCTCCATTTTCCTGCCACCACGTTGCCCCATCCCACCCCACCCTCAGTGCTACTCACCTTTGGCTTTGTCCATGGGTCCTTTATACACATTCCTTGATGACCCTTCCCCTTCTTTCCCCTGTTATTGCCCTTCCCCGACTCTGGTTACTGCCAGTTTGTTCTTTATTTCTATGTCTTTGGTTATATTTTGCTTGCTTGTTTGTTTTGTTGATTAGGTTCCACTTAGAGGTGAGATCATATGGTATTTGTCTTTCACCACCTGGCTTACTTCACTTAGCATAATGCTCTCCAGTTCCAACCGTGCTGTTGCAAAGGGTAGGAGCTCCTTCTTTCTTTCTGCTCTGTAGTATTCCATCGTGTAAATGCAACAGTTTTTTTGATATATTTATTGATTATGCTATTACAGTTGTCCCATTTCCGCCCCTTCACTCAACTCCATCCTGCCCACCCTCTCCCTCCCACATTCCCCCCCTATAGTTCATGTCCATGGGTCATACTTATAAATTCCTTGGCTTCTACATTTCCTACACTATTCTTACCCTCCCCCTGTCTATTTTCTACCTATCATTTATGCTATTTATTCTCTGTACCTTTCCCCCCTCTCTCCCCCTCCCAATCCCCTATTGATAACCCTGCATGTGATCTCCAGTTCTGTGGTTCTGTTTCTGTTCTAGTTGTTTGCTTAGCTTTCTTTTGTTTTGGTTTTAGGTGTGGTTGTTAATAACTGTGAGTTTGCTGTCATTTTTACTGTTCATATTTTTTATCTTCTTTTTCTTAGGTAAGTCCCTTTAACATTCCATATAATAAGGGCTTGGTGATGATGAACTCCTTGAACTTGACCTTATCTGAGAAGCACTTTATCTTCCCTTCCATTCTAAATGTTAGCCTTGCTGGATAGAGCAATCTTGGATGTAGGTCCTTGCCTTTCATGACTTGGAATACTTCTTGCCAGCCCCTTCTTGCCTGCAAGGTTTCTTTTGAGAAATCAGCTGAGAGTCTTATGGGCACTCCTTTGTAGGTAACTCTCTCCTTTCCTCTTGCTGCTTTTAAGATTCTCTCCTTCTGTTTAGTCGTGGGTAATGTAATTA
Organism: Desmodus rotundus; assembly: GCF_022682495.2. Classification (NCBI taxonomy): domain Eukaryota; kingdom Metazoa; phylum Chordata; class Mammalia; order Chiroptera; family Phyllostomidae; genus Desmodus; species Desmodus rotundus. The sequence goes on along the minus strand of NC_071400.1, from coordinate 88,416,309 downwards.
TGATGTGCCTTGGTGTGTTCCTCCTTGGGTCCATCTTCTTTGGGACTCTCTGAGCTTCCCGGACTTCTTGGAAGTCTATTTCCTTTGCCAGACTGGGGAAGTTTTTGATCGACTAGTTTACTGATGGGCACTTAAGTTTCTTGCAACACTTGGCTATGGTAAATTGTGCTGCTATGAACATTGGGTTGCACAGGTTCTTTTGAATTGGTGTTTCAGGATTCTTAGGGTATAGTCCCAGCAGTGGAATTGCTGGGTCAAAAGGAAGTTCCATTTTTAGTTTTTGAGGAAATCCCATACTGTTTTCCACAGTGGCTACACCAGTCTGAATTCCTACCAACAATGTACTAGGGTTCCCTTTTCTCCACAACCTCAACAGCACCTATTGTTTGTTGATTTGCTTTTGATGGGCATTCTGACTGGTGTGAAGTGAAAAGAGTGTTTTCTTGATTTATTTATTAATTATTGTATTATTTTCTACACGGACAGCTGTAAACCTACTTTCCTTTCACCCTGTGTAGTCTGTCCTGCTCATAGGCTCGCTCTAAAGACCTTCCTCGGTAGCTACGAAGCCAGCTGCCAGGAGTTCTCCAGCTGCAAGGAAATAAATACTGCCAATGACCTGAGTGAGCTTGGAAGTCCTATCACTGTTCCTATTTTACAAATAGGAATTTGAAGTTAGAGATGCTAAGTTTCTTTTCTTAAGGCATACTGCAAGTAGTGGGCGACCTAGGATCTCTGAGTCCCCAGCATGCAATGCAAGAGCTAGCACATAATTGGTATCCAAAAGATGCCCCTCAAATCAGCCTGTGAGGCCCAGGTTGGCACCAGCCAGAGAGAATGTCTCAGCTTAAGTACTCAGAATGCACCCATGCTTTCTAAAGTCTCTTCATGTGGAGGGTTGGAATAGGAAGTCTAACTCTGATTCTGTAGCTTGAAGCACCTTCCTTTGAGGACTGGTAGCCAGATCCATCAGCATTTAACATTTTCTAAAACATGAAAGAGGACAGCCTTAGAATTATCACTGGAAGGAATGATATGTATGCTCTGTCTCCAGTTAAATATTTTCTTGTCAATGCTTATTTTTCTCTAGGAGATGATTGGCTCATCTGGGCAGAAAGACAGGGCACTGTACTCTAGTTGAGGGACCACACTGTGCTTTTCATGGTTAGTTTGGCATTGTGGGTTGAGACAAGACTGGTGCAAAGATGAGGGGGTGGCACACTTTGCAATTAGGCCTCGAGCTGTAACAGTGATTATTCAGCCTTCATCTTTTACAATTGTCTCTTTTCCTTAAGATCTGAGCATGATTTTTTAAATAAGTTACTGCATGCTGTGAACAATTTTACCCTTTGGAAATGTCTATTAAGATGATTGTTGAAGTCTTTTTATGACAAATTTAAAAAATGGAGTACTTAAGAAATTTAAATTCTTTCCTTCCTCCATTTCCTCCTCTCTATTTTCTTCTCCAATCATTTATTGCATTCCTACTAGGTGCCAGAGTTAAATGGTTATTCAATTATGACAATATCCCACATCTCATAGAGCTTTCATATATATATATGTATATATATGTATATATATACATATATATGTATATACATGTATATATATACATATATATGTATATACATGTATATACACACACATATATGTATATACATGTATATATATACATATGGCATGTGCACGTGTGTGTAAGTGCATGTGAAGTGGGAAATGTTTACAGAAATAAACAGGCAAATAAATAATAACAAAACAGCCATATTAAATATTATGATGAAGAGAAAATAAGCTGATGATAGAGAGGGACTAGTGGGTGGATTCATGAGGTTGGGAGGTCTATTCATGAGGTTTTTAAGCTGGGACAAGAAAGACCTATCCATGCAAAGATCTCATAGAAGAACATTGTAGGCCAGGGGACTAGTTAATGCAAAGTTGCTGTGGTGAGAGAGAGAGCTTGGTGGGTTTTAGGGATAGCTGTGAGGTAACTGTGAGTTACTGTGGTGGGGGAGTGGAGGTGGGGTAGGAGGACAAGGTTGTAGATATGAACAAGGACTAGATCACACAGGGCCTTATAAGCCATGATAAAGAGTTGATAATTTATTCTAAATACAATGGATAGTACTTAGATTATTTTAGGCAGAGAAATAACAATGATCTGATTCACTCTTATAAAAAAGATTACTAGGTGAAAGGTTTAAATGCTTATTAATCTTTTCTTCTGTTTGGAGTTCTGCAATATTTCATATTTTAAGATAATTCTCATCACTATATGCAAAATTCACTCTTAGAGGGCAATAATAGAAGTAGGAAGATAATCTGGGAGGCTGCTGTATAATTTCATGTGATAAATAAAGATGGCTAAAACTAGGGTGGTAGCAGGTGTGAGGAAGAGAGTAGACAAATTCAGGATGTGTTTTGAAGGTTCAGTTGATAAAACTTCTCATGGATTGAATGTGGAGCATGAGAGAAAAAAGAGGAGCCAAAGATAAGTTTTGCTTGAGCAATTGGTTTAGAAGATGGTTCCATTAACCAAAATGAGGAAAACTGGGGAAAGCAGAGGTTTTGGTAGTGGCAGGGCATCAGTTCTCTGATGGCCATCTTAAGCATGAGATTCCTATTAGATCTTCAAGTGGAGATGTCAGGACTGGATCCAATAGGTTGAAGAAGGAGATCTGGGATCATCAGCTTATCAGTGGTCTTTAAGGCCATGGATGAAATGAGATCACCAGGTAGAGTTCAGATAGAGAACAGAGAGAGATCCAGGAGTGAGCCATAGAACACTCCAATATAGAAGTCAAAGAGAAGAAAAGAAAACAGCAGAGGGGATTGTGCAATGAGACAGAGGGACAATCAGGAGACAGAGGGACCAGTGAGAAAACCAGAGAAAAATATTTCAACTTGGAGGGTATAGGCAACTTTGTCTAATGCAGCAGTTTTTAAACATTTTTATCCCAGTGGTTTTTTTTTTTTGTGGGATTTTGAGGGCTATCAAACACTTCTCAGAAGAACATTTTAATTTTTAAAATAATATTTCATTGTTGTTCAAGTACAATTGTCTTCATTTTCGCCACACGACTCCCCCCACCCCAGCCATCCTCACCTCCCTCCCCTGATCCCACACCCCCCCTTGGTTTTGTCCACGTGTCCTTTATAGTTGTTCCTGAAAACACTTCCCCCTTTTCCTCACATTATCCCCTCCCCCCTCCCCTCTGGTTACTGTCAGTATGTTCTTAATTTCACTATCTCTGGTTATATTTTGCTTGCTTGTTTGTTTTATTGATTAAGTTCCATGTCTAGGTGACATCATATGGTATTTGTCTTTCACCACCTGGCTTATTTCACTTAGCATAATGCTCTCCAGTTCCAACCATGCTATTGTAAAGGGTAGGAGCTCCTTCTTTCTCTCTGCTGCATATAATTCCATTGTGTAAAGGTACCAGTTTTTTGATCCATTCATTTACTGATGGGCACTTAGGTTGCTTCCAGCACTTGACTATTGTAAATAGTGCTGCTATGAACATAGGGGTGCATAGGTCAGAAGAACATTTTTAAATGCATGAAACAAAATACATAGCATTACAAAGGAAACCAATTATTTTGAAGTAGTGTTGTCAAGATATTAGAAAATGATTTTGATAGTAATATGTGTTCTTATTCACATTTTATACAACTAGATCTAGTGGTGAGTTAATAAGTATTGTAATATCTAAGTAGTGATGAGCAGATGATATTTTGAGATATCTGAAACATCTTCAATATAAGATGTAAGATGTAATATAAAAATGTACTTTGTATAGGATGTACCCAATAATATGAAAATATCTCTGATTTTGTGACAAAGTCACTGATACTGCTAATATTACTGTTGTTTATTGACTATGTTTAAAGCTCAAGTAAATGCTAAACTTCAGTTAGTGATTAGTGAAAATAGAGGCATATTTAATTCCATGCAAATTCACAGACTCTTATTTCAAAACCACTGGATTAATGTTAAAAGACAGATCTTCAGAAATGGCACTCAGTGGTGTGAATTCTTCTAGACAGTGACTTATTTTTTTATACTTGTTTAATCTTGAGCAATACCTTTAGGCTTGTCAATGTTTTATTTCACCGTTAGAAAGAAATTCATATTAGAAGGGCATAGGAACAATGAGAGAGGAAGTGGGTGGAGTGAGTGGTTTTGATGCTGAATATTCTTTTCTCTACTTACTTATGTTGCACAGCATTAATATTCATAAAGATGTCTAATATTAAAACAGATTTGGAACTGAATTCATTAGAGCACCAAACATTTAAATCTGCCTCTATTCCCATTATTTGATATTCATAATACTTTATTGAAAGGATAGACATTTGTATAAAAGTTTCTGCCTTTGTTTTGTCCTTTTTATTGCCTCCTTTAAAGTTCTAGAATATCTATTATATTCCTCTCTCCCTCTAACTACATACTGATATAAAAAATATAGATAACTTGGGGTGTTTAAAATACAATGTCCTATTAATGAGTGTGCTGTTAATTTTGGAATTTCCAAGGTAGGTGCTCAAAAAATATGTTTCACTGCTGGGTAGAAGTGGTTTCCTTACTCCCTTGGTCTACCTTGTAGCTCCTCAGTAACGCAGTGTTCTGAAAGTCTAAACATTTGCACCTGTATCCAACATATCACCAAGTCCATGATTCATTTTGCTGCATTATACTATATTGCGGTGGTTGGCAAAAATATGGCTTGTGGCCTGTTTTTGTACAGTCAGCCAGATAAGAATACTTTTTTATATTTTTAAAGGATTGGAAAAACTAAAGGGAAAAAAAAACAAAGAAAAATATGCAACTGGAAGCTTATGCGGCCTGCAAAACTTAAACTATTTACTATTTAGCCATTGACAGGAAAAGTTTGCTGATCTCTGCATAGTGGCTCATGTGTGCACACACGTGTGCCTAGGACACTTTCTCAGCCCTCTTCTGTATATAATAAAGATTGTCCTCTTGACTACCAAGGTGAACTTGGCCAATTCTAGTATGTTATCACCCTAACCGCTAGGATTGCTCCAAGGGGTGGGCATGTGAAACCAGCAGTGACCCTAAGTGTCCTTCCTGTAGAATAGATATGTACACGTTGAGAAAAGGCTGCTTCTCTTTTCACTGGGGTTGCTAAGCTGAAATGGAATAAGCCTGGTCATGCTGGTGGATATCATGGAAGAGCATTTGGGAGAGGAGAAAACGGAGCTAATGTATGGAGGGAAGAAGGCCCGGTAGGTGGAGAGTAAGAGGGCACAGACCAAAGCATTTGACCTGTTGACATTTGAGCCCAGATCCATTCTTTTGTCTCTGTATTATCTGAGTCAGCAATTTCCCTTTGGTGGTGAAGCTTGAGTTGCAATTTTACCACTTGTAAGCAAAATACTTCTTCATAATTCAGATAGGTCACAGCTCTTCCAAAAGTTTGCTAAGAAACCCGACCTCTCTCTTGCTTAATTGGAAAGTTGCAGTAATAATGTGTGCATACAGCTACCAATTACTGAGCACTCTCAATGGTCCAAGCACAGGGCTGGTTGGTTTACAATGTCATGCAGTGTGTATTATTAGTGCCACATTATAGAGTGGGGAGAGAACTCAGAGTGTTTAGGTAATTTAAGATCTCTCAGTGAAGTAGGTGACAACACTGAGGCACCATTCACATTCATTGTGACTCCAAAGTTCACATAAATGCCATGGCCACCAAAAAATTTAAGGGATGTGACAAAATAAGGCCTTACTGTGCTCTTCCCTCTGAACACACCACAAGTCAGTCAGTATCAATTTCTTCATTGACATTATAATTTACATGGAGCCACATCACTTTCTCATTTCATATAAATCTAAAAATTTCAAATATATGTTAATTGCTTGACTGTTATTGCTCTTGGGAACTCACCGTGCCCTATTATTTCTCTGAGAAATACATGCTTGTAGCCATTTGAAAATGTAGAGGTGACTTCTAACCAGCTGTATTAGCTCAGATTCCCTAGAACCTGTGGCAAGGACTGGGGTGGTGCAAACCTGCAGTGAGAATGAGGACGGAGGAGGTAAGGCAGCGAGGAAGGGAAGCAATGAGAGATGATGTGTGACAGGGTTTCACAATGAGCCACAAAGAGACAAAGCTGATCACTGGGCAGATGTGTCCGCTTAGTCAGGACATCTATGGATGTGTATGTACAAGCTGTTTGGATAAATTGTGCTTCCAAACAGTTCACAAGAGGGAAGATGGAGAGAGATTTTATGTGCTAGACTCCCTTCCATCTCCTGTTTCCAGTTGGTTAGAGTTCTCCCCAAAGTGAGTGAACTCCTCCACACTTCTAGGTTGTATCATCTTGATCCTTTGGTAACTAAGAGGCGGCTCCATCCCAGGCCCTGTGGAGTCAAAAACACCAGGTAAATGGCTAGTCACTGGGCTGCATGGCAGAGGCTAGGGCAAGGCATCCAGCATTCCTGAGATAAGTAATTGATTGATCCCAGATGGTGGAACCACACAGCTCTGAGGGGAGTTGATGGGCCATGGAAGTGGCTGAAGCAGAACAAGCAGCTAGGGACCCAAGTGGCAATGGTACAGAGACATTCTGAGCATGCACAAAGTGTGATGTCATATAACCATCAAATAACCACCAGTAAATCACACATTTGCAAGTTCTGATATATTATGTCAAAATATCATGAACACCCTAAGGAAATGAGTGCTAGCTCACTTTGCATATGTAATATGATAAGCAACTCAAATTTGGTCTTGATCTGATATTAAAGTATTTTTCTTCAGTTCCAATAGAGATGATTTATCTAAGTCTGAACATTTGCTAAAGCTTAATTTAGGTTGATGCACTGGACATTATTTTTTTCATTTTTAATGTGGCGAACTGTTATTATGAATATCAGATCTCTCATCGTGGAAACAGCAGTTTTCAATTCTTGAAGACAACCAGTGGATGCATATTTAAGTGGTGGATCATCTATCAGTATAGATGGGATTCAGATCATTTATATATATATCTTTTATTTCTCTACTACTAACATAATTGATGATTCTAAAACTTTCTATTGTCCATCTGTGCCTTCTTACAAGGAAACCCATAAGGTATCCACGGTGTCACATTGGCTTGGCTCTTTGTATCTGGAAAATTGAAAAAGTTGACTGTTTCAAATAACAAAAGCATATCCTCTCTCACAGTCTCGGAGGTGAAATCTGGAAGGGAAAACATTTACAAAGGCACAATTTGATCTTTCACATGAAGGAGTCTGAAGTTGATAATACAGTTGGGAATGCACTCCTATTGTTTTTATTTTCCCCTTTCTGAGCATTCTTCCAGCTCAGCTGTTGTGGGCATCCCTGATGCTCCCTGAGCAGGTATTTTAAATGAATCCACCAGATTGTTCTCAGACTGAGTTGTGTGCAAGAAATTTTGGGAATTTTAGTTCATAGCATAAATGGTACTCCTTTAGGGTCAAGAAAAAAAAATCCCCAGAACTCATTTTTAAGAATGTGTTCATTTCTCTTCTAAAGTTGGGCCAAGTTAATTGAGGATTCTTTTCTCACAAAATATGTTTTGTGGACTTTTGGTCTATAGTCTTAATGATCCCTGCAGAGTCTGACATTTATAGTAATATTTTGCCCACTGAAAATGCAACCAGTGTTTCATAGTTTGATGACCAAAAATTCAGTCATTTGTCTGTCCTTAAAAACTATTAACCCTGGCTGGTGTGGCTCAGTGGATTGAGCGCTGGACTGGGAACCAAAGGGTCGTGAGTTTGATTCCCAGTCAGGGCACATGCCAGGTCTCCAGTAGGGGGCGCTCAAGTGGCAATCACACATTGATGTTTCTCTTTGCTTTTTCCCTCCCCCTCTCTAAAAATAAATAAATAAAATCTTTTAAAAAAGATCTTTTAAAAAAGACTATTAGAGTGGGGCAAGGTGGGCAAAAAGTCAAGAGATGCAGTATGTGTCCCTATCTTAAAATTACCCTATGTCTACCTTGAAAAATCTCCTTTAGCTTTTAAAAAAAAAGATTTTATTTATTTATTTTTAGAGAGAAGAGAAGGGAAGGAGAAAGAGAGGGAGAGAAACATCAATGGGTGGCTGCCTCTCGCATGCCCCAAACTGGGGACCAGGCCCACAACCCAGGCATGTGTCCTGACTGGGAGTCGAACTGGCAACCCTTTGGTTTGCAGGCCCACGCTCAATCCACTGAGCTACACAAGCCAGAGCTCCTTTAGCTTTTTTAAAAAAGATCGAGCTTTACAAAATTTAACCAAAGGCACTGAAATTGAGAACAGGCCAACAGTGACCAGAGGGGAGAAGGGAGGGAATTTCAGGGGAAATGGGTGAAGGGTTTGTAGGAACAATTATAAAGGACACATGGACAATAACGGGGGGGGGGGGGGGGTGGAAATGGAGGGAAGTGGGGAGGGCTGGGGGTTAGGCTGGGGTGGGGGGAAAAGGCAGAGAACTGTACTTGAACAACAATAAAATTAGGAAAAAAAAAACCAATTTGAAATTTTAAAAAATTAAAAAAATAAAACTGTGTTCCTAAATGCAAAAAATAATTAAAATGCATTACAAAATAATATGAAAAAAATGATTGAGCTTTATAGGAATGTTAACATTCTTCTTCATAAAGCACTGCCAATTGCCCTGACTGGTGTGGCTCAGTGGGTTGGGCATCTGCAAACCAAAAGGTCACCAGTTTGATTCCCAGTCAGGCAGGGCACATGTCTGGGTTACAGGGCCAGGCCCCAGGTTGGGGCCATGCAAGAGGCAACCAGTAAATGTTTTTTCTTGCACATTGATGTTTCTCTCCCTCTCTTTCCTATTGTAAACCCTGACTTAGTGAACCCAAATGCTGGGAATTGCTTTGGCCTGGACTTAGAAGATAAAGAGGCCAATGGCCAGGAGACCAATTGACATGAGGGATTTAGTTAATAAAACAACTTCCAGGGAATGGTCCTGGGTCAGATCCATTAAGGCTGATTGTTCACATGTTCTTTTCACCTCTCCATCTCCATCTGAAGTATGGTCAACTTTGCAATGAGGACTTCAGTTGGTAAGAAGTAACTCATATTTACTAATGTGGAAAAGGAGGAAAATCGGTTTAAAAAGTTTGATCTGCAAATGGTGAAATAGAGCATTTCTTTGGGTAAATCTTTATTTTCTGCAAACATTCCACTTCCAGAGCACTTTAGTTAATCTAAGTCTTATTATTAGCATTAATATCTATATGCTCTATTTCTGATATTTACTTGTTAAAATTTTCCACTATGACAGATGAGGTCAACCTTCTAGTTGGCCTCATCTGTCATAGTTCCTTTAGAGCAGAGTGCTGATGTCCAGCTTCCTTGAAGCTCTATTCAAAACGCATTACCGTGATTTTAAACTTCAAGTTATGGCCAATACTTCCATTAGTGAAGGAATGATGATGTTATTACTTACTTTCTAAAGAAAAAATATGTGGAAAATGGGATAAGGCAAAAAACATTGCCTATTTTTTTGGAGCACAAAAATAAAGGAAAAATGAATTACCAGACAGTTCTTGCCTCTGCTGTGGCAATTTTGCCCCACCATCTGATATTAACATTCATGAAGAGATATCTATAATTCTCTGGAGCCCAGGAGCAATATCCCTTCCCGTTCAGGTAATCCATCACTCTGAAGGGTGGGCAGATAATAGGAATGTATGTTTCATTTATTGCTCCCTGCCAGTAGAAGAAATGACAGTCATATTGAAACTCTTTAATATCTTGCTTGATGTCTAGAAGTAGGTTGATTATTTGTCCGAGTTCCCATTCTGCCCAGGGTGTGGTCAGCATCCATCTTTTCTGAGATGGAGAACACAGGAATGGGAGTATCCATTTCATCCACTTTAGGTTGGAGCCAAAAAAAATCTGTCTAGATCTGTGATTATCAAGTAATATATGTGCATGAGGTGGAAGAGGGGTAGATGGGGACCTAGGCTGTATATCAGTATCTCAGACGTGGAGAATGCTGTATATTTTACAAAATCATCACCACCACCAAAGTTGGAATATATTCAAGTTTGAACAGGTATTGTTACTGGAAAAACTGTTTTCGCTATTGAAGTTCTAGTAGTATAACATGGGACATTCAGGAGTATCCTCCCTCTCCCCCTCCCAACAACTGATACGCCATATTGCACACTAGAGAGATTGTGTTTTCATTCAACTACATGCCAAGAGTCCAGCATTTTATACATTGTAGGAATTTGAAAGTTATTCCCTAAATAATTAGATGAAGTTAGAAATTAATTACAGGACCTCTGAATTATTGTAGACCTTGTCACATGATGAAACTTGTCAGGGTCCCTTTCTACCACTTCCTTTTATATGCCTGTTTTCTCTTTCCCACTTATTTTTTAAAATATTATATGACAATAGTGGCATCAAACTTTTGGAAACTAGCCTTAACTATGTGGTTGTAGAAGAAATCCTTGGCAGGGAAGGAAGTGGAGGCTCAATGAGATGAAGTCCTATCCAAGGTGACTCAGTAAGTGTCAGAACCAGGATTCAACTTGAGTTCTGCCTATCTTCTTGGCACCATGACGTTTCTGTTGCCCTATCCTCTGGCAGTAGCCAGAGGATATTTCTATGATTTCTACTAAAAAATGTCACCATCTGTGAATCCATTAAGGCATCTACTAAACATGTATTAAGAGTTCTTTGTGTTATGCTAAGCACTGAGGATAAGATGAACATGACATGGTTTTCCTGAGGTTTGGAAAACTACCTTCTGGCTAGGGTATCATCACCAAGGACTGAAACACATAGTAGTACCCTGAAGAGCTAGAGCGTCGCTGAAGACAGAGCCTCTATCTCTGCCTGTGGCCTCGGGGAGGCTTCACAGAGTGGGTGATGACATTTAAAATTGACCTTGAAAAAGTAAATAGGAATTTGTGGTGAAATGAATCTTTGCATGTAACTATTTGATGTGACCCTAGACAGGCCCATTAAATTTTCTCATTTTTAGGTCCCTCTCTCTCAAGATTGAAATGAAGATGAAATGAGATTTGGAAGAACTTTGAAACCTTTCAGATGATATTCCAAGAAGTATTTTTTTAAATTATGGCTCTCTAGGATAGGAGGTAAGGCCTAATCCATTAGAAAAATAGGATGCACATACTATGTCTAGAAAAACACCAGGCTTTAATGTCATTGGTTTGGAAACATCATACTCCACACCGTAGTTAATATATGCATCATACAGATAGGCCTCTAAGCCACAGTCAGATAATTTCTAGGAAAACTGGCTGGCAACCAGGGATAGACACCTATACTAGCACAAGTGGTGAAGGGCATTCCCTATGAATAATTTCAGGCATCAGGTATAGTGGAAGGTCTTTGCTTTGGGCCTAACTCATAGAATGTACATTTTTCTGGGTAAATGCAGATCCACCATTTTTGCCTTCTTTTTATCCTCCAGGATAATTAGTAGGTAGTAAAAAGAAGAAAAATATCTCTGAGTCAACTGAGTCAAGAATATCATGGCTAAGCAAATGTTTAGTAATAGAAAGATACAAAGATGGTAGGTGATAAGGTGGGCTGGTTTTGTAATCTTCATGTAACAGAACATACTAATTTATAAGCTAACCTTTCATAAATCATGGGCAGTGTCCAAACTTATCCTTTCATGATGTTTGATAAATCAAATAATAAAACATACTGTCATACTATATCAGGAGATGTGTGTGTGTGTGTGTGTGTGTGTAGTTCACTTAGTTATTTATAGTGCAGAAACATGTGTCTTTCTTCCAGTGGACTTCTTTTCTGTGTGTGTATATAAGCCTTGCAATGTCGATTTATTTTTGATGAAGGACAAGACTTGTATCAGTTAGCTATTGCTACATAACAAGCCACTCCAAAACTTAGTGGCTTAAAACAACAGCTATTTATTACTGCTCATGAATATAGAGGTTGGCTAGATGATTTTTCTGAACTAAGCTAGGCTCTGCGGGACTTATTTATGGTGCTGTGGTCAGCTGTGTGGCAGCTAGGAAAAAGTTGAGGTTATTTTGATGTGTATAAGGGAGATTAAAAGAGATATATGCTAGGGTTATATTTTTTCCAACTTGAAGAAGAGCCAAGTTCACTTTATATAAATCAGACAGTAAAATGAGTGTGGTACACTTCTTATTAAAAGGAGCTAGAGAGCAGGCATTTTTTGTTTGTTTACATACTCCATCAGTGGACTAGATCATAGTTTATGTGGACTACTTTGAGAAGCTTTATCCTGACAAATGTCCTCATGAGATCTCCACACTGATCTCCTTTTAGGTTAAGCATTTTTGTTTGTTTTGGTCTCTTGTAAAAGGCAGTGCCTTTCAGAGAGCTTCAAAACTTAAGTGATTATCAATCATCAATGTTTTTGGATGTGAAGACTGGAAAACCTGGTGAGGAGGGGGGGCAGAGCCGAAAGATTAAAAACCCCCAAGAAAGGAAGGTAAAGATGAAATTCAGATGATTTTACAGTTTTGCCCAAGGGAAGACCCTTAATAGACCCAACCCACCCCTGTTAGTCTTAAGACTAGTCCTTTTATAGACTTAAAGTTAAGAGGGTGTTTAGGATATTTAATGAGATAAATTAGATGGGAGTGATAGAGACTGGTGGAGAAAACATCATAGAGAGAAGGATCCTGGAAAAAAAGCAGAGGCTAGCTACTGTCACAACTAGAGCACTAAGCTCTGTGAGCATTTGCAGCTTTATTTCCTTTTTTCTTCTTTTGAAAGGGAATTGTATTTGTAATGGGATGGGCTTCAGTATTATACAGAAAAAGGAAACTGCTGCTTCTTATAACCTTCTACTAAACCCCCGTGATTATAATTTGGTTTCATAATTATATTAAATCAGGTTGTAATCCCTTACAAACTCAGCACCCTTTACCAACCATAGTGCAATCAGTCTACATGCCATTTATAGTTAGTCTAGAGCAGAAAACAATATTTAAAACCAATGTTTAAATAGTTGCAATTCTTGAAAAAAACATCATCACTCTATCTTATTTATAATAAACTCATTCGAGTAGATCCAGGCACAATATAAACAAGTGATGGAAAATCCCTAGGAGGTTTTGGCTCATACATTCTGAGCAGACATGCTCTGGAAAACACAGACATTGTCAGAAAACTGCAGTCTGATGAAAATGCCAGGAGATTTCAGGAGACTGCACTCTTCATTAGGACTTGGCATCTTTCATTGCTTTTGCACAGGGAATGGGTCAACACTTTTTAGTTGATTGTATGTCCAACTCTTTTCCTGATCCTGTGTCAAATGGACAGAATCTGAAGGCACAGGAGAAGATACGTGCATGCGACCAAGGAATGTGGATCCTGCAAAGTGACCCAACTCATGACCCATGGGAACTCATTCTTGTTGAGTTGAAAAGGCAGCTAGACAATTTCAGTGGCGGTCAGGCAGTATGAGAAATGGCAGCTCAATGTGATAGAGTGGAGTCATGGAAAGTGCAGAGGCTTTGAAGGTAGACGGACCTGTCTGAGTTTGGCTCTACTGTTACAAGCTGTGTGACCTTAGGCAAATTACTTAACCATTCTGAACTTCTGCACTGTTATCAGTAAAATGGAGAACATATTGTTCTGCAAAGGTCACCAATATATTTAGCTTAAATAATATTACTAAGCACCTGGGACACATTATTCCTTTCTTGCCTCTGTCCCTCCTTCCCTTCCTTTTTTCTGAGCATTCTTTCTCTATTTCTTTCATTCAACAAATATTTATGGAGCACTGGACAAGATGCTGTCAGTGCTTTGTCCATATTCCCTTGGATCCCTTTACAAGACTCCCCATGTGTTTTTACTCCCAGAAGCCAGCATCTGTGTCTATTTGTCAAAGGGTTGTTTTCAAACTTCCAGGACCCACTTTGCTGAAGAACCAAAAGGGCCTGAGAGTTTATATCCCCTTGTGAGCATGATTAACCAGTAGTTGATAGGTGGGAAGAAATGAGTGGTCCAGTCGTTATGCCCCCTAGCAGGCACAACTCGGAGGTGTGACCCAGAGATCCCCAGAGCTCCATTGCCAGATTAAGCCAAAGTTACCAACCATCCTTGGGAGTTAATGTCCTATCCTTGCTTGGTCTCCTTCCTTTCCTAGTCTCATTTCCAAAGTCCCTTACTGATTTCCTGGGACTACTTTCTAACTAACTATTTTCACATGAATTCTTATCTCATGGTTTGCTTTTGTGAAACCCAGCCTAAATCATGCACTTTCCGTGAAGCCCATATGGTTCTGGGTGTTAGGAATGACCATAACATAGTCTTACTCTCATGTTTGATTAACTTGGAATACTGTAGCAAGAACCTATGTTAAATAGGTTCCCACAATAAACACTGTATTTTAGACATTCTGCATAATTCTACTCTTCCGTAGGGTTCAGAATTATAACTTCTAAATCTGTGTCCTGACTTGTTCATGTGTTAGCTGTGAAACCTTGGGTAGTTGCATTTCACTTACTGAACCTCACCTCTTCCATTTACAATGAATTCACTAATGCCGGCCCTGCCAGACTCACAGGGTTACTGTAGGTCTGACTAACGTCGAATATTCAAAAGCCTCTATGGCACATAACCCCAAACTTAGTCATTACCTGGAGATATTACCTGAAAAATCAACAAGCAAGGACTTTGAAAAATGTAGGTACATCATGTCATTTTGTAGAACATGTTACATATTTTATTGGCACTGCTTTAAAAATTACCTTTAGTGTTTTTATCCTCGCTGAATTAAACAAGTGATTTGGTAGGGTCAGTACAACGTCATAAACTTGGTGTGCTTAAAATGAAGATCAGGCTGATGCATAAAACAGACAATGCTACCGGTGACAGCAAAATGTAAATATACCTTTTAGAGTTCTGTGAAGTGTAAAGTGTTGACAAAGAACAGAGTAATGAGACAAGTCTTCTGAAGAAGCCTTGCCCCTGATGTGTCCCCTCCTCACACCCTAAGTGCCAAGGCATTAATAGCTGCTTCATGTCACTCTCTCTTGAAGGGTTGCTAATCCTCTTGTCTCTGATCCTACACAATTCCCTTCGAAGTCCTTCATCTTGGTATTAGAGAACCAAGCTTAATACTTTTGTAGGAATCCCTATACCTGTGTGGTATTGCTTCTGGAAGCTAAAGCTCTTAGATGCCTGATTCGGGTTTTCCAGAGTTAATTATGACCACACATGATTTTGGTGGTAAAATCCAAAGTGGGTTAATCTAAAATAGGACATTCCCTGGAGACATACAAGCATCTATATAAAACCCTAAGGGCAAGACATGCATTCATACCTCAGTAGGGACTGGAAACAGATCCTTCAGTCAATGTAAGTTAAGGCACATGCCTCCTATCTGTACTCAGCTCTCTCATTGGGCCAACATAGTCAGTCTTTTATATTTGCTAATCTGTTATTAGCTTCATATTTCTCTTATTCTTAAGGCTGATTCTGCTGCTATATTTATATGTGGCATGTCATTGCTGCCTCTAAATGGGGCCTTCAGTCAAGTTTACATCAGCTTACAAAATGACTACCTACAGTTAGTTGTCCTGACCTTCTTATGTCCCAATACCAAATGGTGAAAGATATTGTTTCCCTGCCAATATAGACTCTGAATTGGTTTTTCTGAGTCAAGAGTCTACTTTTGGTCCAGTCAGGTGGGGCCAGTGAGTGGTGAGACCATAAGCACTGAAGAGGCTTCAGAGTGTTATGAGGAGGGGAATATTAAAGAGGTAAAGATCTGGGTGGGCACATGTTCTGAAACATTTACTACAGTAATTTAGATTTATTTCTAGGGTTGCTTGCTACGTTTCTATCACTCACATCTACTTAGCTCTCAAAAAGAAATCACCACAAACCAAGCAGCTGAAGACAAGTCTGACAGAACCATCTGGACTCCAGGAAATTTGACATCATTTTGGCATGTCTTAAACCCGTCCTTCTTTTGAAACCTACAGTCTTTTGACAGTTTGTTCTCAAGCAAGGACTATATTTATATAGAAAAAGGTCCTATTTAGGTCTCTTACTAATATAGAATCTGTGATTATACGGGCATATTTTTCAAAGGGATTAAAAAATTATTTCATTAGCCCTGGCTGGTGTGGCTCAGTGGATTGAGTGCCAGCCTGTGAACCAAGGGGTCGCTGGTTTGATTCCCAGTGAGGGCACATGCCTGGGTTGCAGGCCAGGTCCCTGGTAGGGGGCACACAAGAGGCAACTACACATGCATGTTTCTCTCCCTTTCTCGCTCCCTTCCCCTCTCTCTAAAAATAAATAAATAAAATATTTAAAAAATTATTTCATTAGCTTCTTGGAAAGGGTTATTTCCCTATGAATACTGGTGGAGCACCCAGTTCAGTGAAGAGTAAACAAGCACACATTGCTGTCAAACATTTCATCAGCACTGGAATTGGACTTCATTAAAATGAGGATGGAACTTCAATTTTTACAAGCTGATTCATGCTTTATTACCAAAGTAAAATGAGATAAAAAAGGAAAGAAGAGTGAGCAAGAGAGGGAGAGAATCTGCTTTTTGGCTTCAATAGATCTTTCTAGTTTGTGGGGAACACTGTTTCTTTTAAGTAAGGAGTACTTGCTAGAAGCTATAGAAAGTTACTGTTATTTAGCAGGATGCTTCCTCTTCAAAAGATATTCCAATGTGAGAAGATACCCAACTTCTTTTGTCTTCACAGAAAGCTATAGATGTGGAACCCAGACCATTTGGTTATTGTAAAGAGCTTGGACCTTCTCAGGTAGGTAAGACCACTGAGTCAGATACCTACACAGCTCAGTTTTGCAGGGAAGAGACTTCCTTACTCGAAACATATAACAAGACTTATATCTCTCACCTCAGGCAAAGCTAAAACATGGTAGAGTTGCTTCTTTGTGGCTTCAAAAGAAATGTTAAAGTCCTAGGCATCAGGATTCTTTATTTTTTTAAGTATATTTTATTGATCATACTATTACAGTTCCAATTTTCCCCCTTTGCCCACCTCCACCTGGTACCCCCTTTCCTCCAGCAATCCCCCTTAGTTCATGTCCATGGGTCATGCATAAGAGTTCTTTGGCTTCTGCATTTCCCATACTATTCTTAACCCCCATCCCCATCTATTTTGTACCTGTCAATTATGTTTCTTAATCTCTGTGTCTTTCTTCCACTCTCCCCCTTCCCTGTCCCAGCTAGTAACTCTCCATGTGATCTCCATTTCTGTGATTCTGTTCCTGTTCTAGTTG
Organism: Desmodus rotundus; assembly: GCF_022682495.2. Classification (NCBI taxonomy): domain Eukaryota; kingdom Metazoa; phylum Chordata; class Mammalia; order Chiroptera; family Phyllostomidae; genus Desmodus; species Desmodus rotundus. Next base: position 88,399,052 of record NC_071400.1, on the reverse strand, counting down.
TTTGCTTAGTTTCTTTTTGTTGTTTTTTAGATTCAGTTGTTGCTAGCTGTGAGTTTGTTGTCATTTTAATGTTCATAGTTTTAATCTTCTTTTGCTTAAATAAGTTCCTTTAACATTTCCTGTAATTATGGCTTTGTGGTGATGAACTCCTTTAGCTTTACCTTGTCTGGGAAGCACTTTATCTGCCTTTCCATTCTAAGTGATAGCTTTTCTGGATAGAGTAATCTAGGTTGTAGGTCCTTGCTTTTCATCACTTTGAGTACTTCTTGCCTGAAAAGTTTTTTTTAGAAATCAGCTGACAATCTTATGTGTATCCCTTTGTAGGTAACTCTCTGCTTTTCTCTTGCTGCTTTTAAGATTCTCTCTTTATCTTTAACCTTTGGCATTTTAATTATGATGTGTCTTGGTGTGGACCTCTTTGCATCCAACTTGTTTGGGACTCTCTGTGCTTCCTGGACTTGTATGTCTATTTCCTTCACCAAATTGGGGGAGTTTTCTTTCATTACGTTTTCAAATAAGTTTTCAATTTCTTGCTCTTCCTCTTTTCCTTCTGGCATCCCTATGATTTGGATGTTGGCACATTTGGAGATGTCCCACAGTCTTCTTATACTCTCCTCATTGTTTTCAATTCTTAGTTTTTCATTCTGTTCTGGTTGAATGTTTATTTCTTCCTTATGTTCCAAATCATTGATTAGAATCCCGGCTTCCTCCCCTTCACTGTTGGTTCCCTGTGGATTTTTCTTTATTTCACTTAGTGTAGCCTTCATTTCTTCCCTTATGTTTTTGTCATGCTCAATGATTTCTCTGAGCATCCTTATCACCAGAGTTTTGAACTCTGCATATAATAACTTGGCTATCTCCGTTTCACTTAATTCTTTTCCTGGGGTTTTGTTCTGTTTTCATTTGGGCCATATTTCTTTGTCTTCCCAACGTGGCAGCCTCCCTGTTTGTTTCTGAGTATTGGGTACAGCTGCTTTGACTCCCTGTTTTAGTGCACCTGTTAAGTTGTAAGGGGTAGAGCCTTAGGTATTTGCCAGGGTGGGGCAGCCCACTTCACCACTTTGTGATGCTGTTGGAGAGGTTGTAGAGGAGAGTGTCTCAGGATAAAGAGGGAACTAGGTTAGAAAGAAAGGCACACACTGTTAAATCTCTGGGTGAGTTAGTGTAAAGAGAGGCTTTTATGTGACTTATTTATGATATGCAGGAGAAAGACAAAGCCCTCATGTTTAGTGCCTTGAACAGTATGTATTATATCTATTTGGAAGTGGAAAAATTTTAACACAGGACTATAAGAATTTATTTGGTACAGTTTCTCCAGAGCAGTCTTACTGGCATGGAAGTGACAGAACTGCTATTTCAGATCCTTGTCAGGTAGCTCAACTATGTAGATATACACAAATTGAATTTTGGTATTTGGCTCTATTTGGCCATATTGATATGGTCTTCATCAATTAAATATCTTTATATCAGGCTCTTACTTTAAATTATTCTTTCAATTGTCTAGCTAACCATAGTATTCATATTATTGGGGATGGCTTTGGAGAGAAAGGTAAGAAGCCAACAGCCTTGAGATGGGACTCCCAGTGAAAGTCAAAAGCATGCAAAAGAAACATTCCTAGATTGACATCTACAGTGGGTGGACAGACGTCTGAGAGACTTGGATTAAGGCCACAATGATAAGGGAAGGATGAGAAATGACTTCCAGGTGGTATGTTTATTACTTTTAATTTTGTTTAGAGAGGCTGTCTGTCCAAGAGAGGTGAGTTTGGGAAGAATTCCCATATTATAGTTAGTATTTTGCAGTGTTGATATCATAACAATCCAAATCAATGGATTTGTGTCACACATGTGTGTAGACACACATGTATATATGTTATTGCTGTAGACTTTTGCCAATTACAATATGTATAGTTTATATGAAATTGTTTCAGTTAGAGAACTTACAGGAGCATGAGAACTGCTGCCTGAGCTTCCTCCCACTCTTTGGAAGGCTGTTCTTCTGATGACAAAGCAGTGAAATCTCGCGCTCTATACCCTAGCACCCCAGCAGATACACTGGGAAGGGGTGAGTATGCAGGATGTCCTAGAGAAGGATCAGGTACCTGGGCATTGATTTAACTGGGATGTTTTTTAAAGGCACCCACCCTGTAACTTATCAAGGGTTTATGATCCTATGTAATAAATCATTTACCTACTAGCAGGCAGGACTTCTGGGATTTCCATGACTTATATAGAAAACTATTAATACTTCCAGGCTATGAGCTAACCCAGCACTTAGCTCACTCACTCAGGGACCCTAGCTTGGGAGACTGACATACACATTTTCCTCCAACCCTGATCTTCCAAACTCCAGAGATTCTGCCCAAAGACCAACACACAACCATTTTGTGCATTCACAGCTGTCTCCTTAAATGGGTTCCTAATTTCCATAGTCCTTGAATTGTGACAAGCTTTCAAAAGAAGAGATCCCCAAAACAATTGCTTGAGCAGGCTGACATTTTAAAGGAGCACTTAGTTGCAGCCATTAGTCCCCTAGCAGGAAATTGGCAGGCAGTTATCACAGCTCCACATTCACAGCAAGTGTAGGTTGTCAGGGTGGAGACGGAGGTAACATTTTCCTATGCAGGGCCTTGGATTGCTCTGTGTGTTGTAAAACCTAATAGAACCTGTGAAATGGATGATAAGTGGATGTGAAATTCTTGTCTTTAAAAGGTCTTGAAAAGCAGATGCTAATGGAGGCATTTACTTCTCTGACTCATTTCACAGTTATTGCCATAATTTTCCTCTCTGCCATTACCTTTTCATGGCTGTTCTAAGTTCCCATCTTTGGTCAAGTGATTCCATGGTTTTCTGCTACTTGCTGAAAACAAAAATCATAATTCTGGAGGCAGTGTTCCTTTCCTCTGACTGGCTGGATGCATCCTTTCCATAGGGTTGGATTTTTCTAACATTTTTTGCTCCCATTTGTCACCCCATATCTGTTGACTCTGCCTTCTAAATTAATCCCTCTGCCCATGTGAATTAGTCTTTCATTGCTAACACCTCTCTCTACACAACCTCATCTGTTTGAATTTCCTAGTGTCAGTCATTGCTTAGGGAACACAGGAAATGGAAATGGCTTCTTATACCTATTTCATTCCATCTTCCTGCAATATTATCCTATCAAGGGGGCTTTTTGAGAAGAGGTTTTGACCTATTTAACACACACAGTATTCACAGACATGTACAAAGTCTGTTCCCAATATTTAATCTTTGAAATTACTCTTTGCTTTCAATTCTAGCTAGTGATCTGCAGATTTGTCAGGCCACTTAAAATGAGGCCAGCGCATTCTTAGGATATGGTCTTTTCAAATGCTCAGAGTTGCTATTCCTGCTCAGTTGATGCAGTTTCTTACATTGAAGTTTCAGCAGGTGCTGAACTTGCCTTCCCAAGCCTTCTTATGACTCATTGCAACCTCTGGGAAGTCACTACTTTAACATTCCCAAAGGCTGGGGCCCTGGAAAATGCAAAGTCACACAGAAGCTATTCAACTGCACCCTAACCTTCGATATTATCAGATCTATTTTTTGTTTAAAAGTCACACTGCAATATGGAGCCCAACTGTTGTTCTCATCCTCTGCGAAGGAGGAGAGTGACTGAGAAGACTTGGGTTACAGATCCCACATCGCTGCTGAGCTCCCGGGTATACTTGAGCAAGTGTGTTCCCTGTCCCTCAGTTTCCTCATCTGTAAAATGAAGTGGTTGAATGAGCAATAAAATTTTATACAGTTTGGAATCATTCTTCCTCCCAAATTTCTGCATGGAATTTGTTTGCTTCAGTTATAACAGATAGTATTTCAAATTTTGGTCCCCACTTTATTATTGCTCACTCTTTTTCATATTGTTTTAGTTTTATTACTTTTTTCATGTGATATCTTCCCATTTAAAATTTCAAAACATTTTATTTTTACCTAAGATTTATTAGTTTAGTTTTTGGATATAATAGCATTCAAATTATTTTTAGTGTTGGTGAAAATTTGCAAATGTCCTTCTATTGGTTTTATTAAGTTAGGAAATTTTTATTGCAGTGTAACCTACATGTAGAAATATACACAAATAATAGGCATAGAGCACAATGAACTGTCACCAAGTGAACCATATGTAATCAGAACCCAGATCAAGAAACAATTTAACAAAAGGAGGGAAGGATTGAGGGTGGGAGGTGGGGGTGAGTAGGGCAGGGGAAAGTGATGGTGGGAAAATGGAGACAACTGTACTTGAAAAATAATAAAAATTAATTAATTTTTAAAAAGAAACAATTTAACAAACTTCTCAGAAGCTCCTTTTATTCCCTATTCAATTCTCTCACCCCGTGCCCCTATAAGGGTAACCATTAAGCCGATTTCTAACACTATGTATTTGCTTTACCTGAATGTAAACTTTAAATACATGGAATCATACTATTTGTAGTATTTGGGATCTGGCTTCTTTCACTCGATTTTGAGATTCACATATGTTGTGTGGGGAACTGTAATTTGTTTATTCTCATTACTGTACAGCAGTTTAACCTTTTAAATGATTTTCTTAAATCACCATAGGAATTTCAGCCCTGTGTTCTTATACTCTATAAATGCTGAAATGCGCTTCTATGGGGAAAGAGTATATATGCTAGAAATTATAACATTGGAGTGGTATAAGATTATCTAACTTTTTTCCACCTGTGGCCATGGCAACCATTGGAAACGCTGGAGAGCTTGGTGCGCAAAGGGGCTTCCAGTCTGTTTTCTGGTTGTTTCAGAGGATCCCAGAATCTCTTCATAAATTAAGGAAAAGTAGATTCTGACAAACCTTACTCCATTTCACTGAACAAGTACTTGTAACATATAAGCTCCTTTGTATACTATGTTGTGAATGTTGATTTGAAAATAGACAGATGTAGACACACATAATCCACAGACAATGATCAATAGATCAAATAGCTCCAGGGGCTCCAGGGCAGGGACAGGAACACAACAAGAAGGAAGCAACGATGTAGTAGTTGGCTCCTCTGGAAGGCAAAAGTCCAATAACAAAAGAGCAAGCTTAGGCTCAGTGCATGTACTCAGGGCATTCTGAATTCCACTTTGGACTTGCCTACCATTGGCCTTTGAAAGAAAAGCTAGTTGGTTCATACTTTTAGGGAAAGAAGTTTCTGTATGATATACACTTCCTATTTGTCAAGGTTATGTTTTCTAATGAGATTAGATGCCATTCTGAGATGGACAGTAAAAATACTCATTTTGGGAATTATTCACGTGAAAATAAAAATGTAAAAGTCCCAAGTAGGACTATAATCTCCAACTATTTCTCCTGCATGTCTAATTTCTCCTGTGCATATTGTTAAACAAAACTGTTAAATTCCATGGCTGAAAATCTTTTCTTTATTGTTGTTCAGGTACAATTGTCTCTCTTGGAAGATGTTTTTTAAAGAAAAGTTTTATTGAGCTAAAAATGCTAGCCAACTAGTATGCTGTACACTTGAAACCAATACAAAATACTATTGAAAGTCAAGTGAAAGAAAATTTTAAATAAATAAATAAATAAATGAAAGAAAAAAAAATGCTAGCCAAAAAAAGAATGGTCTCGGGGCATGATATCCCACCACCAGCAGCATGGCTAGGTAGAAGAGACATACATGCCCATCATTCCGCAGTTTGCAAACGTTTTCATACATCAAGTGGTGGAAGTGCAGGGTGGGGAAGGGAGAAAGATGTAATCCATCTGAAAAGAATTTACATTAGCTACAAAGATAGGGGTGGGAGAAGCTGAAACAAGGCCAGCTCTGGGATAGGTGCAGTCTGTAAAGAGAAATGTCCAGCCTGCGGATGTGGGTAGCAGTCCAGAAAGCCCCGCTGTAAACAAGATGTGGGGACACCTGTATGTAGTTCAAGGGTGTCTGGGTACGATAATTACAGAAAAAACCACCTTAAAAATAATCTGGATTTCAAACTGACATAGAAGGAATGTGAGCAATATTTTGTTACCTGGCCCACAGCCATTAACAGACTAACAGTTCTGTTTCTTTACCTCACTCTCTGGCCACTGTAATTTAATTTAGAACATCTCAGAAATGTTGTGTTTTTTTTTTTGACAAAGTGAGGGCCTAGAACTTTAGTTAGTACTTTTTCACCTTTCCACTAAGGGACAATTAGTTGTTACTTTTTTTCCTTTCGGATTTTCAGCTATCTGCCAAGTGAATCAAAAAGGCAGATGCACTCCCTTTAGATAAAAGAGCCTGATATTTTCTTCTTCTTTCCTGATGGAGGGCAAAAAATTTTCCTTTTACTCATTTCATTCTTCCTATCAGGATTTAGGATAAAGGCAGCATACTTATCTGATGTGGAATAAGTGGATAACCCGAATCCTTTTAAAATGTCATGTGCTTAAAAGAAATGTTAGCAGCTCCATGTCCTTCAGGGTTCATCTGTCTAGCACTTGAGGTGGTCATTTAATGAATCGGTTGAGGCTAACGTGAGTTGGGGCTGTTAGTGTCATAGATAAGTTAATGCTGCAGGCTTAGCGGGGGTTTCAACCAGCTGATCTTAATTTTTTTAAACAAGTGAACACTGACTATGGCTTTGGTGTTCTACAGCAGGACACTACCTGGGAACTGTGACAAAGGATATGAGGAGAATGATTGATTTACTGGGTAAGTAAAAAAGTGGGACAGAGAAGAGGATACTAGGATTTTGAAAATTAGTGTTCAGTTCAGTTTAAGGACTAAGGTGCAATCAAATCCTGTGCTTGTGATTATTACAAATAGTCAGCTCTTTCCCCTCTATTCCTATTTCCTTTAACATGCATTTATTCTTTCATTTTATTTACAATTTTGAAGATTATTTTTTGGTAATGGGCATTATTTTCTACTACTATTATTACTATTACTAACAAATGTGTATTAGATACTTAGCACATGTCAGGTACTATTTTAAGTGCTTTACATATATTATTCTATAGAATCCTCACTAAAATCTGTTGAGAGAGGTATTATGATGTCCAACTTACAGATGAAGAAACTGAGCCCAGGGCATGTAGGCATTATTCAGTAAGTAAGAGTGGTTATGGAAGGGTATTTGGCAAGACATCAAAGTAACTACCAAGGAGACTAGAAATACTGAGATGTGATTCATTGACACTTAGGATCACAGGTATGAAAGATAAATTTTTTTCTGATTATTACTCATCTAATGTTAGAATTGTAACTCTTGCTTCCATCTTCCTTGAATCCTATAAGTTCTCCATTAGTTGGGTGATTTGACTTGCATAATATATCAGTATCTGAATATGTATGCATTTTTTTTTCACAATATAGGTATTTTGTTTAGGCTAAGTAATGAAAACTACTGCAAGAGCTAATTTTAAACTACTTTTATTTTTTGTCAGCTATTATTTTTCTTTTTTTAAGTATATTTTATTGATTATACTATTACGTTGTCCCAACTTTTCCCCTTTTATCCCCCCTCTCCCTGCACCCCCAACCCTCCAGGATTCCCCCTCACTTAGTTCATGTACATGGGTTCTGGACACGGTCTCTTCAGTGCTAAATCCAGGATAGTTCTGGGTAAACTGGGATCATTGGTCACCCCCACTGAGGCATCTAATCCAGAGAACAATTTTTAAAAATTTTTAAAAATATATTTATTGATTATGCTATTACAGTTGTCCCATTTCCCCACCGTTCACTCCATCCTGCCCACCCCCTCCCTCCCACATTCCTCCCCTATAATTCATGTCCATGGGTCATACTTATAAGTTCTTTGGCTTCTACCTTTCCTATACCATTCCTTTTTTTTTTTTAAATTTTTATTGTTATTCAATTACAGTTGTATGCCTTTTCTCCCCATCCCTCCACCCCACCCCAGCTGAACCCTCCTCCCTCCCCCACCTCCACCCTCCCCCGTGATTATGTCCATGTGTCCTTTATAATAGTTCCTGCAATCCCCTCTTCCCACTGCCCCCACTGCACTCCCCCCTGGCCACTGCTAGACTGTTCCCAACCTCAATGTCTCTGGTTGTATTTTGTTTGCTTTTTTCTTCTATTGATTATGTTCCAGTTAAGGGTGAGATCATATGGTATTTGTCCCTCACCATCTGGCTTATTTCACTTAGCATAATGCTCTCCAGTTCCATCCAAGCTGTTGCAAAGGGTATAAGCTCCTTCTTTCTCTCTGCTGTGTAGAATTCCATTGTGTAAATATACCATAGTTTTTGGATCCACTCGTTTGCTGATGGGCACTTAGGTTGCTTCCAGTACTTGGCTATTGTAAATTGTGCTGCTATGAACATTGGGGTGCACAGGTTCTTTTGGATTGGTGTTTCAGGGTTCTTAGGTTATAATCCCAGCAGTGGAATTGCTGGGTCAAAGGGCAGTTCCATTTTTAGTTTTCTGAGGAAATTCCATACTGTTTTCCACAGTGGCCGCACCAGTCTGCATTCCCACCAATAGTGCACTAGGGTTCCCTTTTCTCCGCATCCTCTCCAACATTTGTTTGTGGATTTGTTTATGTTGGCCACTCTGACTGGTTTGAGATGGTACCTCATTGTGGTTTTAATTTGCATCTCTCTGATGGCTAGTGATGCTGAGCATCTTTTCATATGTCTGTGGGCCCTCTGTATATCTTCCTTGGAGAAGTGTCTGTTCAAGTCCTTTGCCCATTTTTAAATTGGGCTGTTTGTTTTCCTGGAGTGGAGTCATGTGAGTTCTTTATATATTTTGGAGATCAGGCCCTTGTCTGAGGTATCATTGGCAAATATGTTTTCCCATACTGTTGGTTCACTTTGTAATTTGGTGCTGTTTTCTTTAGCCATGCAGAAGCTTTTTATTTTGATGAGGCCCCATTTGTTTATTCTTTCCTTTATGTCCCTTGCTTCAGGGGACATGTCTGTGAGGATGTTGCTGCGTGGAATGTCTGAGATTTTCCTGCCAATGTTTTCCTTGAGGACTTTTATGCTGTTACAATTTATATTTAAGTCTTTTATCCATCTTTAGTTTATTTTTGTGTATGGCGTAAGTTGGTGATTGAGTTTCATTTTTTTGTACGTAGCTGTCCAGATCTCCCAACACCATCTGTTGAAGAGGCTGTTTTTGCTCCATTTTATGCTCCTGCCTCCTTTGTCAAATATTAATTGACCTTAAAGACTTGAGTTTATTTCTGGGCTCTCTGTTCTGTTCCATTGGTCTATGTGCCTGTTTTTATGCCAGTACCAGGCTGTTTTGATGACAATGGCCTTGTACTACAGTTTGATATCAGGTATTGTGATCCCTCCTGCTTTGTTCTTCTTTCTCAAAATTGCTGCAGCTATTCGGGGTCGTTTATGGTTCCATATGAATTTCTGAAATGTTTGTTCTATATCTGTGAAATATGTCATGGGTACTCTAATAGGGATTGCATTGAATCTATAAATTGCTTTGGGTAGTATGGCCATTTTGATGATGTTAATTCTTCCAATCCATGAGCATGGTACATGCTTCCATTTGTTTGTGTCTTCCTTAATTTCTTTCTTCAGTGTTGTGTAGTTTTCTGAGTACAGGTCTTTTACCTCCTTGGTTAGGTTTATTCCTAGGTACTTTATTTTTCTTGTTGCTGTATCAAATGGGATTTTTTTCCTGATTTCTGTTTCTGCAGTTTCGTTGTTGGTGTACAGGAATGCCTTTGATTTCTGAGTATTGACTTTGTATCCAGCTGTTTTGCCAAATTAATTTATTAGGTCGAGTAGTTTTTTGGTGGAGTGTATAGGATTTTCCATGTACACTATCATGTCGTCTGCAAACAGTGTCAGTCTTGTTTCCTCCTTTCCAATTTGGATGCCTTTTATTTCTTTTTCTTGTCTGATTGCTGTGGCTAGGACTTCCAGTACTATGTTGAATAGGAGTGGTGAGAGAGGGCATCCTTGTCTTGTTCCTGATCTTAGTGGGAAAGCTCTAAGTTTTTGTCCATTGAGTATGATGTTGGCTGTAGGTCTCTCATATATGGCCTTTATTATGTTGAGGAATGCTCCCTTTATTCTGAGTTTGCTGAGTGTTTTTATCAGAAATGGGTGCTGTACCTTATCAAATGCTTTTTCCGCGTCTATTGATATGATCATATGATTTTTGTCTTTCCTGTTGTTGATGTGATGTATTATGTTTATTGATTTGCGAATATTGTACCATCCTTGCATCCCTGGGGTGAATCCCACTTGGTCATGGTGGATGATCTTTTTAATGTATTGCTGGATGCGGTTTGCCAATATTTTGTTGAGAATTTTAGCATCTATGTTCATCAGCGATATTGGTCAGAAGTTTTCTTTCTTTGTTGTGTCTTTGTCTGGTTTTGGGATTAGGATGATGCTGGCTTCATAAAAATTGTTGGGGAGTCTTCCATCAGTTTGGATTTTTTTCAAATAGTCTGTGAAGGATAGGGGTTAGTTCTTCCTTAAATGCTTTGTAGAATTCTCCTGTGAAACCATCTGGTCCAGGGCTTTTGTGTGTTGGGAGTTTTTTGACTGCTTCAATTTCGTCTGCTGTTATTGGTCTGTTCAGGTTTTCTGCTTCTTCTTCATTCAGTTTTGGAAGATTATATTTTTCTAGAAATGTGTCCATTTCACCTAGGTTTTCAAATTTCTTGGCATACAGTTCTTCGTAGTAATTTCTTACAATCCTTTGTATTTCTGTGCTATCAGTTGTAATCTCTCCTCTTTCATTTCTAATTGTGTTTATTTGGATCCTCTCTCTTTTCTTCTTGATGAGCCTACTTAAAGGCTTGTCGATTTTGTTTATCTTTTCAAAGAACCAGCTCCTGGATTCATTGATCCTTAGAATTGTGCTTTTAGTCTCTATGTCATTTAACTCTGCTCTGATCTTGGTTATTTCCTTCCTTCTGCTTGCTCTGGGCTGTCTTTGTTGTTGTTCCTCGAGTTCTTGTAGGCATAGTGTTAGGTTGTTTGTTTGAAATGTTTCTATCTTTTTAAGGTAGGCCTGTATTGCTATGAACTTCCCGCTCAGGACTACCTTTGCTGTGTCCCATAGGTTTTGGGTTGTTGTGAGTTCATTTTCATTTGTTTCCAGAAAGTTTTTGATTTCTTCCCTAATGTTGTTCTTGACCCATTCATTGTTTAATAGCACGCTATTCAGTCTCCATGATTTTGAGTGTTCTGGGTTTTTTCCCTTGGGGTTGGTTTCTAGTTTCAGACCCTGTAGTCAGAGAAAATGCTTGATATGATTTCAATTTTCTTGAATTTGTTGAGGCTTGCTTTGTGTCCTATCATGTGGTCTATCTTTGAAAAAGTTCCATGGACACTTGAAAAGAATGTGTCTTTTGCTTCTTTGGGATGAAAAGCTCTCTATATATATCAGTTAAGTCCATTTCCTCTAGGGTATTGTTAAGTGACACAATATCCTTGTTGATATTTTGTTTGGAAGACCTGTCCATTTTTGACAGTGGGGTGTTAAAGTCCCCTACTATAATTGTGTTGCTGTCAATATCTTTCTTGAAGTCCTCCAAGATTTTCTTAATGTATTTGGGTGCTCCAATTTTGGGTGCATATATATTTACAATGTTTATGTCTTCTTGGTGGATTCTTCCTTTGAGTATTATGAAGTGACCTTCTGGGCCTCTCTTTATGGCCCTTCTTTGGACGTCTATTTTGTCTGATATGAGTATTGCTACCCCTGCTTTTTTTTCCTGTCCGTTTGCTTGGAAAATTTGTTTCCAGCCCTTCACTTTCAGTCTGTGTAAGTCTTTTGTCCTGAGATGGGTCTCTTGTAGGCAGCATATGTGTGGGTCATGTTTTCTTATCCATTCAGCTATCCTATGTCTTTTGATTGGGGCATTTAATCCATTTACATTTAAGGTTATTATTGATAGGTAGTTATTCATTGCAATTTTTTCCTGCCTGTGTTCCTCTCTCTTTCTCTTTTCCTTCCTTTCCTTAAAGCAGTCCCTTTAGCATCTCTTGCAGAGCTGGTTTGGTGCAAGTGTATTCTTTTAGACTTCTTTTGTCTGGGAAACTCTTTATTTGGCCTTCTATCTTGATTGAGAGCCTTGCTGGGTAAAGTAGCCTTGGTTGCAGGCCTCTGGTTCTCATTACTTGGAATATTTTTTGCCATTCTCTTCTGGCTTGGAGCATTTCCATTGAGAAGTCAGTTGCTAACCTTATTGGGGCTTCCTTGTATGTTACTTCCTTTTTCTCCCTTGCTGCCTTTAAAATCCTCTCTTTGTCTTGGAATTTTGCCATTTTAATTATGATGTGTCTTGCAGTGGGTCTCTTTGGGTTCCTCTTGCTTGGGACTCTCTGTGTTTCCTGGATTTGGGTGACTTTTTGTCTCCTTGGGTTAGGGAAATTTTCCATCATTACTTTTTCAAACAGGTTTTCTATCCCTTGCTCTTCTTCTTCTCCTTCTGGTATTCCTATTATACGGATATTGTTACGTTTCATGTTGTCCTGCATTTCCCTTATTACCTCTTCATTCTTTCTGAGCCTGTTTTCCTTTTCTTGCTCTTTCTGGGTGTTTTTTTCTACTTTGTCCTCCAGATCTGATCCTCTGCTTCATCAAGTCTGCTTTTCATTCCTTCTACTGTGTTCTTCAATTCAGAAACTGTATTCTTCATTTCCTCTTGGCCCTTGTTGATAGTTTCTATTTCCTTCTTCATGTTGATATAGTTTGCAGTGGGTTCATTGTAGTTTCCCTGTAGTTTCTGGTAGTTCTCTTTGAGCTCAGAGAGCTCAGTGAGCTTCCTGATAACCATTGCTTTGAACTCAGTATCTGATAGTTGAGTTGCCTCTTTTTCAGTTAGCATTCTTTCTGAGGCTTCCTCCTTTCCTTTCATTTGGGGATTGTTTCTTTGTCTTCCCATTGTTTGTGAGACTCTTCTTGTTATCCTCTGCTTCTTAAATTGATCTATTCTGACTCCCTGGGTTTATGGTATGAACTTCTATGGTAGAATTCCAATGGGATTCAGTGGTGCTGTCTCCTTAATCTCCTGCGCTCACTGGTCTTGAGCTGACATTTATGGGTCTAACAGGGTCTAACTCTGGTCTTTTCAGCACTCCAGGTTGTGTTGTCTCACCTGTGGGAGAAAGGGGGAGGGAGAAGGAAAGGAGGGAAAAAGGGAATAGAAAAGGAAAGGAAGGAAGGAAGAAGGAATAAAGAAAGATCGGAGGCAAGATAAGAAGGAATTTTAACAAAAATTAAAATGAAACAATAAATAAAAGAAGGCATAAAAAAGGTAAAGAATGGGAGGAAGAAGGAGTAAAAAAAGAAAGGAAGAAGGAATTCAGGGGGAAAGGAGGAAAGGAAAGAAGAAAAAAAAAGTCTTCTGTTGGCGTTAAACTGGTCAGGTTAGTTCTGCTGGTCTTCCTGTCTGTGGAACTGGATGGGGTGGTTGGAAGAATTGGTTTCACTTTTCTCCCTTCCTGGGCCACACTCTTCGCTGTTGTTCAGCCTCCAGTCCAGTCCCTCAGGGTCCTTCTGCTCCCCACTAGGCCTTTAGTTCACCAGTTGTGCTGTCCTTGAGTTGCACCAATTAGGGGCAACTCACACTCTACCTTCTTGCTCTTTGCTGTCTTAGATGCTAGGGACTCTGGCTGCTGCTATGGGGTAGTTCAGCCCCCTACTGGGTCGAGTCTTTCCGGGGGAATGCAGTCTCCCCTAGCCCTGCAGCTCCCCTCTGCTGGGTGTTCTGCCTTTGTCCTAGAGACCCAGTAGGCCCTGCAGGGCTCTGTGCGCAGGCACTAGGTAGGAGTTGTAGGTGTGGTCCATTGCAGGCAGCCAGGCCTTTGATCGGCCAATCTGCTGCTTTGGGCTTGGGTCGCGAGCAGCCTGCAGATCCAATGGATTTGGGCTTGAGTCTCTCGGGCGGGCGGGCCGCTTTGGGACTGAGTCACGCGGCACTGGGGTCCGCTGTTTTGGGCCTGTGGGTGGGGCAGCTAGCCTCTGTTCCAGATGCGCACCCACCTGAGGTTTCAGGTGTGGGCTCCCAGTCCGCTTATCTGCGTGCGCGCAACTAGGCTTCAGGTGAGCGCCGGGGCTGTTTATTGCGTGTTCACTGTCCAGGGGCGGAGGGGGGAGGGGCGCCAGAGGCTGTGGCTGCTGCGGAGAGTTCTCTAACTAGCCCCTGAGTGCCTCTATTTTCTTTTTCTTTTTGAGAAATTCTTCCTATTCAAGCCGCCCTGGTCCAAATAAGCACCTGGCTCTCTCCCAAGAATCCTGCAGCAGCCCCTGCGCCTGGGCCGGGGCTTCAGCCGCCCTGGTCCCCGCGACCTTAATGTCCTTAAGCACTCTTCTTACCGTCAGATCTTTCAATGTCCTCTATCTTTGGTCTCTGATCTTCATATATGCTGGAATACCGTTGGCTGTTCGCTCTGCTCCTCAGATCAGCTAGGTATTTCACTGGCGTTGAGGGGAAGTGGAATCTGCTCCCACCTATCTTGCCGCCATCTTCCTACGGTTCCTATACTATTCTTAACCTCCCCCTGTCTATTTTATGCCTGCCATTTATACTTCTTATTCCCTGTACCTTTTGCCCCCTATTCCTCCCCTGCCCCTCCCCATTGAAAACCCTCCATGTGATGTTCATTTCTCTGATTCTGTTCCTGTTCTGGTTGTTTGCTTAGTTTTTGTTTTCGTTGTTTTTCTTTTCTTTTAGGTTCATTTATTGATAGTGGTGAGTTTGTTGTCATTTTACTGTTCTTAGTTTTTTATCTTATTTCTCTTAGATAAGTCCCTTTAACATTTCATATAATAAGGGCTTGGTAATGATGAACTCCTTGAACTTGACTTTATCTGGGAAGCACTTTATGTGCCCTTCCATTCTAAATGATAGCTTTGCTGGATAGAGTCATCTTGGATGTAGGTCCTTGCCTTTCATGACTTGGAATACTTCTTTCTAGCCCCTTCTTGCCTGCAAGGTTTCTTTTGAGAAATCAGCTGATAGTCTTATGGGCACTCCTTTGTAGGTAACTCTCTCCTTTCCTATTGCTGCTTTTAAGATTCTCTCTTTATGTTTAATCTTGGGTAACTTAATGGTGATGTGCCTTGTTGTGTTCCTCTTTGGGTCCCACTTCTATGGGACTCTGAGTTTCCTGGACTTCCTGGAAGTCTATTTCCTTTGCCAGATTGGGGGAGCTTTCCTTCATTATTTGTTCAAATAAGTTTTCAATTTCTTGCTCTTGTTCTTCTCCTTCTGGCACCCCTATAATTTTGGATATTGGAATGTTTCAGGTTGTCCCAGAGGTTTGTAAGACTCTCTTCACTTTTTTGAATTCTTGTTTCTTCATTTTGTTCCAGGTGGATGCTTATTTCTCCTTTTGTTCCAAATCGTTGCTTTGAGTCCTGGTTTCCTTCCTGTCTCTGTTGGTTCCCTGAATATTTTGCTTTATTTCATTTTGGGTAGCCTTCATTTGTTCTTTCATTTTTCCACCAAGCTCAATCAGTTCTGTGAGCATTTTGATTACCACAGGTTTGAACTCCCCATGACATAGCTTGGGTATCTCCTCATCACTTAGCTCTCTTTCTGGAGTTTTGCCCTGTTCTTCCATTGGGTCATATTTCTTTGTCTTGGTGCACCTGTTAAGTTGTAAGGGGGTGAGGCCTTAGGTATTCACCCAGGTAGGGCAACCCTCCTTACTGTGCTGTGGTGCTGCCTGTGGGGGAGGGGCCGGAGAGGGAACAATGCAGCTCACCTGCTCGGCTCTAGCCCTACTTTCCAACAAACCCTAGTGTGTGACTGGGAGTTTCTCCCACTGTGGCAAAAACCATAGTCCACAGCCAGCTCTAAGTCTCAGTTTCCTGTTCAGTAAGCCCTGCCTGCCCTGTCTGCTGCCTTGCAGTGGGTTCTCTAAGCCAGTTCTGCCAGCACAGTCTGCCACCTTGCCTCAGGTCCTCTCCATTGGCCTGTCGTACCGGTCTGGTTGGTCTGGTTGACTGTTTCTTTAATTCCTTGGTTGTCAGAGTTCCATGCATTTGATTTTCTGGCACTTCTGTTTCTTTATTAATTTTAGATTGGTTGTTATCCTCCTTTTGGTTGTGCGAGGAAGTGAAGGGTTTCTACCTATGCCTCCGTCTTGGCCGGAACTCTATTTTAAACTAATTTTAAGCAGTGAGGTACAACCGTTCTGCCAATACTGGTGCCATCTTTCTGACTGCAGATGATTCCAGATTACAAAATATATTCATATTAGATTTTTAAAAGAATGGAATTTGTGAAAAACTCAATACAACCATCCAAATAAATAATTGAATTATTAACATTTAAAAATAATGTCTTTTGCCATGCAGAAGCTTTTTTGTTTAATGCAGTCTTGTTCATTTATTTTTGCTTTTACTTCCCTTGCCTTTAGGGTCAAATTCACAAAAATTCCTCTAAGACCAAGGTCCATAAATTTAGTGCCTATGTTTTCTTCTTTGCATTTTATTAGTTTCAGGTCTCATACTCAAGTCTTAAATCCATTTTGAGTTAATTTTCATGTACGGTGTCAGCAGTCTAATTTCATTTTTTGCATGTGGCTCTCCAATTTTCCCGCCATTTATTGAACAGGCTTTTCTTTCTCCATTGTATGTTTTTGGCTCCTTTGTTGAAAATTATTGCCCATATACATGTGGATTTATTTCTGGCTCTCAATTCTATTCCATTAGTCTGTTGCCTATTTTATTTATATTATAGGCTTCTTTGTTGTAATTAAGATGTGATTTAAAATTTTGCTTATAATATGCACAAAGGTAGTTAAGACAAACATTTTGATGTTTAGAAGTGCATTTGCACTGAAAACTCACCCTTTTTCCACTCCATGGTTCCTTGCAATTAATATCTTTACTAAAATGAATCTCATGTGTACAATAACTAAATGGGCTGTTGTTTTTACCATGATCCATATATATAAAGAATATTTACATATGTTTAGCATAACTTGCTTTTTCCTGAATCAAATATATAAGTATGCTTTAAAACAATTTTTAACAGGGTTTAAAAAAACAGTTTAGGTTAATTCTTGGCTAATCAGATATTATACAGCATACTGAAAAGTTGAAGGAATTTTCAGTTGGAACATCTGATTTTTTATTACTTCCTGGTTGTATAATCTTAGCTAAATAACTGAATCTCTCTAGGCCTTTGTTTTGTCATTTGTGAAATTAGGATAACAGTTATGTCTGGCTTGCCTTTCTTGTTGTGAGAATCAAATAAATAACATATGAACTCTTTTAAAAATTTACAAGCTCTACTTACTATTAGCCAGGAATGTAAATTACTTGGCAGGTCTCATTCCAGACACATTTTAGTTAACTGGTGTTTAAATGATGTAAGACTTTAATATGGCCATGGTTAAAAATCTGATGAGAGATAATTATTGACAAGGAAATTGGGTTATTTCTGTGATATAATTTTTTACGGTTATAGTTGACTTTGCTACTTTTGCCTTTGACCTTCCTAGTATAGCTTATAGTCTTATTTTTTAGTTACAGTTGACATACAATATTATATTAGTTTCCGGTGTACAACATAGTGATTAGACATTTATATAGGTTATGAAGTAATCATCCCAATAAGTCCAGTACCCATATGACACCATACAGTTATTACAATATTATTGACTATATTTCCTATGCTGTACTTTACATCCCTATGAGTATTATTATAACTGGACACTTGTATTTCTTAATCCATTTCAACTTTTGCACCCTTCCCACCAACCCTCCCCCATCCGGTGACCATCAATTTGTTCTCTGTATCTATGAATTTGTTTCTGTTTTGTTTGTTCATTTATTTAGTTCTTAATGTTCCACATGTAAGTTAAATCATATGATATTTGTCTCTTTCTGTATGACAGTTCACTTAGCTTAATACCCTCTGGGCCTATCCATGCTGTTGCAAATGTTAAGATTTCATTCTTTTTTATGGCAGAGCAATATTCCATTGTATATATGTACCACATCATCTGTATCCATTCATCTATGGATGGCACTAGTTGGAGATCCAGACTAAGAGTAGTTGCTGCAATGTTCCAGATCAAGACTGGTTGCCACTTATGCCAGGCTTGGGGCCACCTAATGGGAGTTACAATGCAAGTTGAGAGTGGTCACCCCTTGTGCTTAGGGCCACTTAGCAAGAGATAGAAGGCATTCTGAAGCTGGCTGCTACTTGTTTAAGGTTTGTGGACCTTTGTGAGATTTTAGGAAAGTCTGCAGCACAAACCCAAGCAGGCCGCTTGTGTGGAGGAGCCACTGGAAGAGGCTCAAGCAGTGCTAGCAAGTTGGATGCATCAGTGTCTCAGGGAATCACCAGGTATTACCCAGATTAATGGAGAGCTCAGATTTGACATCCGCATGAGCCTGCCAGCTGGGGGGGGGGGGGGGCTCAACAAAGGAACAGTGGTGCCTGCCAGCACTTCAAGCTATCCCCAAGGAACTAGTCCACAGTATTTTCACCTGGTAATCTGAATTTAAACAGGAAGAAGGTGAAAGTTTTTACTTTCCTCTCTCAATTGGCTTCTATAGAGAGACATTCAGGAAAGCTGACTTGGGTAAGAAATATTACCCTTTGCCAGCTTCTGCCAGTTTCCAAGGATCCCATCTGCAGGCGATGGAGGGACTATGGTGTCTCAGCAAGTTGCCAAACTGTGGGGGAGGAAAAATAATTATTTTCCCTCTACCATTCTAGGTTCTTGGCCAGGACTCCCATATAATAAAAAGATAGATTAAGAGGAGACAACAAGAAGTTTCTTAACATGTATACCTACTGTATACATGGGAAAGACCCAGGAAAACTAAGTAACTTCTCTGCATTTTTACATAAAACTATAAAAGCACATTTCCTTATTCTTTGCGTGTAATTTTAATGGCTGCATAACCTGTTGTCTTATAGGTGTACCGCAATTTGTCTAACATATCCCTTTCATTATTGGATATAAATGGTGTGTTTAAAAAAATTTTTTTTTAGTGTAACTGTAATATAGTTTCTTAAGTAATCTTTGGGCAGTAACTCTTGCTAATGATACATGTTGAGGGCTAGGCAAGAGAGCTAGGCAATTATAAGCATTGCTAAGCAGAAAACCTCTTGAGGGTCACCAGAATAGATAGGGGAGAGAAACAACATTGTCGGCCAAAGTAAGGGTAAACAATACGTGATTTGCAGAGGCTTATTCTGAGTTACAGCCAATTAGTTAGAGGGACATAAAACTTTAGGCGCCAGACTCATCCCAGGTCTGGACCCTTTAAACTGAGGGTACAAATTAAGTGGGACAGGTGGTTCTTATCGACAGGAGACAGGGTTTCAAAGGAAAATTTTAACATCTGGTTAATGTTCCTCCAGAGCCAAGAGCTATGCAGAGATAACAGCAACTCCCGCTTTTGTAACTTGCTTGCTTGCTTCTCGAGTGTATAAAAGGGCTAGCCTGTGAGCATTCGGGGCGGCTCTCATCTGCAGCTCTTCTGAGCACTGTGTCTCCGGGACACATGGAGAGTCCGCCCCTGTGCAGGTTAAAAGAGTTGGCCATTAAAGTAACATCTCTGTAAACGTCCTGAAAGTCTCCGAACGTCTGTTTCTTGTGTCAGTGGGTACAACAATACACAGTGAGATAATAGGTTGGGGTAACATGAATGTTAAAAAAAAATAAATTTTTAGTGGCTATAATCATATTGCTATTCTAGCACCATCTCCATTCAACTGATAATGTTAACTCACTGAATTGATATTGAGGAATAGAATAAAGAAATAAAATGGAGTGACTATAGTCAAGCTGCTAAATTACAAAAAGTCAAGTAGGTTAAGGTAAGAGGAAACAATTCTATTCTAGATTTTACTAGCCTGGTAACTTAAACTTTTGAACTTTCCAGCCCTACATCAGGTTTGGTATATGCCCGGACATGCACCAAACCTCCAGAGAATGCTCCACTTACCTGCTGAAGGACAAAGGAAAGAATGTTCCAGTATCCAGACCACCTGACGTGCATTACCCGGACCACTAGCCATTTAGAGGAACACCATCCGAAGATGGTGGAACACCAATCTTCGGAACACCAATCTCTGAAACACCAATCCAGAGGCTAAGAATGTAGGGCTCATTCTTCTCAAGAATGTACTTTTTACTCTAAGAACCCTCAGCTTTTCTTTCTTCTTCTGAACGCTCTGGGTATTGACTAGTTGATTTTCTGGTTTGCAAACCCTAAGACCCCTTTGAATAAATCTTCATTACTTTTTTTTCTAGCCAAAGCCTCCTGAATCATTCACACTTAGTTGACAATATATAAGACATACATAAAACTAAAACCAATTTATAATAAAACTACAATATTGGATCAAATACTTATTGAATATTCATTTGTCTACTGGATAATTTTATAGCTTTGTTTTTTATCTTTGAAGGCAATTTTGGCTCAAAGGCAAAGAACTGCCAACATCAGTGAATGCCGAGCAATGTCTTTATTCATGGTTCTGCTTCTTGACTGACATTCTCTGCTTTCTCATTTTCATGTTTAAGATGTTATTTTTAAGATGACATTAAAAATAATTCTAAAAACTGCCTGCTCAGTTTGACAGACTGGAAATTTGTGGTTATCATGGGGCTCTAAAAATAGAATCAAGTGTCATATTTTCTACTTGAATTATTGTTTTTACTACTTCTAAGCTTAGTTATGAATTTTTATGAGGATGATCAAAAGCTGAGGTGCTCTGTAAAGAGCTAAACCCAGCTTCTTAAGTATTTGCAACTCTGCTAAGCTCAATTTCACTTTTTCTGATTGACCAATTTGACACAAAATAGATAAGATTTGTCTTGGATACTTTGCTCTTCTTTACATAGTGTCCTTCATGTGGGAAAGGAACTTAAAGCAGAAGAATTTCCATTCAATTATTAACTGACACTTAATATGTTTTCAATTCATTTTTTTACTATAATTAGAGTTTTGAGTAAAAAAAAACCTCTCCTTTTCCACTTAAAATATACTCATGTCCAAAAATCCAAAAAATGTTAATCTCCGAGAGTTCCATGGGAAAAAACATTTAGCTAGTTCGATCACCTTCTTGTTAAGTAGGCAGGAGGCCACTGTTAGAATTTATTGGGGTGAACAAAGTAAGACCTGTATATGCTTTCAAAAAATTGGGGGGGAACATAGAAAATAAAATAACATAGGGAAGATAAAAATGTATCATTCAGATTTATTGTACTTATGTCTAAAATATAATACTATAGCTTATGCTTAAGAATACTTTAGGCAACTTTTTTGTTGTTGTCGTGCTATATAACTATAAAAGTCATACTGCTTTAAAGCACTTAGAAGTATTGGAAAAGGGGGAGGCAGTATCCTTTTAAATGGATAGTTGAGCTTGTAACAAATTAGGAAAAATCCTTAAGAGGAAGAAATCCGAAAGAAAACTAAAAACCAAAGTCTAAGTACCCAAATGGAGGCTAAAGGTACCTGGATGGAGATGAGGTGGATACTGGTCTTAGTAACCTAGCAAACTGGATGTTAGTGACTTCTTGGGGATAGGAGACAAGGCTGTGGGCTTTTATGTCATAGCAGTTAACTAAAATACACATACGTAAACTTGGGACTCTCAAAGGACTAAAGGATGGGGGAAAGGAAGACAAAACAAGCTTGCTGTCCTGGCCTTGTAGGAAAAAAAATCTCCCATGATATCTTGTAAATTTTATGGGTATCACCAAATTCTCCTCCATAGTGCTTGTTCTATTTTGCATTACCATCACCAATATGTCAAAGATAGTTTTAAACTTTATGTTACTCCACTGATTAAGGAGCCACTAGACTATATATAAAATCCTTCTACAGTCACAGCAACTGACAAGCTATGGAGGTAGCTATGGAAAAACAGACCCTGATTTGTGATTATGGTCAACATTCTGCAGGCCTAAATATACAATTCAGTAGCATCCCTTAAATGATGCCTTAAGAAGGCTTATTAATTTTGTGGAATGGAAGATTTAAAATTTTTCAGATGGCAATACTTCCCAAATTGACTTACAGAACCAATACCTATCAAAATTCAAACTGCCATTATTTTTTCCTTTTTTGGAAAATTTGGTAAGCCGATGTTAAAATTCATAGGGAAATATAATGGACCTAGATAAGCTAAAAACAATCTTCAAAGAAAACAATATTGGAAAAGGGGTTGGGGGAATGGGGACAACTGTAACTGAACTGCAATTTTAAAAAAGAATGCAATATTGGAAGACTCACAATTCCCAATTCAAATCTTACTACAAACCTGAAATAAAGACATAAATATAGACATGTCTAGCATAAAGATAGACATAAATCAATGGAACCCCAAAATAAATCCATACATCTAGGGTCAATTGACAAGGGCACCAAGACCATTCAATAAGGGAAAGAATAGTGTTTTCCACAAATGGTGATGAAATAACTAGATATCCATAGTCAAAAGAATGAAAGATACCTACTTCATACCATATAAAAAATTAACTCAAATGGATCAAAGACTTAAATGTAAGAACTAAAACTACAAATATCTTTAGAAGAAAACACAAGTTTTCATGACCTAGGCAATAATCTCTTAAATATGATATCCAAATCCAAGCAACCAAAGGAAAAATAGTCAACTTGAACTTCATTAGAATTAAAATCTTTTGTTCTTTAAAGGAGATTATCAAGAAAGTAAAAAGGGTAACAGCATCAAAAACAATAAAATACTTAGGAATAAAATTAACCAAGGAGGTGAAAGATCTGTATACTGAAACTGAAATAAGACATGAATGAAAAAAATTTAAAAAGACATATAAATGGAAAAATATCCTTTCTTCATGGATCAAAAGAATAAGTTTTGTTAAAATGTCCATACTACCCAAAGCCATCTATATATTCAATGCAATTCTTACCAAAATTTCAATGGCATATTTTACAAAAATAGAAATAAACTCTGAAATTTGTAGGGAACCACAACAAATCCTGAATGGCCAAAGAAATACTGAGAAAGAACAAAGCTGGAGGCATCATACTTCCTGATTTCAAACTATACTACAAGGCTATAGTAATCAAAACAGCATGATTTCAAACTTTACTTCAAGGTTATAGTAGTCAAAACAGCATGGTACTGGCATAAAAACACACATAGATCAAAGGAACAGAATCAAGACCCCGGAAATGCATACACTGTCAACTAATATTTGACAAGGGAGCCAAGAACACTCAATGTGGGAAAGACAGTCTTTTTAAAAAATGGTGCTGGGAAAACTGGATGTCCACATGTGAAAGAATGAAACTGCACTCCTATCTTCAACCACTCACAAACATCAAAACGGATTAAAGCCTTAAATATAAATTGTGAAACCACAAAACTCCTGAAAAGAAATAGGAAAAAAGCTCCTTGACATGGGTCTTGGCAGTAATATTTGAATATGACACCTGAAGGGCAAGTGGCAAAATAAACAAGCAGGACCAAATCAAACTAAAAAGCTTCTGCACATCAGAAGAAAGTTAACAAAATGAAAAGTCACCCTGTGGAATGGGAGAAAATAACTTGTAAACCATCTATCTGGTAAGGGGTTAAGGTCCAAAATGTATGAAGAAGACACACAACTCAATAGCAAAACTAAATAGTCCAGTTAAAACGGGCAAAGGACCTGAATAAACATTTTTCCAAAAAAAGATATTCAAATGGCCAATAGTACATGAGAAATTGTTAAACATGGGGAGGGTAGAGGTGGGGGGAGGGAGGTGGGACTGGTTGGGGTGGGGTGAAGGGAAGGGGAGAAAATGCAGACAATTGTAACTGAGTAAAAATAAATAAATTAATTTAAAAAAAGAAATTGTTAAACATCACTAATCATCAGGGAAATGCAAATCAGAACCACAATAACCTGTGAGGTCACATCCTTTAGAATGGGTAAGGCAGGGGAGCATAACGGGGACAACTGTAATGGAATAACAATAAAAAAAAACCCAGTAGAAAAAATTTGAAAAAAGGTTGCAAAATACATATGTAAATATAAATATATATGTATATATGTATACACACACACATATATAAAGAATGGCTATCATCAAAAAGACAAGAGAAAGCAAATGCTGGTAAGCATGTAGAGAAAAGGGTGCCCTTGTGCACTGTTGGTGGAATTGTAAATTGGTACAGTCACTATGGAAACAGTAAGGTGGTTCCTCAAATAATTAAAAATAGAACTACCATATTATATAGTAATTCTACTTCTGGGTGTACATCTGAAGGACATAAAATTAGCATAATGAAGACATATATGCACTCCCATGCTCACTGCAGCATTATTCACAGTAGCCAAGACATGGAAACAACCTACCTGTCCATCAATGGATGAATGGATACAGGAAATGGGTGAAGGTGGTCAATGAGTACAAAGTTCCAGTTATAAGATGAATGACTTCTGGGAAGTCTAAAATACATTATGATAACTATAGTTAACAATACTGTACTGTAGACTTGAAAGTTGCTAAGAGAGTATATCTTAAAAGTTCTGACCATCAAAAAAATGATAACTATGTGGGGTAATAAATGTGTTAACTAACTTTATTGTAGTAATCATTTTTTTATTGTTTAAGTACAGTTGTCTCCATTTTCCCCCACCAATTCCCCATCCCAGCCATCCCCACATCCCACCCGTGATCCTATCCCCCTTTGGTTTTGTCCATGTGTCCTTTATACATGTTCCTGACCGCCCCCCCCATTATCTCCTCTCACCTTCCCTCTGGTTACTGTCAGTTTGTTCTTAATTTTGAAATGTGTATCAAATTATCACATTGTACACCTTACACTTATACAATATTATGTGTCAAATATATCCCCATAAAACTGGAAAAAATAAAGCAAAAGACAGCCCATAGAGCGAGAGAAAATATTTGCAAATCATTTATTTGATAAAGGTCCAGGATGAAGAATATGTAAAAACTCCTAACTCAGCAATAAAAAAGATAAATAACCCAATTAAAAAATAACAGAGGATTTGAATAGACCCTTTTTTTCCAAATGACATATACAGATGGCAAATAAGCACATACAAAGATGCTCAACATCACCAATCATTAGGGAAGTACAAATCAAAACTACAATGGGATACCACTTGACTCCCATGAGGATAGCTCTAATGGTAATGAAAAAAACAAAACAAAACAGAAAATACCTGTGTTGGTGAGGATGTGGAAAAACTGGACCTTTCATACATTGTTGGTGGGACTGGGAACAGAGGAACCAGCCATGTATACCTGTACATCTGACCTGCAAAATGGCAAAATAGTAAGTTTGTGTTGTTTAAACCACTAAATTTGATAGGGTAGTAACAGAAAAAATGAACACAGTAATACAATATGATTACCAAAGCTAGGTTTTACAGGGCAAAAAGCAGTACAATTTTCACCTGAAATTCATTCTCTACACCTCCTCTCGTGCTTGAGACTTGTACCTTTGCAACACTGAGCAACCACTAAACAGGCACGGCTAACCTGAAGCCACCGTGCTGGAGAGCATACACAGAGACAGAGGTGTCCCAGTTGTTCCATTCCGAAGCTGTTTGAGTCTTCCAGCCAAGGTGCCAGATATCTCAGAGGGTGCTTTTGATATGGATTTAGCCCTAGCTACCATCAGACTGAGAGACTCCTAGTAAGAACCATTTAGCTTAGTCCAACCCCCATAACTATCAGATGATGACAAAAATGACATGTTTTATAAAACTAAATTTGTAGTGATTCATTACACATCCATACAAAAATCTGAATACTTCTTTACCTTTTTGTCCCCCCACATGGACAGATTAAAAGCTTTTTCTTTTAAAAGGGAGAAGGGGCTGAATCATAAATAAGTATTTAGAAAGTCATAGAGTAGGGTACCGATATGGGCTTTTACTCCTCATTTCTCTGGTAGGGCTGAAGGAAAAACAAGTGCCTGTGTCACTTTACATCTGGAAAAAAGATCGGCAAACCTTTACTTAAAGGGCAAGATAGTAAATATTTTAGGCTTTTCAGGCTAACAAGCAAAATCAAGGCTATGATGTAGCAACTTATATAACCACTTAAAATATAGCCATTTATTTTTATTGGCTAAATATCTGGACTACACTTTATATTTTGTTGAAAACAACCATGCCTCTTTGCTTCTGAATATCCCATTGCAGCCAAGCTGTTCTTCAATGCAGGCTGCTTCTCTAAGTTCTGAAATATGAGAGCATTTGATTCTGTAGACAAGGATTGTGTGGGCTGTGATGTTAGCTATTTTGTGTGAGGCCTGCTTCTCTTTGCAGTTGTCTTGGACTTGAAGTTTGCCAGGTACCTTGACGGAAACTTAGCAAGAAAATGCTACATTAAATTTGAAGCAGAAAGGGTGGATTTTCCCAGTTCTTTCACAATTCTTTTGCACAGGATGTCATTTCAAGTGCGGTGGAAAGAAAACTAGGTTTCAAGCCATGAGATTTGAATATGAAGGACTATCTAGTTGTTGTATGATGAACACGACAATTAGCATCTCTGAGCCTCGGTTTCTGTACAGTGATGGGAATAATATCTGCCTGCTCACGAGTAGTCCAAGTCTAAATGAGATAAAGGAATATAAAAGTGACTTGCTGCTACAAAGTTCATGACACATGCTAATTGTTATTGATGTGCCTATTACATGGCATTTGGTCTTTTCATTCTGTCTTTTTCCTTCTCCCCTCCTTTCCTCCCCCCTCCCTCCCTCTTGTATTTTGAAATCTTCCCTATTATTTGTTCTGCATGGATCTCTTCTGCTATTTGAACTGATAAATTAATTTTGGTGGCTGCTCAGTCAATATTCTCTATTTTGATCAGTTGTTTCCAAGTAGTGATTTTCTGGAAATAATATGCCAAAAAAAATGATGAGCCACAGTGGTGAAGATTGTGGATATATGGTACATGATTGTGAAAGGTATCTTGTATTAGAAAAACCTTATGGAGCTTGTGTTAGCCTTTTATTCATACACTCAGTAGTTCTCCAATAATTAGGAGTACCTGTTCTTTGAGAGGTGCTATAAATAGTGAATGAAACAGACAAGGTCACTCCGTCATAGATCTTGCATGTTAATGGAGAATGGATTAGTCTCCCATTGCTGCTGTAACAAATTACTACAAATTTTGTGGCTTAGAAAAGCACTAACTTCTTATCTCTCAGTTATGGATGTCAGAAGTCTAAAATGGGTTCATAGGGCTGTGATTCTTCCAGAGGCTCCAGGTAAGACTTTATTTCCTTGCCCTTTATAGAAGCTGCCTGCACGCTATGGCTCAAGTCCCTTCTCTTCTGTCCTCAAAGCCAGGAATGTGTTAAATCTTCAAATCTCTTCCTCTCTGCTTCCATTATCACATAATCTTCTGTCTGACTCTGACCCTTCTGTCTCTTTCTTCTAGGGATCCTTGTGATTATTCTAGATTATCTGGGTGTACTCAGTAAAATCTCCCCAACTCAAGATTCTTAATCACACCTGCAAATTTCCTTTTTGTTTCATATAAAGTATCATTGACAACTTCTGGGAATTAGGATGTATACATCTCCAGGAAGTCAATATTCAGTCTACCACAGGGAGATAAAGTAAACAGTTACACAAATATATAAGATGATTTTTAAAGTGTGATTTGGGTTATGAAGGCAATAAATGGGGTAATAAGATAGAGCTACATTGTCCAGTGTGGTAGCCACAAGCCACATGCAACTACTGAGTTCCATAAATGTGGTTAGTATCATTGAGGAGCTGGATTTTAAATATTATTTTATTTTAAATAAATGTAAATTCAGATAGCTACAAATGACTAGTGGCTATCATATTGGACAGCACAGCTCTGGGCTTTTTAGAAGACATGGAAATTAACAAACAAAATAGAGACAAACTCATAGAGAACAAACTAATAGCTTTCAGAGGGAAGGGGTGTTGGTGTACTGGGTGAAAAAAACTGAAGTGATTAAACAAAGAAATAGGAAAAAAAAAAAACCCTCACAGACACAGACAACAGTGTGGTGATTACCAGATGAGAAGGGGGTGGGGGAGGTAGAAGAGGGTAAAGGGGGGATAAATGGTGATGGAAGGAGACTTGACTTGGGGTGGTGAACACACAATACAATATACAGATGATACATTATAGAACTGTACACCTGAAAACTATATGATTTTACTAACCAGTGTCACTCCCAATAGATTCAATAAAATTTTTTTTAAAAGAAAATGTTCCCTCTCTCTTTAACTTAGATGAATTTTATGAAGATCCATAAAAGCAGTAAATCCCCATTGACCTTAATAGATGACATGAGGCTGGTCAGGTGAGCAACTGCATATTTTTTCCTAAATGAGCAAAAGAGAAACGCTCCCTATTACTATAGCAATCCTGCAGTTCCAACCAGAGATAATGCCTTCTGTTTGGGGGGTTGGTGGTAAGGGGAGGCAGTGCTCATAGCAGAGTTGGCCCTCCATATCTGCAGATGTGGAACCCACATATACGGAGGGCCCACTGAGGGACTTGAGCAGCAGTGGATTTTGGAATCTGCAGGCAGTCCTGGAAACCAACACCAAAGGATGATTGTTGTTCATTTCCTTCCTTGTACATGCACATAGTTACAGTGGCTTCATGGTTACCTGAGTGTATTTATTCACCTCTTGACTTTGGGCTCAGCCATGTGGCTTGTTTTTGCCAATGAGGCATTAACAGCTATGACATAAGCACAGGTTTTCAACTTGCTTGCATAGCTGACTTTAGCCTCTTGCTGTCTTGTGATTGCTATGAGAGGAGTCTATTTGGGATAGCCAATGGTCCAAGGAGAATGTGAAGACATGTGGAAAGAGACCCCAATCCAATCAAGAGGCTAAAACCTTGATTCTGGAGTCCATCCTAGTCCAGCTGAGGTATAGCCAATTGGCAGGTTTGCTTTAAGACAAAGAATTTTAGGTCAGTTTGTTACCATTATTGTAGCATAGCTGACTGGAAATCCTCCAAGAAGGATTTCCCTTTTCTTGGAGGACTTTGCACAATACTGAGGGAGGCTGAATTAGCCTCCATAATTCTTCTAAGCTTGTCCTGGATTTTACATTTAACATGGGGGACACAGAGAGGGATTACTTGCTTTCAAGTTACTTTTGTTTAGTAGTTTTAATAATAGGGATACCGAGAACCAAGATGGCGGCGTAGGTAGACAAACTGCACCTCCTCACACAACCAGAACTGACAGAAAATCGAACGGTAAGGAAGTCTGACACAAAGGAGATAAAAAAGAAACATTCATCCAGACCGGTAGGAGGGGTGGAGACAGGCAGCCGTGGCGGAGAGGACAAGCGTTGCCGTGGCAGGACTGAGACTGGCGGAGTGTGGGACGAACTGGGCAGGCAGTCTGACCACTAGCAGACCCTGCGGCCCCGCATTCACGCATAGATAACTGGGACGACTGGCGGGGGAGCGAAGCAGACCGTGCAACCCAGGGCTCCAGCGCGGGGGAAATAAAGCCTAAAACCTCTGAGTGAAAACACCTGTGGGAGTTGGGGCGGCAGTAGGAGAGACTCCCAGCCTCACAGGAGAGGTCGTTGGAGAGACCCACAGGGGCCTAGAGCGTGCACAAGCCCACCCACTCGGGAACCAGCACCAGAGGGGCCCAATTTGATTGTGGGTAGCAGAGGGAGTGACTGAAATCCGACAGAGAGTGGAGCAAGCGCCATTGCTCCCTCTCGGCCCCTTCCCCACGTACAGCATCACAGCACAGCGACCAGCGTTACCCTGCCCCGGGGAACACCTAAAGCTCCGCCCCTTTAAGTAACAGAAGCACCAAGACAAAAAAAAAAAAATGACGCAAATGACAGAACACTTAAAAGCTCCAGAAATAATTCAACTAAGCAGCGAACAGATAGCCAACCTATCAGATGCACAGTTCAAAACACTGGTAATCAGGAAGCTCACAGAATTGGTTGAATTTGGTCGAAAACTAGATGAAAAAATGAAGGCTATGCTAAGAGAGACAAAGGAAAATATACAGGGAACCAATAGTGAGGCGAAGGAAACTGGGAATCAAATCAACGCTGTGGACCAGAAGGAAGAAAAAAAACATCCAACCAGAAAAGAATGAAGAAACAAGAATTCAGAAAAATGAGGAGAGGCTTAGGAACCTCCAGGACATCTTGAAACGTTCCAACATCCGAATTATAGGGATGCCATAAGCAGAAGACGAAGAACAAAAAATTGAAAGCTTATTTGAACAAATAATGAAGGAGAACTTCCCTCATCTGGCAAAGGAAATAGACTTCCAGGAAGTCCAGGAAGCTCAGAGAGTCCCAAAGAAGCTGGACCCAAGGAGGAATACACCAAGGCACATCATAATTACATTACCCAAGGTTAAAGAGAAGGAGAGAATCTTAGAAGCAGCAAGAGAAAAGAACACAGTTACCTACAAAGGAGTTCCCGAAGACTGACAGCTGATTTCTCCAAAGAGACCTTACAGGCAAGAAGGGGCTGGCAAGAAGTATTCCAAGTCATGAAAGGCAAGGATCTACATCCAAGATTGCTCTATCCAGCAAAGCTATCATTTAGAATGGAAGGGAAGATAAAGTGCTTCTCAGATAAGGTCAAGTTCAAGGAGTTCATGATCACCAAGCCCATATTATATGAAATGTTAAAGGGATTTATCTAAGAAAAAGAAGATAAAAAATATGAACAGTAAAAATGACAGCAAACTCACAATGAACAACCACACCTAAAACAAAAACAAAAGCAAACTAAGCAAACCACTAGAACAGGAACAGAACCACAGAAATGGAGCTCACATGGAGGGTTATCAACAGGGGAGTGGGAGAGGGAGAGGTGGGGAAAGGTACAGAGAATAAGTAGCATAAATGATAGGTGGAAAATAGACAGGGGGAGGGTAAGAATTGTGTAGGAAATGTAGAAGCCAAAGAACTTATAAGTATGACCCATGGACATGAACTATGGGGGGGGAATGTGGGAGGGAGGTGGTGGGCAAGATGGAGTGGAGTGAGGGGGGGGAATGGGACAACTGTAATAGCATAATCAATAAATATATTAATAAAAAATAATAGGGATACCTTCAAAGTCAAGGATTTGTGTAACAGAAATTGTATAGCTCAGTAGACAAGGAAGCTCAGTGGAACTCTTCACTTTAACAAGATTCTGGCTTCAATGACACAACTTTGTCCTACATGAACTCACCATCTCTCGAGCTTTGTTACCAGGAAAGCAAGGAAAACATTACTAGCTACTTTCCTTCCAAAGTTAAGTGGGATAAAAACAAAGATGGCAAAGACTTTTAAAATTTCACAGTACTTTAAATATGTGACTTTTCTTTCAGTAGGTATAGTAACTTAAAAGTAAACCTGGCAATGCCTCTCAAATGGACATTAGCTTCTTAATGATTGAGGGCGAGTTTAGCCACCTCTCCTGTTGTTTCTTTGTATGGCCAAAGTTGAGTGAATTTTTCTTGCTGTGATTTTTGTTGCCTCCTGTGTATTAATGATGCTGGAATAGTATTATACTCTCCCCCCAGGTGCATTGATTTTCCTGCTTGAATTGATGTAGTCCCACAAAGAGAATACCTCACTGTTATCCTTCTGGATGCTCTATTCACTGGCTCAGCCACTCCACTCAGCTCAATCAAAAGTAGGCTGTGTCTATGAAAGAAAACAGCTTTTCAGTTGTGGGAAACTTCCTGAGCTTGAAGAATGAGAATGGACATCTACTCAAATATTAAGGGCACAAGATTTCAAAACTTTAATGTAGGACTTGATAAAATTATCAATGAAACAGCAAACTATACACTGCAAGATTCTGAAGTCTAGTTGCTTATGTGTATGCAGGAAAAATCACTTCTTATATGTTTGAATCTGGAATCAGAGGCCAAAAATCATGATTATTGCCTATATTTTCTCTATTTTGGGTGAAGGTATTTATTCTCTGAGAAAGCCATTAAGTTGGGACAATTACCAACATCCACAGAGGGGAGTTTGGCTCATTCTTCCATGCTCTTGTTGCAGTTGTCAACTCAATTATATGGTCCCTATTTGTGGTGTATGTTCAGAACCTTCTCCCCACGCCAGAGGTCATCCAGGCTATCACAGTCCTTTGCACTGAGAACTAATGCAGCAATTCCTTTCCCTGATGCTTCAACAGAGCTGAAAGCAAGGGGGATGAGTAACTGAGTTGGATAGGAAGTTGACTCTAGGAAGCCAGAGAGGTCAAATATAAGCAGATGGTTAAAGCCAAATGGCCAGGAAAGGATAGTGGCAGGGATTTGGTGCCAGGAAGAAGAGAAATCCACTTCAAAAAGGCAAGGCATGACCCCAGGCAATTCTTGGAACAGACCCTTTTGTTGAGAAGCTGGCACCAATGTGTTTGTAGGAGTGCATTAGAAGGAGCCAGCTGTCAAGGCAGAGATGGGACCTATTCTCCAAGTCTTTCTCTCCCACAAGGCTGTGAGCTCTCTGAGGAGGCTCTTACCTAATTCCTCCTCATTCCTCTAGTGCTTATTATGTATGAACTAAATAAATTTTGGCACCATCGTGAAATAATTATCCAAATTAAGCAGATACACAATATTTCTGTTAACAACTATTCAAGTAATTAAAGTTATACAATGAGACTATTGGGTTACATGAATAAACCTCCATTTATATAATTTATTGCAATTTATGTAATGGAAGAACAGACAAGACAACTTAAAAGGTGAACTTCACAGTTTTTGAAGAAAAAATACTGGTCATAGGCAGGATTTTTCTGCGAGCAAGCAAAGTATATGTTTTCAAAAAGGCTACTGTAATTCTCTGGAGTTAGTAAAAATTGTGGTTCCTACTGCTGTGAAAAGGAGATGGACTTAAAACATACCCTTTAGGTTTTTGTGAAAGAAAAGCATTTCGAAAAGAGAAAACACCATATAGGTGCCAAGTCTTCCTATTACCATCATCACTGCCATGAATACCTTGAGGCCACAGGAAAACATGTTCATAAAAGAAGTCTGCTTTGGAGCTGGGCTGTGAAACAAGTTCACTTGAGCTATTCCACACACAAGCTGCCTGCATTTAGTGCCATCTTCCTAAAATTCCAAATTACTACTGTCACCATGGTGTGCAGTATAACTTGCAGGTCTCAATAAAGAGCACAGCAAGGAGAAAATATTACATGCTTATACAGTAGTCTAATGATAACAATCCCAGAGCATTATTTACTTTCACAGTGAGTCATATGTGAAAATAACAATCTAGATTACTGTTACTGACCACTGTCCCCAATCGCCGTGGAGCACTGGCTCTTTTCATCATCCCCTACGGTTGCAGAGAGCCTGAAAAGAGTCTTCCACAAGTGAATGTCACGACTATTTGGCCTCCAGCTTTGCTGGAACTACTCAATTCTTAATCCCAGATTCATCTCTACATCTCTCTTTTTAAGTATGTTTTATTGATTATGCTATTACAGTTGCCCCAATTTTTTCTCCCCTTTATACCCCTCCGCCCTGCACAAAACCCCCACCCTCCAGCATTCTCCCCCCTTAGTTTATTTCCATACGTTGTACATATAATGGCTTGTACATATACTATTCTTAACCTCCACCTGACTATCTTGTGCCTACCAATATGCTTCTTATTCCCTGTACCTTTTCCCCCATTCTACCCTTCCCCCTCCCCACTGATAACCCTCCATGTGATCTCCATTTCTGTGGTTCTCTTCCTGTTCTACTTGTTTGCTTAGTTTGTTTTTGTTTTCTAGGTTTAGTTGTTGATAGTTGTGAGTTTGTTGTCATTTTACTGTTCATAGTTTTTGATCTTCTTCTTCTTCTTCTTAGATAAGTCCCTTTAACATTTCATATAATGAGGGCTTGGTAATCATGAACTCCTTTAACTTGACCTTATTTGAGAAGCACTTTATCTGCCCTTTCCATTCTAAATGATAGCTTTGCTGGATACAGTAATCTTGGATGTAGGTCCTTGCCTTTCATGACTTGGAATACTTCTTGCCAGCCCCTTCTTGCCTGTAAGGTCTCTTTGGAGAAATCAGCTGACAGTCTTATGGGAACTCCTTTGTAGGTAACTGTGTTCTTTTCTCTTGCTGCTTCTAAGATTCTCTCCTTCTCTTTAACCTTGGGTAATGTAATTATGATGTGCCTTGGTGTATTCCTCCTTGGGTCCAGCTTCTTTGGGACTCTCTGAGCTTCCTGGACTTCCTGGAAGTCTATTTCCTTTGCCAGACTGGGGAAGTTCTCCTTCCTTATTTGTGCAAGTAAGTTTTCAATTTTTTGTTCTTCCTCTTCTCCTTCTGGCACCCCTATAATTCGGATGTTGGAACGTTTACAGATGTCCTGGAGGTTCCCAAGCCTCTCTTCATTTTTCCAAATTCTTGTTTCTTCATTCTTTTCTGGTTGGATGTTTCTTTCTTCCTTCTGGTCCACACCGTTGATTTGAGTCCCAGTTTCCTTCACATCACTATTGGTTCCCTGTACATTTTCCTTTGTTTCTCTTAGCATAGCTTTCATTTTTTCAACTAATTTGCAACCAAATTCATCCAATTCTGTGAGCTTCCTGATTACCAGTATTTTGAACTGTGCACCTGATAGGTTGGCTATCTCTTTGTTGCTTAAATGTATTTTTTTTCTGGAGCTTTGATCTGTTCTTTCATTTGGGCCATTTTTTTTTGTCTTGGCGCACCTGTTACAGAAAGGGGCGGAACCGTAAGTGATCACCAGGGCGGGGTGACGCTGGTTGCTGCCCTGTGAATGTACGTGGGGGAGGGGAGGGGAGGGGAGGGGCCTAGAGGGAGCAATGGCGCCTGCGCCTGTCTCTGCCAGGTTTCAATCACTCCCTCTGCTACCCACAATCAAATTGGGCCCCTCTGGTGCTGATTCCTGAGTGGGTGGGCTTATGCACGCTCTAGGCCCCTGTGGGTCTCTCCAACGAACTCTCCTGTGAGGCTGGGAGTTTCTCCTGCTGCAGCTTCAACCCCCACGGGTGTTTTCAATCAGGGGTTTGAGGCTTTATTTTTCTGCGTTGGAGCCCTGGGTTGCTTGGTCTGATTCGCTCCCCCACTGTTCCTCTGGTTTATCTATATGCGAATGTGGGGTGCAGGCTCTGCTAGCTGCAGCCTGGCCTGCCCCGTTCCACAACCTGACACCTCGCTGGGTCCACCAGCCGCTGCATTGCCGGGAGTTCTCTCTGCCCAGCTGCCCATCTCCTCCCCTCCTACTGGTCTGGATGAATGTTTCTTCTTTATCTCCTTGGTTGTTGGACTTCCATACAGTTCGATTTTCTGTCAGTTCTGGTTGCTTTTGGTTTTTAAATTGTTGTTGTCCTTCTTTTGGTTGTGCAAGGAGGCACAGTGTGTCTACCTACGCCTCCATCTTGGCCGGAAGCCTGATTTTTACATTATAAATGGTTGAAAAAAATTCAAAGAAGAATATTTCATGAGAAGTGAAAATTAGATGACAAATTTAAATGCTGACACCCATACGTAAAATTTTATTGGAACACAATCATGCTCACGAGCTTATGTATCGTGCATAGCTTCTTTCACACCACAACAGAAGGGAGCAGCTGTGACAGAGACCCTATGGCCCACAAAGCTAAAAATACTCACCCTATGGCTCTTTACAGAAAAAATTTTGCCAAAAATTTCCCCAATCTAAAGCATACTTTTTGCTCCTTTTTTGTTTTTGTTTTTTAATGGTAATGGATTTATTAAGTCTTTTTCGAATTTAAAAGTTCTCTTTTAATGAGGTGACATTTACATAGAAACCACATTGTCACTGGAATAAATACCTAAATTTCAGAGATATTGGCTCTTTACCCTTATAAGGTTTTTTGCTTGTCCAATCATATATTGTATTTTTTTCCATTACCATTTAGTCCCCTTATACTGTCCCCTCTCTGGAAACCACCACACTATTGTCCATGTCCATGAGTCCTTTTTCTTTTTTGCTCAATTCCTCCACCCTCTAACCATCCTGTCATTAGCTGTCAGCCTGCTCTCTATCTATGAGTCTCTCTCTGTTTTGCTTGTTAGTTCAGTTTGTTAATTAGATTCCATGTATGAGTGAGATCATATGTTATTTATCTTTCTCTGACTGGCTTTTTTCACTTAGCATAATGTTCTCCAGATCCATCCACTTCTGGGAACATATCTGAAGGAACCCAAAACATTTATTTGAAAGAACGTAAGTGCCCCTATGTTCATTGTAGCATCATTTACAGTGATGGAAGCAGCCAAAGTGTCCATCAGTAGATGAGTGGATAAAACAACTATGGGACATTTACACAATCCAATACTACTCAGCTCTACAAAAGAAGAAAGTTTTAAACTTCTTGTCCTTTATAAAAAATTACTTTTTAAATTGAAGTATAATGTAGTACTTTTCAATAAATGGTAAAGAGTACAAATTCAATGAAATTATATATATATGTTCATCTGTATGACCACGACTCAGATAAAAATAAAAAAGATTTTTTATCCAGCATCCAGAGAGCTCCTTCCCAGTAAACTCTCCCTCCCAAAGTTATCCATATTTCTAAAGGCTATCACCATGAATTGATTCTTCCCATTTTGGAAGGGACTGTGGCCCTGCACATGCCTGCATTTTGGACTTCTGTATTCCAGAACGGTGACAGAATAAAATTACATTTATTAAAAGATTTTGTTTATTTATTTTTTGAGAGAGGGGAAGGGAGGGAGAGAACATCGATGTGTGAGAGATATATCAATCAGTTGCCTTTTGAATGCCCCCAACTGGGGACCTGACCCACACCCCAGGTATGTGCCCTGACCAGGAAATGAACCAGCAACCTTCCAGTTTATAGGCCAGCACTCAATCCACTAAGCCACACCAGCCAGGGCAAGTTATGTTGTTTTAAGCCATCAAGTTTGTGGTAATTTACTATGACAGCCATAGGAAACTAATATGGATGAATATAGTCATGATTTTGATTGTGGTAATAGTTTGTTCATATGTATATAAATATAAAACTTATGAATTTGTACATTTTACACATGTGTAATTTATTGTGTGTCAATTATATTTCCATAAAGCTGTTTAAAGAGCCAGTAGTGACAGAATATTTACATAACAGTTCTTACCGAATTGAACCTAATTTTTATATAATGTGCACTGTACCCCCAAACTATAGAGTAAATAACATTTTTCAGATATATGTTCATGGAATATTTGCCAATTTTGGCCAATACTAGTTCATAAAGCTAATCTCACCAAATTTTAAAGGAATGAAGTCATGCAGACTATGTTGTCTTACTATAGTAAAATTAAGATAAAAGTTAATAATGAAAAATATTACTGCACAATATCAATACATTCAGAAATCCAGCAGTGTACTTCTAAATAACCCATAGATTAAAGAAGAACTCAAGATGAAACTAATATAATATTGACTGTCAACTGTAATTGAAAAAAATTTTTTTAATTGAAAAAAAGAATAAACAGACCAAAGGAAGGAATTAAAATGGGGTTTGGCTGTCCTCATAGCCTGACAAGTAAAAAAAAAAAATTAGAAACTATTTTATCTCAATAATACTGAAAGTATAACATGTCAATATTTGTGGGATGCAGCTAAAGCCATGCTTAAAATAAAATTTATGACCTAATGGCATATATTTAAAGTCTGATAATCAATGATTAACATCCATTTCAAGCAATCAGAAAAATAACAGAATATTAAACACAAGAAAAATTTATATTGATAAGAACAAAAATTAGCAAAATAGAAAACAAACATGTACTAGAGAGAATTGAGACAAGACCAAAGTGATTTCTTTGAAGACTAATAAAATTGATACTCTCCCTTGTAGGATTAAGCAGGAAAAATAGAGAGAAAGAAACAAAATCCCCAAAAAGTATGAATGAAAAGGAGGTCATCATCAGAAATCCTACAAACATTAGAAGTGTGTTTATATTAATAAATTTAAAAATTAAATTAAATAAGAATTAATAATTTTTCAAGTATTCTGAATATAAAATCAGCAGACAAAAATCAATGATTTCAATATGCGATACGTAAATACTTAAAATAAAATGAAAATAATATAATTTACAGTAACCTCGGAATGAATCAAATACCTAGGAATAAATCTAATGAAGTGTAAGACCAGTACATAAAAGACTTCAAAGTATTATTTAAAATTTCTTTCAATTAATAAAATAACAAATGAACCAACAAATTGAAGATAGAATACCATTCAAAGATTGGAAGAAAATACTGCAAAGATGCCAGTAATCTCAAAATTGACATAAAATTAAATTCAATCTCAATGAACATCTTAGAATATTTTTATATTAAAATCAACACATTACATGTACATTCAAAAGCTAAAAATAGCCAAGACATCCCTGAGGAATAATACATTTAGAGGACTTGCTTTATAAAATATCAAGCATTAAGCTTGGTATTTGTGTAAAAATACAGATGACTTGAACAGAATAGAGAATCTGGAATTGATTAATAGATATGAATGCTTGATAGAAAACAAAGATGGTGATCCAGAAAAGTGGGGAAAAGAATTGTCTTATCAGTAAATGGTCCTGAATCAATTAGTTACCACATTTTCTTTATTCGGTCATCTCCTGATAGACATTTAGTTTGCTTCTGTCTCTTGGCTGTTGTGAATAATACTGCAAAAGACATAAGACATGGATGTGCAAATATTTCTTTGAGATCCTGTTTCAATTCTTCTGGATAAATATACAGAAGTGGGACTGCTGGATCATACAGTAATTCCATTTTTAATTTTTTGAGGAACCCCCATACTGGTTTCCACAGTGGCTGCACCATTTTACATTCCCACCAAGAGTGCACAAGGGTTCCCTTCTCTCCACATCCTTTCCAACAGTTTTTTTTTTTTTTTAAATATCAGCCATCCTAACAGGTGGGAGGTGGTATCTCATTGTGGTTTTTATTTGCATTTCCCTAATGATTATCATCTTTTCATATACCTACTGGCCATTTGTATGTCTTCTTTGGAGAAATCTTTATTCAATGCCTTTACATATTTTTTTAATCAAGTTGTTTATATAATTTTGCTATTGAGTTGTTGGAGTGCCTTATATATAATACTTTGGATACTAACCTCTCATCACATATGTGTTTTGCAAGTATTCTTCCCATTCCACAGGTTGCCTTTTCACTCTGTTGATTGTTTCCTTAACAGTATTTGTTTAATGTGTAAAAATGACATTGCTAAATTAGTTTAATTTGGATTTAGTTTTCTTGCAGTTAAACACAGAAATAATTTTAATTTTATGATTCATAGCTGCTGAAGAGCTCCTTTCACAGAATGGCTGTGTAATTTAGTTTTTCTATTTTCTCTGGATGCATTTGACTGCTTTATCTTCTCTAGAAGTTCCAGCTCAGATGTGTTTGGACATTTCAATGTATTTCTGAATGAGACACAATGCAGCATAATTTCCCAAACTGTTCTATAACTCAGAAAAAGAAAAAAAACCCTGATCTATAATATCTACCATCATCACAGAATCTTGTATGCTTTTCTGGGCCAAATTACTGAACATTGTCGGAATTTCAGATTTCCAGTTTCTAATGGAGGATTTTACAGTAGTTCTTTGACTCTTATTTTCTCATTCTTTGTGTTCTATTGCAGGTAAAGCAATTTCTTCTGGTGGTATGGCATATCTTTTCCTTTTTAATGCTGAAGACTTACATTACTCTATTTTCACTTTTGGTTTTAGAGTTTAATTATAAATATTAAGTATTATTCATGTTTCTGGGCTTACATACTAACATCTTTTCTTGAATTATTTATATATAATTATATTGCTCTTCAGAAGAACAGGAGATGCAGTTGGTAAAGCTGTTAAAATGACTGTAATTAAATAGAAAAGGATCCCATTTTGTGGATAGTTTTTTTATGCTGCATTTTACCTTTCAAAACAATTAAATTGTTGTTATACAATTATATGCTCACAGGGAATATTTGCAATATAATTTTAAACTGGGGCAAATTAGTATTTTATATCAGCCCATTAGAGAAACAAGCAAAGAACCTAATCCCCCTCCATTAGGTTGAGGCAAATGCTGGTCTCAAGAGATGGCTATCCTTTTATTTTCTCTAATAACGAAGAAAATATGGGAGAACTTCCCACCATCATTCTCAGGCCCACGAGGCTAGTAGGGCTAGTAGTTAAAGGGCCACACTTGGCTTTAGCTTCTCTTATCCATTGAGGTACATATTGATGATGGCTTAACCTCTACTGCAACCGTGCTCCAATCTCAGCTGATTGCTCACTCCTCCTTGATTTCAAGAAATTGCCTTGCTGTGGAGGTATTTGTATTTGGGTGTCTGGGTAGACTTGATACTTCTGCCATTTTTCAATTTAATGAAAATCCACAATGAAATTACATTCTGAATGTCTTTCAAAAAGTTTGGATAATTATTCATTACTGTATTTGAGTAGTTCAGTAGCCTTTAGTTTTCATCTAATTGGTAATGACCTTCAGCCAACTCTTTTCTCTCTCAAATTCCCTAATCACATTTCACAGCAGTACCATCAGACGATCCTGGAAACACCACATGCTGAGACGCCAAGGAAATCTATGCAGGCTTGAAACACTTAAAGAGAACTGGAGTGGACAAAAAAAGAAAAACCATCCAACCTCTTTAAGTTTATAAAATGTAATATCTAGCAATGCATCTCATTAGATGGTCCAAGAGAGTTTTTCACATTATTTTCTGAAAAGAACACAGATTTTATACTTACAAAAACCCAAGTTTGGCATGACTTTGCATTGTTTAATATCATTTCAGAATAGTTAGAAATCTCTGCTTTAAACATTTCTTTATCTTTACATGAGCCTGGCATTATTTTGCAATGATCAATTAATGTAGAAATGTAACATAGTCAAGGTCTATGCCAATCATTATGGAAATGTTGGAAAAGTAACTGAAGAGATTGTTGTTCCTCAGAAATAAATGCAGCATTTTGAGAGAATCAGTGGAGTTACAAGGCATTACTTCCATGAAGCCAAATAACCAGACCAAATGTAAAACCAATGTAATCAAGAACTTAAATGATTTATCTGTACATTGCATGCTTGGTTTAATGAAGCTGGAATAACCTGCCTAACCATCTGAGTGTTACATATTTCATGGGTTGTTATGAGATTGTGTAGATACTAACTTTATGATTCTAAGATCTATTTTATTCAATAAGAATTGTTCGTAGTATTGTACATGACTTGAATTTATGTAAAGCTCTCTATCATGACATTTAAACAGGGCTGTTGGATGGGCTATGCAGCTTTCCATGTGCTCTGATAAGGTTCGCTGGTAGAGTGGACTGAAGGCTGTGTTCAGCAATAAGTGGGGCTATCAATTAGTTTCCCTGCCTGGGCACAGCAGAAGGAGAAGTTCCAAGGCCACCAAGGCTATGTGTGGTCTTGAATCAAGCCAACCTGTGCCTTAGGTTTATTGACCAAACAAGGGCCACTGGCTTTGCTATGAGGGTGATCAGCTCTGTCTACCCACCTCTCAGCTTTATCTTGCAGGGTTATGCAACTTCCAGGTCATCTTTTCAGCCCTTCATGTCAGATCGGGCTGGGGAACCATGCTTTATAGTAGGTGGGGCTATGACTCAGCTCTTCTGCCTGGGTGTGGTCACACCAGGCTCCAGGGACCACAGAAGTCCTCTGAGGGCCTGAATCAGGCAGACCTGCACCCTGCCAAGTTTGTGGTCACACTGTACAACCAACTTGTTTCTGCAGATGACCAAAGCCACAGGTTGGGACTAAGGCTGAGACTACCTACCACACTTGGGTACTGCATTTATGCACTTGGTCTGCCAACATCCAAGTGCCAGTTGTTGTAAGCACCTCCTCA
Source organism: Desmodus rotundus (assembly GCF_022682495.2). Lineage (NCBI taxonomy): Eukaryota > Metazoa > Chordata > Mammalia > Chiroptera > Phyllostomidae > Desmodus > Desmodus rotundus. The sequence goes on along the minus strand of NC_071400.1, from coordinate 88,357,245 downwards.
CTTATCTATCACTATCATTATCACTGATAGATATCACTACCAGTAGTTGAGCCCTGCAGATTCTCCTGTAATCCCCATGTAGCAAAATGGGAGCTCCCATGAAGTGACCCACAGTGCAGGGGTTGGGGCTGGATGTCACTCCTGTGCTCCCTTTCCCCACTGTAGGAACCAGACTTAGGAGAGACCTACTGCATGATGCTGTGCTGGCCTGGGGGAGGGACAATGCAGTCAGCATGTGGCCATTCTTCTTACCTTTCAAATGTAGTCTGTCTGGGTCTCTGTGGTGAGGAGGGGTACTTCAACCTTACTCCCACATTCTAGGATTCTTGTCCATGAATAGATGATATATTGTCCATGAATAGTTGTTCTTCTTATAAGGGAGAGCAAGGTCAGGAATGACCTACAGCACCATCTTGGTAATATCACTCTCTAAAGAATTTTTCTTTTAAAAACACACACACACACACATCGAAAGAGATTTAAAAATAATTCCCTAGGTTTGGCTCCACAGTCCACATAATACTTCTAGAACAAAAACAAATATAAAGCAGTCCTCTAAAAAGTACTGAAAAAATGTCACTGGGTCTATAAATCCAGCACAGCTCACTTCTGGTGTGAAGGAAATATCGATTTTCTGTATTCTCAACAATGACCTTGCATTTGTGATAACCATGGCAACTGCCTAAGTTGTAAGGCCTTGGTAAAGCCAATATGGCAGACTCATATTAAATTAGCTGAAGGAAATGACAGGGAGGATATAATCAGTACAACCACTTATGTCCCTTAACCATCTAGTACTTAATAATGAGGCCTTCCTAGACACCTTCCTCTAAACAGAGGTTCTTAAACTTGGCTGCATATTAGAATCTCCCGAGGAACATTTAAAATGCCAATGCCAAGGTCCCATCTATGTAGGTACTGATTTAATTTAGATTGAGCCCGGGCATTGGTATTTTAAACAATCTTCCAGATGATTCTAATGTATAGCTAAATTTGAGAACTAGTTTTATACTTTTCCTTAGATTTTTAATCAACTATATACTTCCTCATTTGTGACAGTCTAACTAGATATAAGCTGTCCAAAGGTAATTCTAACAATCCCTTCAATCGGTACAACTGCATCATGTAACCTAAGACTATTTGAAATAGACAGCACAGAGAAAGCCAAAGGGACATTAGGATATGTAGGACTAATGGTAAACATGTGAAACTAAAGTTCAGTTGAACCCATGGCTTGGAAGCACACCAGTGGAGACAGTGCGTTATTCTAGAGAATTTTACAAGGACTCAGACCTTTGGCTCTGGCCTTAACTCAAGTACAAATAACTATATAAGCTGGGGCCATTCACTGCCCTCCTCTGGACTCATTTACCTCATCTACAAAACAAGAGGGCTTGAGTCGTTGACTTCTAATTCCCCTCCACTTCTAAATTCTTGTGGTTTCTAAAATACAGAAAGATTAAAACATGCTACGGCAGACCCCTCCTCAAATCAATTCAATCAGAATTGCCAAGAGTGGATGGAGTATGGATGTCAGTATAGGCAGACTTCAGAGATATTGCAAGTTCAATTCCAGACCACTGCAATAAAGCGAGTATCAGAATAAGGCAAATATTGCAATAAAGTGAGTCAGTCTTTTTTGCTTGTGGAGGATCTTGCCTTCATTAAATAAAATGCAACATCTTTGAAGCACAATAAAGCAAAGAACAATAAAATGAGGTTTACCTGTATTTTTTAAAAGCTCCCAGGTGAATCTAATATTCAGCTAGAGTTGCTAACAGTTGGACTTCACAAACCTACTACATAGTGTGACTTTATGTGGAATGGGAAAGGAGAGAATAAAGACTAAAGTCTTTCAAGAAAAGAATGTGATAAAAATCAGTAATATTTTTATAGGTTAATTAAAAACCCACACTACCTTTTTCCATGCCTTTTTTATTATTTCATTTTTATGATATTCCTAGATCGTGATTCAGCATCTGTTTTCCCTCTTCTCTCTTAAACCTGCCTTACTAACACATTTCATTACCAATGAATGTTTCATTCAAAGAATTGAGAAAGTGATCAAAAGCAGTATTACTTAGGAAATGGAACTTACAAGATCTACTGCTCAGAGAGATGTCACCAAAACTGTAATGAAATACATTTTAATTTTCACAGCCGTGAGGATGTGTGCTTTCAGTAAGTGTATATTAAAGGTAATTCACTGTAAAAATGTCAGCATCTGTAAAAAAAAAAGAGAGAACACAGGAAAACAGACTAAATTTAGTCAGAGAGAAGCTAAAGGCATCTGTTTTATTACATAAGGTTGTGGAGAATGTACAGTAGCTTAGCCCAACTGGGCAAATGGCCAGTGTCTGGTGGGCAAAAAAAAAAAAAACAAAAAACGTTTCCAGATAGGCGATATTCACCCTCGGCTTCTTCCTAATGTCTCTGCCATTCTTCCCACTGTCTCAGAAACAGTTCTAAGAGTTTGTTTCCAGAAACTGCAACTCCCAGAAATCCTTTCTAGAGCTGTGATGCCCCAAACAGTAGCTGCTAGCCACATGTCCCTATATAAATTTAAAGTAACTAAAACTAGAAATTTTGTTCTGTTACTGCAGCCACATTTCACATGCTTGATAACTATGTGTAGCTAATGGCTGCCATATTGGATGGCGAAAAACATTTCCGTCCTCACAGAAAATTCTACTAGGCAGGACTTTACCAGAGTCTTAGCAGTACAAAAGCCAAACTTACTTGTTAACCAGAGGAAATTCTGTGATCTTTGGGGGCCCTATTAGAACACAGACATTAATACTCTGAGTCAGTTTTCTCCTCTAAAAAATGGAAGTAAAATAAACTCCAAAGGGTTTAATTTATGTTTAAGTATCCTAAGGAGCATAATCCTAAATGAAACTCACAGACATGGAAAACATGTTATAACTCATAATCTGGGGGAAAACTAAAGTGTAAGATGCAGAAGGATTATCAGTATTTCTCAAAATGTAGTCTATGTGCCACTTGCTTTGGACGCCCCCCTTCACTGTTTGGTGAAAATATAGATTGTTGTGCCTTATCCCAGAGTTACTAAATCAGAACATTTAAAGTGGTACCCTGATGGGGCATTTTAACAAATATGTATACTATTTGAAAAATGGCTCTTTTGGAAAAAAAAGTCATTTCTAGCTCTCCTCCTAGCATCTCCCATGTTGTGTTTACATTTTAATTTGGAGGACTAAATTTATCACTCCTTTGGTCATTCAGTAATTTGCAACCCTCTTTGGAAAGTCAGCAGTCTCTCCGACAGGGAGATTACACCCATAATCGTGCAGAGCGAGTTAAATTGCAGTGTATTCCACACATGCTTTTCCTGTGGCTGGGCAGTACCATTGAGTTTTAGCAACGTTATTTAGCATATTTTGCATAAATTGCTCATTCGGGGCTAGCCAAATGAGTACCTAGGAAATATTTCACACAGTTTGTGAAAGAAGCTGTTTCAATTGCAAACAGCAGGGAAACACAGCCATTAAAAGAGAAAAAATGCCTATGTTTTTACAACAAAATAATTAGATGCCATTACTGGTGCTGTTTAGATTTCAGTACCCCATCTATCTTACTTTCAATTAGGAAGAATGTTCCCAAATAGCACAAGTCTGGCTAAACATGAGAGCATTTTGACTGCATTGTTTTGATAAAGTGTGACCCCATTGATAACATAGTCTATGCAATTTTCTTTAAGTACAACTTTTGTTGGCTGGGACTAGTTTTTGAAGTAAAGAGCTGGGTAGCAATTTCAAGAATTATATCCATTTTTTTCTCCATCACGATAATAGAATCTCAGAGATGGAATTTTTTACTTTAAACTCCATTCTACTTAATGTCTGGATCTTTGCACAGCTTTCCCAGTGAGTGATTGTTCACTGTGCATTTGAACACTCCAAAAATGAGATGATCATTTCTTCCAAAGGAAGCAATTCTCACTTTAGGATGAAAGCCTTTACTCATATGAAATTCCTGTATCTCAGCACTTAGCTCTACCTCGGCCCTCATGGTCTACATAGAGTAAACGTAATGCCTGTTTACATGACAACTTTCCCAATACTGGAAAATTATTAGGGCGTTCCTTGTCATCTCCATTATGTATTCAGAAATATTTTCTTTAAACTCACACAATGCCACTCCAGGAAGACAAACCACCCAAATAAAAAATAGGCAAAAGACCTGAACAGACACTTGTCCAAGGAAGACATACACAGGGCCCAGAGACATATGAAAAGATGCTCAGCATCACTAGCCATCAGAGAGATGCAAATTAAAACCACAATGAGATACCACTTCACACCTGTCAGAATGGCCATTATAAACAAATCAGCAAACAACAAGTGCTGGCAAGGACGTGGAGAAAAGGGAACCCTAGTGCACTGTTGGTGGGAATGCAGACTGATGCAGCCACTGTAGAAAACAGTATGGAATTTCCTCAGAAAACTAAATATGGAACTGCCTTGTGACCCGGCAATTGCTAGCATTATATCCTAAGAACCCTGAAACACCAATCTAAAAGAACCTATGCACCCCAATGTTCATAGCAGCACAATTTACAATAGCCAGGTGCTGGAAGCAACCTAAGTGCCCATCAGTAAATGAGTGGATCAAAACAGTATGGTACATTTACACAATGGAATACTACGCAGCAGAGAGAAAGAAGGAGCTTATACCCTTTGCAACAGCATGGATGGAACTGGAGAGCATTATGCTAAGTGAAATAAGCCAGGTGGTGAAAGACAAATACCATATGAACTTACCTTTAAGAGGAACCTAATCAACAAAACAAACAAGCAAGCAAAATGTAACCAGAGACACTGAAATTAAGAACAATTTGACAGTAACCAGAGGGGAGGTGGGAGGGGATAATGGGGGGAAAGAGGGTAAGGGTTTTCAGGAACAACTGTAAAGGACACATGGACAAAACCAAGGGGAGTGCAATCAGGGGAGGGAGGTGGGGATGGCTAGAGTCGGGGGTAGTGGCGGGGGGGGTAAATGCAGACAACTATATTTGAACAACAATAAAAAAATCTCAAACCACACACACACAAAAGAAAGAAATATTTTCTTTAACATATTCTGGCTTTCAGCATATGATGATGAAAATGGAAAAAATCATTATGTTTTCTACTTCAAAACACTTTTTCATATTACAACTTTTAATTTAGACAATTGTTGACAATTTATAGTTGCTAATGCAAAGAGACCTAGACTGCAATACTCTCTGTTGTCTTGACTAATAGATATCCTTAAGAAAATATATCAGTTTAATCTAAACTTCAATGGGGTATCTATTAAATCTCTTTGGTAAAAGCTCAAACTTTATTCATTAATTCAGCAAATTCATTAAATGATCAACTGCTACATGTATGCACACAATCATGAACTAGAAGTCTAAGATCTAGAGAAACAAACATTTAGTTGTCTCTATAATACAAACCTTAAGCATTGCCCTTTCATGAGTACTCATTTGAAAGAGTGTTTGGGATTGGCATGTCAAAGCAACAGAAAGGGCATTACTCCAGTTGTCAGAGAGGCAAAATCTAATTTTGTTAATCCAGTTCTTGTGAACATATCAACTGGCCTCAACATAACAAGCAAATCACTTAGCTCAAATCAGCTGCATTTTCTATGTTCTGCCCACCTCATGAATTTGTTTACATTTTACTGTTTTAATCAGTTGAGACGATGCTTGTCAAATAAATTTCTTTTTTTTCAGTCAATGTGTTTGTCTTTTTAAAAAATATATATATTGATTATGCTATTACAGTTGTCCCATTTCCCCCCCTTCACTCCACTCCATCCTGCCCATCCCCTCCCTACCACATCCCCCCGCCTATAGTTCATGTCCATGGGTCATACTTATAAGTTCTTTGGCTTCTACCTTTCCTATACTATTCTTACCCTCCCCCTGTCTATTTCCTACCTACCATTTATGCTACTTATTCTCTGTACCTTTCCCCCCTCTCTCCCCCTCCCACTCCCCTGTTGATAACTCTCCATGTGATCTCTATTTCTGTGGTTCTGTTCCTGTTCTAGTTGTTTGCTTAGATTGCTTTTGTTTTTGTTTTAGGTGTGGTTGTTAATAACTGTGAGTTTGCTGTCATTTTTACTGTTCGTACTTTTTATCTTCTTTTTCTTAGATAAATCCCTTTAACATTTCATATAATATGGGCTTGGTGATGATGAACTCCTTTAACTTGACCTTATTTGAGAAGCACTTTATCTTCCCTTCCATTCTAAATGATAGCTTTGCTGGATAGAGCAATCTTGGATGTAGATCCTTGCCTTTCATGACTTGGAATACTTCTTGCCAGCCCCTTCTTGCCTGTAAGGTCTCTTTGGAAAAATCAGCTGTCAGTCTTTGGGAACTCCTTTGTAGGTAACTGTGTTCTTTTCTCTTGCTGCTTCTAAGATTCTCTCCTTCTGTTTCATCTTGGCGAATGTAATTATGATGTGCCTTGGTGTGTTCCTCCTTGGGTCCAGCTTCTTTGGGACTCTCTGAGATTCCTGGACTTCCTGGAAGTCTATTTCCTTTGCCAGATTAGGGAAGTTCTCCTTCATTATTTGTTCAAATAAGTTTTCAATTTTTTGTTCTTCGTCTTCTGCTTCTGGCACCCCTATAATTCGGATATTGGAACGTTTACAGATGTCCTGGAGGTTCCTAAGCCTCTCCTCATTTTTCCAAATTCTTGTTTCTTCATCCTTTTCTGGTTGGATGTTTCTTTCTTCCTTCTGGTCCACACCGTTGATTTGAGTCCCAGTTTCCTTCCCATCACTATTGGTTCCCTGTAAATTTTCCTTTGTTTCTCTTAGCATAGCCATCATGTTTTCAACTAATTTGCGACCAAATTCAGCCAGTTCTGTGAGGGTTCTGTTTACCAGTGTTTTGAACTGTGCACCTGATAGGTTGGCTATCTCTTTGTTGCTTAGTTGTACTTTTTCTGGAGCTTTGATCTGTTCTTTCATTTGGGCCATTTTTTTTTGTCTTGGCGCACCTGTTACATAAAGGGGCGGAGCCTTAGGTGCTTAGCAGGGTGGGGTGACGCTAGTTGCTGTGCTGTGAATGTACGTGGGGGAGGGGAGGGAGGGGCGGGGCCGAGAGGGAGCAATGGCGCTTGCTCCTCTCTCTGCGGGATTGCAGTCACTCCCTCCGCTACCCACAATCAAATTGGGCCCTTGTGGTGCTGATTCCCAAGTGGGTGGGCTTGTGTACGCTCTAGGCCCCTGTGGATCTCTCCAACGACCTCTCCTGTGAGGCTGGAGTTTCTCCTGATGGCGCCTAAACCCCCACAGGTGTTTTCAATCAGAGGTTTGAGGCTTTATTTCCCTGCGCTGGAGCCCTGGGTTGCTTGGTCTGCTTTGCTCCCTCGCTGTTCCTCCCAGTTTATCTATGCGCAGATGTGGGGCTGCGGGCTCTGCTAGCTGCAGCCTGGCCTGCCCTGTTCCACAATCCGCCACCTCGCTGGGTCCGCCAGCCACTGCCTTGCCGTGAGTCCTCTCCACCAGGCTGCCGGTCTCCGCCCCTCCTACTGGTCTGGATGAATGTTTCTTTATCTCCTTGGTTGTTGAACTTCCATACAGTTCGATTTTCTGTCAGTTCTGGTTGTTTTTTGTTTTTAAATTGTTGTCCTTCTGGGGGAGGGAGGTGGGTTCAGCTGGGGTGGGGTGGAGGGCTCAGGAGAAAAGGCATACAACTGTAATTGAATAACAATAAAAAATTTTAAAATAAATAAATAAATTGTTGTCCTTCTTTTGGTTGTGCAAGGAGGCACACTGTGTCTACCTACGCCTCCATCTTGGCCAGAAGCCCAAATAAATTTCTTAATAAAGACAATGCGGCACCGTTTACTAAATACAGACATAATCTGTATCTGCTACATTACTTTACAGTTTATAAACTGTTTCTTAAACATATGATTCAACATTTTCAAAGATTTGTGAGCTCTTGACTTTATTTCTGAGGTAAAAGAAAGCCCTGCAACTAGGACAGGATAGGCATTCAATTTAAAAATTATTACAATGAATTTTGTCATTATCTTGTATATAACCATTTCCAGATTGTTTTGTTAATGTCTAAAGAAAATTTTTTCCCTCAAAGGCAAGTCTGCTGTCTACATTGTGGATGCTAAAGCTAATTTGATAGATTATGGTATCTCTTCCTCTTTAACAGCCTTAATTTTTTCAATAAATAAGCTTTTGCCAATTTCCATGATTTTTGCCAAACTGATCAAGTAACTGATATTATGGTTTGATCCCATGAAACTTGTTTTCAATTTGACATTTTGCCTCCTACCATTTTAAAAGTAACTGTCGAAACAGGAATATCAGAAGGAGAAGAAGATCTCTTGAATTAGCAGCTTGATCCTCTTCTGTGTTAGTTCCCTTTTCCCAGAAATATACTTTGTAATGTTTTGTTTTGTTAGTTGAGTTTTAAGTGTCTCAGAGGTGGTGGATCTGCCACTTCCTTGGTAGCATATTTCACAGTCTAATGATCTTAATAGCTTTAATATCCTAGAATGTGTTTAATCCAATCTTATTTGTATAGGTTAAAATTTTCCAAAGGGCTTCTCATCACCGTAGCAATATAAAAATTTTAATGGTGTCATCACTTTTTAATTGCTTAAATGCTTGCCTTTTATTTTTAGTGTTTAAAACAAAAACTTTAGAATGAGCATTTTAGTTTGTCCCACAAAAGCCTTCAATGGTTATACCCAGGATCACTTTCAGCATGTTTCTTAACCCTACTATTTGCTTCCTTTGTTCCTTCCCATAAAGTTTAGTTCTCTATATTCTTATTTAGGTAGCAATAATTAAAGTAGTACCTACAATTTGTTCCATATTTACTACATATCTGGTGGTGGGCTATGTACTTTACCAGGGTTTCTTAACCTCAGCATGACTGATGTTATGGGTCAGATAATTCTTTGTTTTGAGGCCGTCCTATGCATTGTAGGATGTTGAGCAGCATCTCTGGGCTCTACTCAGAGCCCAGATGCCAATAGCACCTTCAAGTTATTACAACCAAAATGTCTCCACACATTGCCAGATGTCCCCAGAGGAGCAAAATTGCCCCTGTCTGAGAACCACTGACTTATATGATCTCCTTTAACCTGTACAAAATTCTTATAAAAATGGCATTATTCCAGTTTTACAGCTGAAGAAAATAAGGCTCAAGAAGGGTAATAATTTATCTAGAGTCACACATAGCTAGCAAAAAGGAGAAGCCAACATTTGAACCCCATTCTTATTTCAAAGCTAATGATTTTCCTGCTATCAATACAAACTTTAATAATAACAGGTTCACAATGTTAATTTTGCTTTATTATATTTTATCACATTTGAGTTGAGTGGCATTGTAGAATCATTTTTTCACATTTTTTTATTTTACCTAAATTTATAAATCTTCCTTAGAGGAAAACTCCCTCAACTTCTATGTGAAGGTTTTTAAAAATATTATTACTGTTATTTAGTACTTTATAATTGCATTTTTGGAAGTCAGGATGAATTATTTATAGATTTATGAAACTCTTATTTTGTCTTCATTTTGGCTTCTAAAGAATTTGGGATCCCTTTCAGATTTGCCTAATCCACACATTTTATTAGTCTTTCCTCTATTACATCAATAAACTAGTATATGTCTATTTGGATTTTTGCCAGTTTATAATGCATTGATTCTACCTAATTCATAGCATCCTGGTTTTCCAGAAAGATAGGAGTAGGTGCTGAGGGGAAGCAGAGGAATGATGAACAGGTAAGCAATGACACAGTAGCAGCAGGAGGCACAGAGAGATCCTGTATTCCTTCATCTCCTAGAGGCAAAAGGCTCAAAACATCACAAATTGCAATTTGAACCCAGTCTTACTCAACAAAATGAAGAATATGAAATCTATGGTTTATACTTAAGGCTTGAGATCCTTGGTTATACTTTTTTTAAAACATCCTCACCCAGTGATATGCTTACTGATTTTAAGAGAGAGGATGGTGGAGAGGCAGAGAAACATCGATGTGAGAGAGAAATCAATGGGTTGCCTCTCATATGCACTCAGACTGGGGATCAAACTGCAACCTTTTGCTGCACAGGATGCTGCTGCAACCAACTGAGTCACTGGCCAGGGTGTTGCTTATACTTCTTAGCTGCAGTGATAACCTGATTCAGATTCCAGTAGTTGAGCTATAGTCAAATGCTTTCACAGGAAAAGAAGGGCAAAATTTGATCTTTTCTTTCTGGTTTCCCTTTTCCATCTTTTAACATCTATCCATCTTTTTTTTAAATCTATCATTTCAGGCCACACAGGAAAAGCTAAGCAGACAAAAAGTAGACTTACTCTCAGTTTTCCCCCTCTGGTGACTACAGTCACTCTGTCTTGGGGTCAAGATGTAACACTCCAGATGTAACTGAATGAAAGAGGGTTTTAGAGAATGTCAAATAAGTCAAAGGAAGAATAGTTACTGTTGATCATAAAGTACTAAGGGACATCTAGTGAGAATTGCTTCAGGAGTGTAAGGTTTTTCTTAAGGGTCAGGGTGGCCAAAATAATGTATTTGTGATATATTTGGCTAAATTGAGTGTGAAATCTGCAACTATGATATGGAACAAAACTCACTCAAATACTGGTGGTTTGTGTGTAGAGCATCAGTGTCATGAACACTTTTGTCTGACCAGCTGCAACTATTTAATCATTGGATTTCGGATCAGATATGTTGTAAGCAGCCTGTGAGTTGATTGAATTCAGTCTGATCCCTTTACTTGGTTCCCATTGAAGTAACTTGAACAATGGGCTGAAAGGCCATATTTCCTTGTGGCATCCAGATAATCAGGAAAAAAAACTGGGAAATGAGAGAGGGAGTTTGACTTTGCACCCTTAAAGGCTTCTGTTGACCACTTTACTATGGTTGTCAACAGAACACATGTGTGTTTAAAAGACTCAGGAGGATTGAGGAAAAGGCTTGCAAACATTGTTCAATGATATAACAAAGCCCAATGTTGAAAATGTCATCACAAACATCTTATTGAAACTGAAAAAAAAAGCAATTCCCCAAATATTAAATATATATAAAATTGGGGGTTAGTGTACTAAATATTCTGGTTTTAAGTCAAGTTTTCATTTTTATTTCAAACATGTCATATAGACATTAACTTGTACTATGTTTAATATCCAATGAAGTAATCACATTTCCAATTAATATGTATCTAATATAACTTTCTAGAACTCCCTGTGACTGTATCGGAATGTCACAAGTGAGATGAAATGCTTGCAAGTACGTTCTTTAAAATTGAGGTTGGTTTACCAATTCTCATGAACATTTATGAATATTTAGGCATCAGAGATGTGGTAATTCTGTGCATTATTTAGCTATTGCCAAAAGTCTCATATTTTATTGGGGCTCCTTTTAGGGTTATGATTAAGGGAAGTTAAGAATATAAACAAAATCAGAGGTGAGTTACTTGGATCCATACAGGGTGGACTTTCTCTCTACCTTCATCTTAGCAACAGCATTTGTCTTAGGTTGGGTCCTTCTAAAAGCAAACCCTAGCACAAGGATTTAAGTACAAACAGTTCATTTGGAAGGTTGTCCCACCAACTGAGAAAGAAATGAGGAAGCAGGAGAGACAAGGAAAGAAAGCCAGTTACAGGATGCATAATGAACAGGTTCCCATGGAGGGCAACTGAGGCTCGATCCCACTGAGAACTTCAGGAGATAGTGGAGAAGACGCTTCAGTGCTCCTCCCCGCAAAGCCAAGGAGGTTCATGGTATTTATCTATCAATTTGGGTTGTCATTTATGGATGGATAGCAGTTCCCAGGGACAAAAGTCCTCAGAGTGGGCCTAGCCTATGCATAACTTGAGCAAGCTCCTCTGGCTTGAGACTGCCCGCTGGCATAGAGACCCAGGTGCTTGTAGGATGATGCCCTTGGCACATGAGTGAGTCACTGATAGCATCTGTGATGGCACTGTTAAGTCCTTAACTATCAACATGAATCCCCTAACTGAAAAAAATCAAATGTTGGGTCCAAGTTTTGGATCACAAGTATGAAATCCAAGTTCCAGTAACTGTCCTTAGAAAAGGAAAGAAACCACATTTGTGCAACATGCCTCAAAATATCCGCTCAAAACAAGAAAAATCTACAGAACCATTGTAAATAGATCCCCTCACCATTTTTCCCAGCTGAGTCTGTTCTATACAAGCTCAGTTTAAACAGAAAGCCTCACTGATTGACTTATATTTGTCAATTTGCTGATGGCCTGGGGTGCTTCATTTACACATGCACTTCATAACCAAAAGAGTGGTCCTTGGAGGGGAGTCTTGGCAATCATTTTAATTAGCAGCAACCTGAAGACTGTCTTTTCTTTCTTTTCCCAGTAACCCTAATGAACCAAGAGATAAGCTTATAAAGTTTTGCTCCAAAGGTTTCTCAGCTGGCAGCTGATCAAAATGTGTATGGGCAATAATACTAGACAAGTATTTCATACTCAGGCCGATTTTTAACTTGTTAATTATAGTTTAGCTAAGAGGTGAAAGAAGGCCCATGGTTACTGGAATCATTTCTAAGTTGTCAACACTGTTTGCTCTATCCTGAAACCACCAAAAAATATTTATATGCATCCAGAAGATAAAGTTTTCTAAAAAAGCCTTCTTTACTCTCTGAAGAGCTTATCTCTTCATAACTAACCTTAATCCTTCTTGTCTCAGAGTTGAGGAAATCCTTAAATATGCAGCTCTTTTAAAACTGAAGAAAAACAGTATTTATGCTGAAATCAAAACCCACACGATAGTAAGAAAAAACATTCACTCACATCTATACAGTTTTGCAATCATATTTTCATTTTAGATGTTTTTCAGGTCAATTTTCATTTTGATCAGACTGTGTTTATTTGGTTTCTCTTGAGATGATGGTTTTCTCTCTTGCTTTCTCTCATTTCCTTTGGGCCACTCTTAGGCCAACACTTTGAATGGATTCAAATGCTCCAAGAAAATGCTTCATTGTATGTAAGTACACACACATTCTTCTTTAAAGTTGCCTAAACACCTGTACCCGGGTTGAGACAGTACTGGGAAGAAATAGTAAGGGGAAGGGCTGATGTGAAGAGCAGAACTCTACCAACTTAGCGCTTCTTTGGGCTAAGGCTTTCAAACGAGCTTTTAATAATCATTCTTTTGTTTCCCAGAAGCAAGTTGTCTGTTGCTGTGTTTTAAGGGAACAGTATTATTTTAGAGATGCTCTTTATACTTACAAGTCATATGGCACGTTTAAAAAAATCTCCTCTTGGGGATTAGAGGAACTACTATAAAGGACACATGGACAAAATCAAGGGGGAGGGTGGAGGTGGGGGAGGGAAGTGGGTTCAGCTGGGGTGGGGTGGAGGGATGGGGAGAAAAGGCACACAACTGTAATTGAATAACAATAAAAATTAAAAAAAAAACCTCCTCTTGAGCAGAAACCATGGTCCTGGATTTCCCTGCCTGCAGATCAAAACCAGTGGCCTCACCTGACTAGGATATTTAATGCACACTCTTGTCAGATTTGGCTCCCCAAACAATAAGCCACATGGGTCCCATCTACTGCTGGGAATAATACTGAGCCCAAAACATCTAGTAAGCCTGATTGGAGAAACCTGGGAACCACAGAGTCCATCCCATAGCCTCACATGGTAGGGTACTAAGCCATAAGTTCTATACAGCTGTTCTCAGCCTTCGGAAAACTCTCCCACTGAAGCGGGGTGCAGCCAAGAGGAGGGCCCCAAGAAGGGATTTGTAATGGGGCCCAGAGCTCAAGGTGTCCAGGAAATATTAGAAAAATATATATAGGATGTCCTTACCCCCACAAGCCTGAGCCAGGGGGGATGGGACACATGGAACAGGGCCATTCAGAGCTGTTCTGGATAGCAAGAGCTTTGCAGCTAACCCCTGGCACAGTTATTTAACATATCTATAACCTTTAACTGGTTTCATGGATGTGTTAAATAGCTGTGGCCATGCTTTGAGCCAGGGGGATGGGACCAAATTCCACCCAAGATGGGACTGGGAAGCAACTCCCCCTGGTTACAGGGCCTGCGTGAGAGTGTGGAGATTATTAGCTCCATGCCGTGGGGCCACACCTGTTCACACTTACTATGGCAGCCCAGTAAAGCTGGAAGAATATGGGGATGCTGGCAGGTGTAACTGACTGTAGGAGGAGTCAGAAATGGGGCTGCAAAGGAAGATGGGTGCTGGGATTTAAACCTAGGCGCGGCAGCCATAGAAAAGGAGGACCACGCAGTTCTGGAGTGAATAAAGAGGACCATGCAGTTCTGAAGGAGTGAATAGGAGAGGACCATGTGGTTTTGGAGTGCTACTTTTTGCCACGCGGCTTAGGCAGCAGGAGAGACTTTGCCGGGAAGAAAAGGGGAGAAAGGACTCTTGCTGGTGAGCCATGAGAAGGTGCCACATGGCTTTGGATTAACTGGAGATCGCAGCAGCCACCCAGCTGACGGTGCCGGGAGCCTGAATCACGGACTTCTACTTCTTTTCCTGAGACACGGTATCCCAGACTGGGCACAGGGAGAGGGAAGGCTTGTGCACCTGTGGGTATTCTAAAGGACTTTAGTATCTTATTGAAGACATTAAGTCATTACTCTAAGTCTGTGTAACTTTTAAATAAACTAATTTCTTTCCTTTTCACCAGTCTCTGGCATTGAGAGACGTCTTTCCTCTGGCGGCGGGCATTGCGAACCTAGCAGGTGTGTGTGTGTGTGGGGGGAACCTCCAGAGACAGAAAGGGGGAATCCTTTCTGTAATAATTTATCATGAACCATCCCCCCGCCTGCTCTGTAACACTACCATAAGTTCAGACCTTGAACAGTTGCCTCGCCCCAAAATAGAGCCAAACAGCAGGTCCTACCTGCCTGAGAATGTTACCAGCAGAGACATGCCCAGAAACACAAACTGAGCTGAATAGTGAAGAATGTCTCTGCAAAACTGAACCTGCAAAGTCTGCAGGAGGAGACCACTTACTCAAACGTCCAGATACCACCAAAAAGAATCAAGGATCACAAAAAATCAGATCAATATGATACTACCAAAGGAAACTTATAAAACTCTAATAGCTGACTCTAAAGACATGGAGATCTATGAACTGTCAAAGAATTCAGAATAATCCTCTTAAGGTTCAGTGAACTATAAAAACACACATGCAGACAACAAAACAAAATCAGGATAAACAAAACAAGAAACTCAACAAAGAAATAGAAACTATCAAAAAACCCAAACAGAAATCCTACAGCTGAAAATTACAAGTTAACTGAAGAATGCAACAGAAGGCTTCAAAAGCAGATTTGAACATGCAGAAGAAAAAAAAATCACCAACCAGTAAAATAAGGCATTAAAAATTACCCAGTCAGAAGAACAAAAAGAAAAAACAATGAAAAAAAATAAAAATGATTATGGAGCTCATGGGATACAAATATAAAAAGCCATATTCACATTATGGGAATTCCATAAGGAAAAGAGAAAGAGAAAAGGAAAGTGTATGTAAAGCAATAATGGCTGAAAACTTCCCAAACATAGGGAGAGAAATAGACATCCAGAACCAAGAGGCTCACTGGACCCCAAATAGGTTGAACCTGAATAGGACTATACCATGACATATTATAATTACATATTCAAAAGTCAAAGACAGAATTTTAAAAGCAGCAAGAGAAAAGAAGTTATACACAAGAGAAACCCCATAAGACTACCAGTGGATTTCTCAACAGAACCTTTTCAGGCCAGAAGAGAATGGGATGACATATTCAAAATATTTTTTTAATGTAAACCAATAATACTATATAGTTGATTCTTCAATAACATGGGGGTTAGTAGTGCGGACACCTCCGTGTCAAAAACTATATATAACTTTTGACTCACCAAAACTTAACTACTAAAAGCTTACTGTTGACTGGAAGACTTAAGGATAACATAAAGAGTCAATTAATACATATTTTGTATATTGTATATATTATTTTCTATATCCTTACAAAGTATGGTAGAGAAAAAAAACATTATTTAGAAAATCATAAAGGGAACATACATTTATGGTATTTATTGAAAAAAATCCAGATATAAATGGACCCAAGAAGTCAAAACTCCATATTGTTCAAGGGTCAACTATACCCAGTAAAGCTGTCCTTCAGAAATGAAGGAGAGATACTTTCCTAAACAAACAAAATTTGAGGGAATTCATCGTCACTAAACTTGTGTTACAAGAAATGCTTAAGGAAGTTCTTTGAGTGGAAATAAAAGGATGCTAATTAACATCATAAAAACATGAAGGCAGGATAAAACTCATTGTTAGTGGTAAATATATAAAGTTAGATTCTTGAATATGTAATGGTGGTGTGTAATGCACTTACAACTGCAGTTTAAAGTTTAAAGGCATATGTATTAAAATTAACCATAACTATAATAATTTTTGTTAATTACACAGTATAAAAATAAGTACATTTTAATATCAATAACCAAAATTGTGAGAGCAAGAATAAGTAAAAGTTTAAAGCTCAGGAATCCTGTTGAAGTTATTAGTTTAAAACAGAATGTTATCATTTTAATATATTTTATTGAAGCTTTATTATGAACACAACAGAAAATCCTAATTACACAAGAAACATGACAAAGAAATCGAAGCATACTGATAACACAAGACATCAAAACACAAAAAAAGTCAGCAGGGTAAAAAAAGAGGAAAGCGGATCTAAAAAACAGTCAGGATACAACAAAATAGCAATTGTAAGTCAATAACTATTTTACATGTAAATACATTAAATTCTCCAATCAAAAGATATAGAATGTCTGAATGGAAAAAAAAACAAGATCCATCAATATGCGGCTTACATGAGACTCACTTTAGCCTCAAAGACACACATAGACTGAAAATAAGGAAATGGAAAAATATATTCTGAGCAAATAGTAACCAAGAAAACCAGGGATACCTAGACTTATAAAAGACAAAATAGATTTCAAACTAAAAATGGTAAAAGAGACAAAGAATATCATTATATAGTGATAAAGGTATCAATACATCAAGATGGCCTTCTAAGATGGCGGCGAGATAGGTGGGAGCGGAGTCCACTTCCCCTCAACACCAGTGAAACACCTAGCTGATCTGAGGAGCAGAGCGAACAGCCAACAGTATTCCAGCATATATGAAGATCAGAGACCAAAGGTAGAGGACATTGAAAGATCTGACAGTAAGAACAGTGCTTAAGGACAATAAGGTCCCTGGGACCAGCAGAGACCAGGGCGGCTGAAGCCCCGGCCTTGGGTGCAGGGTCTGCTGCGGGATTCTTGGGAGAGAGCCAGGCTGGGCTGTGTGAGCAGCCAGGTGCTTATTTGGACCAGGGCGGCTTGAATAGGAAGAATTTCTCAAAAAGAAAAAGAAAATAGAGGCACTCAGCGGCTAGAGAACTCTCTGCAGCAGCTGCGGCCTCTGGCGCCCCTTCCCCCTCAGCCCCTGGACTGTGGATGAGCAGCCCCGGAGCTCACCTGAAGCCCGGTTGCACGCACCCAGATTAGCGGACTGGGGGCCCACACCTGAAACCCCAGCTGCCCACCCACACCTGAGACCCCGGCGGGGCGCCCACACCTGAAACCTCGGGTGGGTGCGCACCGGGAGCAGAGGCTAGCTGCCCCATGCACAGGCCCTAAGCGGCAGACTGGCTGGCCGCGCGAGACTCAGGCCCAAAGCGGCAGACCCGCCAGCCAAGCTCGACTCAGGCTCAAAGCAGCAGATCGGCTGATTTAAGGCCTGGCTACCAGCAAGAGACCACACCTAAAAGCACTGGTTCTAAACGACTCCTACCTAGCCCCTGTGCACAGAGCCCTGCAGGGCCTACTGGCTCTCTAGGACAAAGGCAGAACACCCAGCAGAGGGGAGCTGCAGGGCTAGAGGAGACTGCATTCCCCGGAAAGACTCGACCCAGTAGGGGGCTGAACTACCCCATAGCAGCACCCAGAGCCCCTAGCATCTAAGACAGCAAAGAGCAAGAAGGTGGAATGTGAGTTGCCCCTAATTGGTGCAACTCAAGGATAGCACAACTGGTGAAATAAAGGCCTAGTGAGGAGCAGAAGGACCCTGAGGAACTGGACTGAAGGCTGAAGAACAGTGAAGAGTGTGGCTCAGGAAGGGAGAAAAGTGAAACCACACCTTCCAACCACCGCCTCCCACTCCACAGATGGGAAGACCAGCAGAACTAACCTGACCGGTTTAAAGCCAGCAGAAGAATTTTTTATTTTTTCTTTCCTCCTTTCCCCCTGAATTCCTTCTTCCTTTCTGTCCTTCTTTCTTTTTTTATTCCTTCTCCCTTCCATCCTTTACCTTTTTTATTCCTTCTCCCTGCCTTCTTTTATTTATTCTTTTGTTTTAATTTTTGTTAAAATTCTTTCTTATCTTGCCTTCGAACTTTCTTTATTCCTTCTTCCTTCCTTCGTTTCCTTTTCTATTCCCTTTTCCTCTCCTTCCATTCTTTTTTTTTCTTCTCCCCCCACTTTCTCTTTTTCCCACAGGTGAGACAATAAAACCTGGAGTGCTGAAAAGACCAGAGTTAGACCGTGTTACACCCATAAACGTCAGCTCAAGACCAGTGAGCACAGGAGATTAAGGAGACAGCACCACTGAATCCCATTGGCATTCTACCGTAGAAGTTCATACCATAAACCCAGGGAGTCAGAATAGATCAATTTAAGAAGCAGAGGCTAACAAGAAGAGTCTCACAAACAATGGGAAGACAAAGAAACAATCCCCAAATGAAAGGAAAGGAGGAAGCCTCAGAAAGAATGCTAACTGAAAAAGAGGCAAGTCAACTATCAGATACTGAGTTCAAAGCAATGGTTATCAGGAAGCTCACTGAGCTCAGAGAACTATCAGAAACTACAGGGAAACTACAATGAACTCACTGCAAACTATATCAACATGAAAAAGGAAATAGAAACTATCAACAAGGGCCAAGAGGAAATGAAGAATACAATTTCTGAATTGAAGAACACAGTAGAAGGAATGAAAAGCAGACTTGATGAAGCAGAGGATCGGATCAGCGAGCTGGAGGACAAAGTAGAAAAAAACACCCAGAAAGAGCAAGAAAAGGAAAAGACGCTCAGAAAAAATGAAGAGGGATTAAGGGAAATGTGGGACAACATGAAACGTAACAATATCCGTATAATAGGAATACCAGAAGGAGAAGAAGAGCAAGGGATAGAAAACCTGTTTGAAAAAGTAATGATGGAAAATTTCCCTAATCTGATGAGAGAAAAAGTCACCCAAATCCAGGAAATACAGAGAGTCCCAAGCAAGAGGAACCCAAAGAGACCCACTGCAAAACACATCATAATTAAAATGGCAAAATTCCAAGACAAAAGGAGGATCTTAAAGGCAGCAAGGGAGAAACAGGAAGTAACATACAAGGGAACCCCAATAAGGTTAGCAACTGAATTCTCAATGGAAACGCTCCAAGCCAGAAGAGAATGGCAAAAAATATTCCAAGTAATGAGAACCAGAGGCCTGCAACCAGGGCTACTTTACCCAGCAAGGTTCTCAATCAAGATAGAAGGCCAAATAAAGAGTTTCCCAGACAAAAGACGTCTAAAAGAATACACTTGCACCAAACCAGCTCTGCAAGAGATGCTAAAGGGACTGATTTAAGGAAAGGAAGGAAAAGAGAAAGAGAGAGGAACACAGGTAGGAAAAAATTGCAATGAATAACTACCTATTGATAATAACCTTAAACGTAAATGGATTAAATGCTCCAATCAAAAGACATAGGATAGCTGAATGGATAAGAAAACATGACCCACACATATGCAGCCTACAAGAGACCCATCTCAGGACAAAATATTTACACAGACTGAAAGTGAAGGGCTAGAAACAAATTTTCCAAGCAAACGGACAGGAAAAAAAAAGCAGGGGTAGCAATACTCATATCAGACAAAATAGACGTCCAAAGAAGTGCCATAAACAGAGACCCAGAAGGACACTTCATAATACTCAAAGGAAGAATCCAGCAAGAAGACATAAATATTGTAAATATATATGCACCCAACATTGGAGCACCCAAATACATAAAGAAAATCTTGGAGGACTTCAAGAAAGATATTGATAGCAACACAATTATAGTAGGGGACTTTAACACCCCACTGTCAAAAATGGACAGGTCTTCCAAACAAAATATCAACAAGGATATTGTGTCACCTAACAACACCCTAGATGAAATGGACTTAACTGATATATATAGACAGAGCTTTTCATCCCAAAGAAGCGAAATACACATTCTTTTCAAGTGTCCATGGAACTTTTTCAAAGATAGACCACATGATAGGACACAAAGCAAGCCTCAACAAATTCAAGAAAATTGAAATCATATCAAGCATTTTCTCTGACCACAAGGGACTGAAACTAGAAACCAACCCCAAAGGAAAAAACCCCAAACACTCAAAATCATGGAGACTGAATAGCATGCTATTAAACAATGAATGGGTCAAGAACGAGATTAGGGAAGAAATCAAAAACTTTCTGGAAACAAATGAAAATGAACTCATTACAACCCAAAACCTATGGGACACAGCAAAGGCAGTCCTGAGAGGGAAGTTCATAGCAATATAGGCCTACCTTAAAAAGATAGAAACATTTCAAACAAACAACCTAACACTATGCCTACAAGAACTCGAGGAACAACAACAAAGACAGCCCAGAGCAAGCAGAAGGAAGGAAATAACCAAGATCAGAGCAGAGTTAAATGACATAGAGACTAAAAGCACAATTCTAAGGATCAATGAAGCCAGGAGCAGGTTCTTTGAAAAGTAAACAAAATCAACAAGCCTTTAAGTAGGCTCATCAAGAAAAAAAGAGAGAGGATCCAAATAAACACAATTAGAAATGAAAGAGGAGAGATTACAACTGATACCACAGAAATACAAAGGATTGTAAGAAATTACTACGAAGAACTGTATGCTAAGAAATTTGAAAACCTAGGTGAAACGGACACATTTCTAGAAAAATATAATCTTCCAAAACTGAATGAAGAAGAAGCAGAAAACCTGAACAGACCAATAACAGCAGAGGAAATTGAAGCAGTCATCAAAAAACTCCCAACACACAAAAGCCCTGGGCCAGATGGTTTCACAGGAGAATTCTACAAAGCATTTAAGGAAGAACTAACCTCTATCCTTCACAGACTATTCGAAAAAATCCAAACTAATGGAAGACTCCCGAACTCTTTTTATGAAGCCAGCGTCATCCTAATCCCAAAACCAGATAAAGACACAACGAAGAAAGAAAACTTCAGGCCAATATCGCTGATGAACATAGACGCTAAAATTCTCAACAAAGTATTGTCAGACCGCATCCAGCAATACATTAAAAAGATCATACACCATGACCAAGCGGGATTCACCCCAGGGATGCAAGGATGGTACAATATTCGCAAATCAATAAACAGTATACATCACATCAACAACAGCAAAGACAAAAATCACATGATCATATCAATAGATGCAGAAAAAGCATTTGATAAGATACAGCACCCATTTCTGATAAAAACACTCAGCAAAGTGGAAATAAAGGGAGCATTCGTCAACATAATAAAGGCCATATAGGGGAGACCTACAGCCAACATCATACTCAATGGACAAAAACTTAGAGCTTTCCCACTAAGATCAGGAACAAGACAAGGATGCCCTCTCTCACCACTCCTATTCAACATAGTATTGGAAGTTCTAGCCACAGCAATCAGACAAGAAAAAGAAATAAAAGGCATCCAAATTGGAAAGGAGGAAATGAAACTGTCACTGTTTGCACATGACATGATAGTGTACATGGAAAATCCTATAGACTCCACCAAAAAAATACTCGACCTAATAAATGAATTTGGCAAAACAGCTGGGTACAAAGTCAATACTGAGAAATCAAAGGCATTCCTGTATACCAACAACGAAACTGCAGAAACAGAAATCTGTAAAAAAAATCCCATTTGATAGAGCAACAAGAAAAATAAAGTACCTAGGAATAAACCTAACCAAGGAGGTAAAAGACCTGTACTCAGAAAACTACACAACACTGAAGAAAGAAATTAAGGAAGACACAAACAAATGGAAGCATGTACCATGCTCATGGATTGGAAGAATTAACATCATCAAAATGGCCATACTACTCAAAACAATTTATAGATTCAATGCAATCCCCATTAGAGTACCCATGACATATTTCACAGATATAGAACAAACATTTCAGAAATTTATATGGAACCATAAATGACCCCGAATAGCTGCAGCAATTTTGAGAATGAAGAACAAAGCAGGAGGGTTCACAATACCTGATATCAAACTGTATTACAAGGCCACTGTAATCAAAACAGCCTGGTACTGGCATAAAAACAGGCATATAGACCAATGGAACAGAACAGAGAGCCCAGAAATAAACTCAAGTCTTCACGGTCAATTAATATTTGACAAAGGAAGCAGGAGCATAAAATGGAGCAAAAACAGGCTCTTCAACAGATGGTGTTGGCAGATCTGGACAGCTACATGCAAAAAAATGAAACTCGATCACCAACTTACACCATACACAAAAATAAATTCAAGGTGGACAAAACACTTAAATATAAGTCGTAACACCATAAAAATCCTAGAGGAAAACATTGGCAGGAAAATCTCAGACATTCCACGCAGCAACATCCTCACAGACATGTCCCCTAAAGCAAGGGACATAAACGAAAGAATAAACAAATGGGACCTCATCAAAATAAAAAGCTTCTGCATGGCTAAAGAAAATAGCACCAAATTACAAAGAGAACCAACAGTATGGGAAAACATATTTGCCAATGATACCTCAGACAAGGGCCTGATCTCCAAAATATATAAAGAACTCACACGACTCCACTCCGGGAAGACAAACAACCCAATTAAAAAATGGGCAAAGGACTTGAACAGACACTTCTCCAAGGAAGACATACAGAGGGCCCAGAGATATATGAAAAGATGCTCAGCATCACTAGCCATCAGAGAGATGCAAATTTAAACCACAATGAGGTACCATCTCACACCAGTCAGAGTGGCCAACATAAACAAATCCACAAACAAATGTTGGAGAGGATGTGGAGAAAAGGGAACCCTAGTGCACTGTTGGTGGGAATGCAGACTGGTGAGGCCACTGTGGAAAACAGTATGGAATTTCCTCAGAAAACTAAATATGGAACTGCCCTTTGACCCGGCAATTCCGCTGCTGGGATTATACCCTAAGAACCCTGAAACACCAATCCAAAAGAACCTGTGCACCCCAATGTTCATAGCAGCCCAATTTACAATAGCCAAGTACTGGAAGCAACCTAAGTGCCCATCAGCAAACGAGTGGATCCAAAAACTATGGTATATTTACAAAATGGAATTCTATGCAGCAGAGAGAAAGAAGGAGCTTATACCCTTTGCAACAGCATGGATGGAACTGGAGAGCACTATGTTAAGTGAAATAAGCCAGGTGGTGAGGGACAAATACCATATGATCTCACCTTTAACTGGAACATAATAAATAGAAGAAAAAAGGAAACAAAATATAACCAGAGACATTGAAGTTAAGAACAATCTAACCATGGGCAGGGGGGAGTGGGGAGGGAACAATGAGGAGAGGGGATTACAGGAACTACTATAAAGGACACATGGACAAAATCAAGTGGGAGGGTGGAAGGTTGGGGAGAAAAGGCACACAACTGTAATTGAATAACAATAGAAAATTAAAATTAAAAAAAGCAAAAAAAATACATCAAGATGATATAAAAATTGAAAATATTTATGTACCTAACACTGGAGAACTTAAATGTATAAAGGAAAAACTAACAGAGCTAAAAGGAGAAATAAATAGCAATGCAATAATAGTTGGGGACCTCACTATCGACAATGACTAGATCTTCCAGAGACTCAATAAGGAAACAGTGGATTTGATCCACACTATATATCAATAGACCCCAACAGATATATATACAACATTCTGACAACAGCAGACTATACTATTCTCAAGTGTACATGAAACATTTTCTAAGATAGACTATATGTTAGACCACAAAACAAGCCTTAAAATTCAAGAAGATTGAGATCACACCAAGTATTTTTTCTGACCACAATGGTATGAAACTAGAAATCAATAACAAGAAGAAAACTGGAAAATTCACGAATATATGGATACTACAAACACTCTCCTGAGCAACCAAAAGATCAAAGAAGAAATTAAAGAGGACATAAAGATGTATCTTCAGACAAATTACAATGGAAATACTACATATCAAGATCTATAGGATACTGTAAAAGAAGTTCGAAGAGTTAAGTTGATAGCAATAAATGTCTACTTTAAGAAGGAATGAAGATCCCATTAAATAACCTAACTACATCTTTTTTAAATAAAATTTTTAACATTTTATTTATTTACTTTTACAGAGGGAGAAAGGGAGGGAGAGAAAAATCAGTGTGTGGTTGCCTCTCAAGCACCCCCTACTGGGAACCTGTCCCGCAACCCAGGCACGTACCCTGTCTGGGAATTGAACCAGAAACCCTTTGGTTCACAGTGCTCAAACCACTGAGCCACGTCAGCCAGGGTCTAACTCTACATCTTAAGGAATTAGAAGAAGCACAAACTGAACCCAAAGTTAGCAAAAGGAAGGAAATAATAAAGATTAGAGCAGATATAAACAAAACCAAGCGCAGGAAAACAACACAAAATATGAACCAAACTAACAGTTGGTTTTTTGAAAGGATAAACAAAATTGACCAACTTTTAGCTAGACTAACCAAGGAAAATACAGTTACGACCCAAAACAAAAGTACTACTGAAAAAATAAGACATTACAAGTGATACCACAGAAATACAAGGGATCATAAGAAGCTAGTATAAAAAAGCTACATGCCAACAAACTAGACAATCTAGAAAAAAAATCTTAGAAATATACAAACTAAAAAGACTGAATCAGGATAAAAGAACGCTTAAATAGACTAATTACTAATAAGGAGACTGAATCAGTAATCAAATATCTCCCAGTGAAGAAAAGCCCAGGATCAGAGGGCTTCACTGGTGAATTTTACCAAACATTTAAAAGAGAATTAATGCCAATCCTTCTCAAACTCCTTTAAAAAAATCAGAGGGGAAAATAATTCCAAAGAGAATGACAAGAAAAGAACTGGAGACCAATATGCCTAATGAAAGTAGATGCAAAATTTTTCAATAATATACTACAAAACCAAATTCAGCAGTTCATTAAAATGATCATTCACCATGATCAAGTGGGATTTATCCCTGGGATGCAAGGATATTTTAACATTCATAAATCAATCAAATGTGATATCACATTGATAGAATAAAAGTCATATGTTCATGTCATGAGATGCAGAAAAAGAATTTGACAAAATTCAATATTCATTCATAAAAACTCTTAACAAAATAGGTACAGAAGAAATGTACCTTTATATAATAAAGGTCATATATAACAAATGCACATCTAACATCATACTCAATGGTAAAAGGTTGAAATTTTTTTATCTAAGATTAGGAAAAAGACAAAGGTGCCCATTCTCACCACTGCTATTCAACATAGTACTAGATGTCCTTGCCAGAGCAATCAGGAAAGGAAAAATAAAAGACATCAGAATTGGAAAGTGAAAAGTAAAACAGTCTCTATTTGTAGATGACATGATTATATGTGAAAATCCTGAATACTCCGCCAAAGAACTGTTAGGTTTAATCAATGAATTCAGTACACATGCAGGACACAAAATGAAAATGCAAAAATCAATAGCATTTCTATATACTTATAACAAATTATATGAAAAGGAAATAAAATCATCCCACTTAATAGCATAAAAAACAGTAAAATATTTAGCAGTAAAGTTAGCTGAGGAGGTGAGAGATCACTACTTTGAAAATTGTAAGATATTGATGGAAGAAATAGAAAAAAACACAAATATGGAAAGGTATCCTGTGTTCAGGGATTGGAAGAATTAATATTGGTAATATGTTGATACTACCAAAAGCCATCAACAGATTCAGTGCAATCCCTATCAAGATTACAATGCCATTTTTTTTACAGAAGTAGAATAACCAATCCTAAAATGTATATGGAACCACAGAAGACTCCCAAACAGCCAAACCAATCTTGAGAAAGAAGACAACGTGGGAGGCATCAATTTCCTGATTTCAAGCTATAGTATAAAGCTATAGTAATCAAAACAGTATGTTTTGGAATAAAAACAGACAAATAGATCAGTGGAACAGAATGGAGAGAACACAAATACATCCAAACATGTATGGTCTACTAATATTTAACCAAGGAGTTAACTATTAACCCCTTATCAGATGTATCATTGGTGAATGTTCTCCCATTCAGTGGGTTGTCTTTTCATTTTGTTGATGGTTTCCTTTGCTATGTAAAAACTTTTAGTTTGATGTAGTCCCATTCGTTTATTTTTTTTAATTTTCTTTCCCCTGCCTGAGGAGATACATCAGAAAAATATTGTTAAGGGGAAAGAAGCATAAAATAGAGCAAAAATAGCCTCTTCAACAAATGGTGTTGGGAGAGTTGGAGAGTTACATGCAAAAAAAAAAATGAAACGTGATCAACTTACACCACACAAAAAAATAAATTCAAGGTGGATAAAAGACTTAAATATAAGTCATTACATCATAAAAGTCCTAGAGGAGAACATGGGCAGGAAAATCTCAGATATTCCATGCAGCAATAGTTTCACTGATATGTCCCTTAGAGCAAGGGATGTAAAGGAAAGAATAAACAAATGGGACTTCATCAAAATAAAAACCTTCTGCACAGCTAAAGAAAACAGCAGTAAAAAGAAAAGGAACAAACAGTGTGGGAAAATGTATTTGCAAATGATACTTCAGACAAGGGTTTGATCTCCAAAATATATAAAGAACTCACACGACTCCACTCCAGGATGACAAACAACCCAATTAAAAAATGGGCAAAGGACCTGAATAGACACTTCTCCAAGGAGGACATACAGAGGGCCCAGAGACATATGAAAGAATGATCAGTATCACTAGCCATCAGGGAGATGCAAATTAAAACCACAATGAGATACTGCTTCACACCAGTAAGAATGGCCATCATAAACAAATTAACAAACAAGTGTTGGAGAAGTTGTGGAGAAAAGGGAACCCTAGTACAATGTTGGTGGGAATGCAGACTGGTGCAGCCCCTGTGGAAAACAGTATGGGATTTCCTCAGAAAACTAAAAATGGAACTGCCTTTTGACCCAGCAATACCACTGCAGGGATTATACCCTAAGAGCCCTGAAACACAATTGAAAAGAACCTTTGCACCCCTATGTTCATAGCAGCACAATTCACAATACCCAAGTGCTGGAAGCAACCCAAGTGCCCACCAGTAAATGAGTGGATAAAAAAAAAACTATGGTACATTCACACAATGGAATACTACACAGCAGAAAGAAAGAAGGAGCTTATACCCTTTGCAACTGCATGGATGGAACTGGAGAGCATTATGCTAAGTGAAATAAGGCAGGTGGTGGAAGACAAATACCATATGATCTCACCTATAAGTGGAACCTAATCAACAAAACAAATAAGCAAGCAAAATACAACCAGAGACATGGAAATAAAGAACAAACTGGCAGTAGCCAGAGGGGAGGGGGGAGAGGGATAATGGGGGAAAAAAAGGGGAAGGGCCATCAAGGAACCTGTATAAAGGACACATGGACAAAACCAAAGGGGATAGGTTTGAGGGTGGGAGGCAGGGATGAGTGGGCTGGAGGGCATGGTGGGGTAAAAATGGAGCCAACTGTCCTTGAACAATAATAAAAAGAAGACAGGAAAAATTTTGCTAAAAGAAATGTCAAAGATTTTACTGCCTATATTTTCTTCTAGGATTTCTATGGTTTCAAGTCTAACACTTAGATCTTTAATCTGTTTTGAGTAAGAAGGTAGTCTAGTTTCCTTTTTTTGGCACATTATGTGTCCAATTTTCCCAACACCATTTATTGAATAGACTATCTTTACCCCATTGTATGGTCTTGCCTCTTTTGTCAAATATTAATTAACTAAAAAGGCATGGGTTTATTTCTGGGCTCTTTATATACTTTCAGAATGACTATCATTAATAAATCAACAAACAACGAGTGGTGATGAGGATATGGAGAAAAGGGAACCCTAGTGCACTGTTGGTGGGAATGCAGATTTGTGCAGCCACTGTAGAAAGCAGTATGGAGTTTCCTCAGAAAATTAAAAATGGAACTGCCTTATGACCGAGAGATCACACTTCTGGGAATTTATCCAAAGAAACCTGAAACACTGATTTGAAAGAATATATACACCCCTATGTTTGTTGCAATGTTATTTACAATAATAGCCAAGATTTGGAAGCAACCCAAGTGCCCATCAGTAGATGAGTAGATAAAAAAGCTGTGGTATATTTACACGATGGAATACTAGTTGGCTATAAAAAGAAAGAAATCCCACCCTTTGTGACAGCACAGATGGACTTATAGAACATTATGCTAAGTGAAATAAGCCAGTCAGAGAAAGACGAGTACCATATGATTTCACTCACATGTGGAATCTAATGAAGAAAATGAACCTAATGAGCAAAACAGAGACAGATTCATTAGATAGAGAGCAGCTGACAGTTATTGGGTTAAGGTTGGAGGGACTGAGCAAAAAAAGGGAAAAAAAAGAAAAAAAACTCATGAACACGGACAACACTATGGTGACTCCTGGCAGAAGGAGGCTGGGGAGAGGTGGAGGAGTGTACAGGGGTGATTAATGCTGACGGAAGGAGGCTTGACTTGGGGTGGTGAACACACAATATAGTGTAAAGATAATGTATTGTGGGATTGTGCATCCATGACCTGTATAATTTTGTTAACCAGTGTCACCCCAATAAATTCAATAAAAAAGAAAAAAAAGAATTCCATGATAATAATAGGGGAACAAAATAAACAATTTGTAGTAAAATGGTTGTTAGCAACATATAAATCGCTTATTAGCTTTCCATTAACAATGATTTTTTAATCATGATTTTTAGAGTCCCTGTACATTTTTTAAATTTTATATATATTTCCTATTGTTCTTCAAGTACAGTTGTCTCCATTTCCCTCCTGCTCTCTCCGCCCAACCCCAGTCATCCCCACCTCCCACCCTCGATCCTACTCCCCTTTGGCTTTGTCCATGGGTACTTTGTACACGTTCCTTGATGACCCTTCCCCCTTTTCCACCCATTATCCTCTCCCTTCTCCCCTCTAGTTACCATACATTTTTAAGTTTAGGAATCCAGCTGCTCAAAAAATGAGGAAATGACTAATTCATATTTGAACTTCAATGCATACACATCTTAACATCTACTTATTGGAAAATTATACAGCAAAAATATTGTTGATGCAAATATGTATCCTTCCTCCCTGTAAAGTGAACAAACAACAATTCCTAAGCTAAGTTAATAATGATGAAGCTAAATTGACGGTATTTATAATTAAAATTCAAGGATTAGAGTAATTGAAATCCACAATCAAATGAAGACAACACTGATGATAAACTCACTGATTACAAATTGCTCTTACTGGAATTTGGTGGCATTCCAACTGCATATATACTTAGCATCATGTGTAGCAGTAAGATTTATTAGTAGAGTATGAATGAAAATCTTTAGTAAACTCTAGGAATCTGCTAGAAAAGTAGAGTTGGATATGGATTATTTTGTTGTAAGAAAATAAAGATGCTTTCAAAGTTCTGGGTTAGTATTATAGGAAGCCAACCTGAAGGGGCTCCCAGTGGGCAAAATGTGACATTGGCACATGAAAAGAAAATGTTAATCATAGTAAGTAGTGCTTCTGACCATGAGATCTATAATCAACAGAGAAATTAATATTAATAAATATTGTCATAAGATTTTCTGCTGCAATGAAATGGTCATTTACTTGGAAAATATTCATATGTTAGATTTTTTTGGCACTATCACAAATATTAATGGCTTGTGAGAAGGCATTCAATTTGTGTCTGCAAGAATAGACGCTATTATATTGGGCTACAGACTAGAGACTGGACACATAAGACTCTGCAGAAAAGACTTTACTTCAATTGCATTGAGTGGGGCCATATGAAGTCCTTCCAACCACTGACCCAATAACAAAGTTTCCTATTCTCTTGTCATAAATATTTATTTCCTCTGTGAGATGCCTGTCATACTCACTACAGTTTCCTTCCTCTTAGTTTCATGCTTCACATTCCAACCATAAAAAATAAGTTTTATTTTTTCGAGTATTTTCTACTAGCCCTAAATTTATTCTTTAGAATGGCCATCTTGTAGATAAAAAGTATCAAGATCACAAACATAACATTTTCCTTGCTTCATCAGAGCAATCAATCCATAGGAAAACTATACTTCCTTGAACCTATTCCCCAAATCACTAAAGAGAAGACCATATCCAAAAGTCCCTTCTGACACCCTCTAACAGATGCCTTGTGGGTTCTCTCTTCTGTCAGTACCTCCTCATGATGTACTGACTTCCTCATTACAATGAACCAATAAGCCCAAATTTGTTCAACTATAGGAATATTCTTCATGGTCTTTGGCTAGAGAGCATTGACATCACAAATAAGATTTGATCTGGACCACCTCAAAATCTAATCAAGCTTATAGCTTTTAATCACAGACTACTAAGTTAAATATCTTTAGTTGAAAGATATAGAGATAAAATAACCAATAAAGTAATTAAACCTAAAAAATCACCCTAATAGTTACAACTTACTATGTTGATCTTCCTGGATTTGCTAATGTAATTACTATCTTTAATTCTAAGGTAAAACAATTTTGCCATTTTAGGTTACAGGTAAATGTCAAAGAAAGATTAATTAACATAAAGGTAATATACCCTTTTCTACCTAGTATTCATTATCCAAATGACTCTAAATATTGGGTATGTACCTTTAATAATCAAGGCTCTAAAAGAGAAGGTGTTTGAATAAAAATTATGTGTACATTTGAAACAGTGCGTAAGGTATCTATGATTTGATATCTGCAGATACAATTGTGTTTTTTTAATTGATGTTCAAGTACAGTTGTCTCCATTTTCCCCCACAACATCCTTCACCCCACCTTGTACCCTCGATTCTACCCACCTTTGGCTTTGTCCATGTGTCCTACAGTTTTGTTTTACAACCAGAGCATATCTTACCCAACTGATCTTCAAATATGCAGCATTGTGTGCACATCATAGTTGGGGAAAAACAATTTTAAATAATTTATTGTTTCACTGGTGAATACTACCAAACATTTAAAGAATTAACACCAAACCTCCTCAAACAATTCCAAAATATTGAGGATGAGGGAACACTTCCAAACTCATTGTATGAGGCCAACATTATCTTGATACTAAAAGCAGATAAGGACACCACAGGAAAACTATAGCCCAATAACCCTAATGAACATGGATACAAAAATTCTCAACAAAATATTAGCAAACTGAATTCAGGAACACATTAAAAGGATTATATACCATGACCAACTGGGATTTATCCCTGGGATACAAGGATGATTCACCATATGCAAATCAGTGATGTCAGCATCATGGCAGAATTAGATGACTCCTTTGTATTTCCTCATAAATCTACAACTGTTTGGATATCTATAACGCAACAAAGGTTCCTCTGCTCGACACACTAGGATGCCTGAGAATTCTGCCCGCTGGCACACCTGAAGGTGGTCATAATAGAACATGCATGGGATACAGGATAGGGGAAAGGATGGTGTCCCCAGATGTGGTTCCCCTGCTGCCAAAGCTGTGATTGCACTCCCATTAAATCCCATAGAAGTGGAGGAGTTGGATTGCAGCCTCCGAACCACAGCTGCCAGAGGGTCAGAGGGGTAGCAGTAAGACCAGCACCTGAGGATCCAGCTCCCTTGCCTGATTGTGGTGGAACTTGGTAGTAGCAACAGATTCATGTTTATGGACTCCCACTGAGCCAGCACCATAAGGAACCAGCATTTGATCCTGGATCCTGATTATTACAGTTACAAAGGATCTTATAGAAGACCAGATTTCCAGTTACATGCTAACTGTTCTGGGTTGAATTGTTGCTCCCTCAAATGAAAAATAGATTTAAATCTTGGCTGTTTGACTTCATGCAAATATTGAGAAAAATATTTTCCTTAGGAAATACAAAATTAGTATTTTATTAATTCAAAGAACCTTTAAAAAACTTTTAAATAATACTACTTTTAAAAATCCATTAATGGGGGGAAGTGCGGAAGGGTTTTCAGGAACAACTATAAAGGACACATGGATAAAACTAAGAGGGGGTGAAAGCAAGACAGGGAGGTGGGGATGGCTGGGGTGGAGGGGGAGTGGTGAGGGGTAAAAGCAGACAACTATAATTGAACAATAAAATAATTAAAATAAATAAAATCCATTAATGAAAAGCAGAGGGGGAAGGATAATTTAAAAAGCTTACTTCAGATATTTATTTAAGACTTCTGGTCAAGATGGAGGCGTAGATAAACACGGCTCAACTACTCGCACAACCATAGCAAAAATTACAACTAAACTACAAAATAAGTATCACCCAGAATCATCAGAAAATCTAGCTGTATAGAAGTCCAACAACCAAGGAATTAAAGAAGTCACATTCATTCAGATGGGTAGGAGGGGTGGAGACACAGAGATGTGGAACAGACAGTCCACATGTTTGGTAGATGAAAATCAGGAGAGATATCTCGGGAATGAGGGATCCCAGCTCCACACCACACCACCCAGCCCAGGGTTCCAGTGTCAGGAAGATAAACTCCTGTAACTTCTGGCTGCAAAATCCAGTGGGGGTTGGGACAGTGAAAGAAACTGCAGGATTCCCAGGTGTCTCCTCTTAAAGGGCCCACAACAGACTTAGGACTACACAGCCTCACTTCCTCAGGGCGTCAGTACCAGGGCAGCAGCTAGAAGGGCACCAGTGGCATACAGGGAGAAATTGAGGTATCTGGCATCAGGGTGAGTACTGGGGGACAGCTTCTTCCCAGACAAAACTCTAGAGGCCAGGCAGTGGCATTGTCTCTTTTCTGAGCCCTCGCCCACACAGAGCCACAGAGCAGCCATACCATATCTGAGACTCCATCATCCTGGATCACACAGGTTGCCCTGCCCTGGAAATTACCTAAGGCTCCATCCCATCCAACTTATAGGTGTTTTTTTCTACAATAGGCCACACTACTAAGACAGGGAGTCAAAGCAGCTCTACCTAATATATAGGAACAAACACAGGGAGGCTGCCAAAATGCAGAGACAAAGAAATATGGCCCAAATGAAAGAACAGAACAAAACTCCACAAAAAGATCAAAACAAAATGGAGATAAGCAATCTATCAGATGCAGAGTTTAAAACACTGGTAATTCGGGGGGGTGGGGAGAAATGGAGACAACTGTACTTAAACAAGAATTTAAAAATGTGAAAAAAAAGAAAAATTAAAACGCAACTGAAACACAAAAAAATACCCACTGGTAATTTGGATGCTCAAGAAACTCATTGAGTACTTCAACAGCATAAAAACAGAGTCAGGTAGAAATAAATGTTACACTAATGAAATAAAGAATAATTTACAGGGAATCAACAGTGGAGTGGATGAAGCTGAGAATCAAATCAATGATTAGGAACATAAGAAAGAAAAAAATTAAGTCAGAACAGCAAGAAAAAAGAATCCAAAAAATTAAGGAAAGAGTAAGGAGCCTCTGGGACAACTCAAATGTACCAACATTCGTATCATAGGGATGCCAGAAAGATAAGAGAAAGAACAAGAAATTCAACACTTATTTGAAAAAATAATGCAAGAAAACTTCTCTAATTTGGTGAAGGAAATAGACATACAAGTCCAGGAAGCAGAGTCCCAAACAAATTGGACCCAAAGAGGACCATGCCAAGACACATCGTAATTAAAATGCCAAAAGATAAAGATAGAGAATCTTAAAAGCAGCAAAAGAAAAGCAGGTAGTTACCTACAGAGGAGTTCGCATAACTAATTACTCACCCCCCCCCAAAAAAAACCTTTGCAGGCTAGAAGGAATGGCAAGAATTATTCAAAGTGATGAAAAGCAAGGACTTACAACCTAGATTACTCTATCCAGCAAAGCTATTACTTAGAATTGAAGGGCAGATAAAGTGATTCCCAGATAAGATAAAGTTAAAGAGTTCTTCATCACCAAGCTATTATATGAAATGTTAAAGGGATTTATGTAAGAAAAAGAAGAACATCAAAACTATGAATATTACAATGGCAATAAATTCGCAACTCTCAACAACTGAATCTGAAAAACAAACTAAGCAAACAAGCAGAACAGAAACAGAATCATAGATATGGAGGGATTAAGAAGTACAAATTGGTAGGTACAGAATAGGCAGGGGGATATTAAGAACTGTATAGGAAATGGAGAAGCCAAACAACTTATACGCATGACCCATGGACATGAATTTAGGGGGGTTTGCCTGAGGGAGTGGGGTGTACTGGATGGAGGGATGCAAAGGGGGAAAAATTAGGACAACTGTAATAGCATAATTAATAAAGATAGTTAACAAAAAAAGAAAAGAAAACTAACGAGAAAGTGCTGCTTGAGAGGAAGAGGTTGAATATGCAAGATAAAGATAGCACATCGATTATATGAGACTCCTAAGAAGGTAGAAGAGGACCAAAGCAAGAATAGCTTCATGAACCTTAAGATGAAGGGCAGCTCCTCTATTATAATAGGATGGAGGGGCCAGGATGGGGCAAAAGTTCATCAAATAGGACAGGGAAGAAGAGAGATTCCATTTTATGTTTTCTCTGGGAGTTTGGGGGTGGGTGGAGGAGAATGGAGAATGTTTCGAGTCTTCCTGTTTAGCTGAATTGCCCCACGACAGTGTGGTGGCCTTCCTCATGGTACCTACTTATGAAAAAAGCCCTCTTCAAAGTCCTCTCCAGAACTCCTGGCCTGGGGTTTGGCATCTGAGCCTAGAGAGGGCTTAGATTGGGGGGATGTCCAGCTCCAGCATTTGACTCATGAAAGGATCTCATAAAGTCTCCAACTTTTAAAAATGAATGCTGTTTGTAATAGTCCATCAAGGAAGCCTTGTAATTATCCTTGAAAAAGACCCATCAAACCTACTTTAATGGGTCTTAGATAATGCCATTGGAAAAATAAAATCCCCTTACCCTCATTAATCCTTAGTTACACTAATCATTTGCAGTAGATAATTCACCCAAGAATCCTGAGCACTTGGGGGAAAGTAAAAAATATATATTTAAGATAGGAGAGGGAAGGAGGGAAGGCAGGAAGGAGGGAGGAGGGAGAAGGAGATAGAGAAAAGGAAAGAGGGGGAAGGGAGGAAGAGAGTGGGGACGAGTAAGGGAGAAGGAAGGGAGCACAGGTGTGTATGAGAATGCCTAATGGTCCTAGGGTCAAAGGAAAATTTCTATTCATTTAAACCAGACTTGTATACTTACCTCTGTTGTATTACAGCCTGAGAAATAATCTTCTAAGTGACCCTAGATGAAACTCTTAGATGATTTATGATTCAATTATTTTTCCTGTACTCAGCTTACTAAGGTAAGAAAATAAAATATTTCATTTCATTCCTAAAACATTTCAACATATGTATTCAAGTAAAGGGAGATTAGATTTGAATTTTAATTAGCAGGAAAATTAAATTAACTAAATCGTCCATTCTTGAGGTACTTTGGTTAATGGAGATTTTACTGCAGTAAATACTGCTTCTACTGAATAGGAAATTTCTCTTGCATTCTAATTCAAAGTTTTGAATAAATACTATTTAGTTTGTTTTTAATTTCTTTCAGACACGTCTAATAAATGACAGACATAAAGAAACTGCCTTTGCTTCATCTTTTTATCAGGTGATTTTGCCCAAGAAATTCCATGTGTTTGGTGTTCTGCTATGATATAAATATACACACATATATACATATCCATATATAATTTTTATTTCTACATATTTTCAATATTCTTAAACCATGTTCCAAACAAAATCTAAAAGATTTGGTTGATTAGTATCTAGCTTCAGCATTTGCAAATCTCACTTAAAACAGTAATTTTCAAAATATTGCCTCTGAAGGGAAGAATAAAAAATAATGACAAAAGAAATTATAAAAGACTATAAAAGAAGTATTTTATAGTCTCATTTGACTATTAAAAAGCATTTTTGTTTTATCATTTACCTTCAGAAAGTGTTTTTCAAGTATTTCCTTCCCAAAGCTACAGATGGTCTTTGCCATTTAGCATCTTCATCCCTGTTGGAAGAAGCCAATTAATATCATATCCCTATACTTCTAATCAAGGCCGTCCTATTAGTGCTCTGTTGAATGAACTGTTGCTGATTAACTGAAAATTAGTCAGTGAAGCTAACGATTTTCTTTCCAGACCCGGTGGGCCCATAAAATGTTCATCTGAATTAAGGACAGTTAATTATGGTCTATGATTTGCCAGTACACTGAAGTTAGTCAGTCTGAGTAGCCCACGTTGGGGGTGGTTGATTTGATGTAGGCTGGCAGGTCTCTCTTTTAAAGTTTGCTGTTTTCCTCTTAGCTCATGCCTCTTCCAGGCATTTCCAGGAGATGAGGTCTGGCAGCTCTTCCACTCAGCTTACAAGAAAATCTCCCCAATGTATCATGAGGGGAAGAGCAAAATAAGTCTTTCATCCTTGGTAATGTATTATTTAGTAAGCAGGAGAATTTCTGGGGGTTAACAAAGATCATTATAATTTTACCACGCTTTTAAGCTGCTGAAACACATCGCATCAACATGGAGATGATGTATATGAGTATATGCCCCCCAGGTCATGCTGCATTTGTGAATATGATGAGCAGATGTAAAGAAAATGCCCTTCTAGGGTTTTCAGGAACTACTATAAAGGACACATGGACAAAACCAAGGGGGAGGGTGGAAGCAAGGGAGGGAGGTGGGTTTGGCTGGGGTGGGGGGTGGGGGGGAATGCAGACAACTGTGATTGAACAACAATAAAGTAATTTAAAAAAAAAGAAAATGCCCTTCTAGATTGTTGGTCCTTGAGCTCCTAACAGAAAGAAAAATAGGTTGGGACAAATCTTTGAGTAAAATCAGTAAGAGGCTTCCACAAATGAGGGAGACAAAACAGTGGGTATATAGCGAAATGTCAAAGAGAGAAAATACAAGAATACTGACTGTGCGCTATTGCAATTCATGTTGTCTCTTGTCAGATCGCAAACTAGTTTTATATACGGTATTGTTTTGTAGTCATGGCATTTTGGTACTTTGGTTATTAAACTCACTGAAGAGAATGTAAGATGGATCTGTCTTTTAATAAAAGGTGTGAGGACTGGCATACATGAAATATTTCTATTTTAGATCTAGCTGGCATATTTTAAAATAAAGATTGCCTAGCATTTTCTCATACTACTCGTGTGCATGGTTAAACAAGAGGGAAATGTAATTTATATAAGCCTAAAATCAATAGTCTCTTGTTAAAGAAACCTTAGTAGTCTTCTATTACTATTTTCAAAACCTGCCTTTTCTAGATACAGATGATCCTAGGGCCCTACTGAAATTTTCTGTAAGACCTACCTTCAGAGATTTTAGTCCACCATCATGTACTGAAGAGACAGTCTACTTATAGATGTAAGGCTGTAACATCATAACCTTGTTTTGAGCTGAGAAATTATGAAGTTTCTCCACTCACTGATCACTGCTGAGAGAAAAATTCAACCAACAAATGTTCATTTTTTTTTTAAAGGTCCCTTTAAGTGAGGAACATGGGTGCTCAGAATTGCTTGCAGGTGTGAATGAACCAGAAATTAGGTGAACAAGAAAAATTAATTTCAAGGGCCCCTTAAATGTATGTAATGTCTTTAATGATATGCCAAGATAATCACTGAGATCACGTAATGAACAAGAAGCACTCAGGAGTAAAACAGAAATAGCAGAGAAATTTGTTAAAATATTTGCTTCAGGCTTTAGCAAGGTAGATGTTGTGACGCATGAGTGAATAGTTGAATTAAATCAGGATGCCAATCAACCTAGCTTTGTTCAAGCCCTAGCTTCACATCTTCTTAGTGTCAGATGAAAGCGTGGCTCAAAATCTGTGTAGTGTGGTGTGGCCAAATCTGCACACCAGTAGGTTAAGTGACAAAACACTTGGGCATCACCAGTGTCTCGTTTACCCTCTTCCTCCCAGTACTCAGAGTTACTTATACCTTATCCTTGTTCTTAGTCAACGAATCCCAGTATAGGCATTGAATGATTGCATATCTTTCTTACCTCCAAACCTTTATGCAACTTTCTTTTTAGCAACTATTATGTGCCAGGAATTCAACACATTAAGTTTGGCCAATAAGGTTAAAATGAGAGTTGAGGAAGAAATAGGACGCTTCATTTCACAGTGTTGCGTCTTTCTTGATCCCTTTCATGCAGAAACAGCTGTCTGGGTAACAACTTTAAGGTGACTCCATCCCCTTCTTCTTCTTTAGCAAGAATGACTAAAACTGACTTGGGGCACCACCTTTAAAGTCTTGTGATCCCTCAAAGATCCTGTTGTTTTGAATGAAAAGTTTGTATTATGTGTTTCAGTTCTGGTCGTTGTTCCTGGGGGAAGATGTAAAAATGATAGAAAAGTTCAAGAGTGTGGCAACTGAAATAATCAAGGGGCATACTGGAGTCAAGAAATGTCTTCAAAAGAATCACATCCAGAGATTCCTACACACTTAAGTTTTATAGTGGGCATTTCTAGTTGAAAATTACTTCTTAAAGATGGTTTTCATGTACATAATCTTTCAACAACCTTGAGAAAGACATCACAACAGGTATCATCTGCATTTTATAGATGAAAAAATGGAGGTCTGAGAGACACTATGACTTGTTTAAATTCGGGTGGCCATTGGTTATGGGAAGAACCCAGTCTTAGAATCTGATCTCATACTTGTTCCACTGTTTCAAATGGACTGAACAAACACACACCCATTCAGTCTTGACAGGGAATAGCCAGAATTAGTTTTCCCGATTTCTGCCCTGTCTCTAAGTATACTTTCCCATTTACCAGCAATAGATGGTATATACTTCAATCTCCTTATTGTCATGTTTATAGTAATTTCCAATGCTGTAGCCATATCTAGTATTAGTATATTTACCTTATTGGATTTCAAGACTGGGAGTCCTCTGAGAAAGAAAGCAATTTTTATGTGCTTTGCTCAACAAAACTGTCTTAAAACACATCAAATGATCCTTTTGTTACTGCCTAAGATGTCGTAGGGCATTTAAGGGGCTGATTAGAGGTCAGAAAGCTATAGCTCATGGCTAAATATTTTTGCTGCCTGTTTTTGTAAATAAAGTTTTATTGGAATACACACTCAGTCCTTTATGTATCATTGTCTATGTCTCCTTAAGTACTACAATGGGAGAGTTGGGTAGTTATAACAGAGACTGTATGGCCTACAAAGCCTAAAATATTTACTATCTGGCCTTTTATAGAAAAAAATTTCCATCTCCAGGTCTAGACAATTAATTATATGTAGAGTCACTCCCTGAAAAATGACTAAGGAACATCAATGTAGAGTGAGTTGTCCTCTATTTCTTTCTACAAATTTGATACCTCAGGAGCTGTTTATTTCAGGGAGAAAGAGTATTTTTTAGTACCTAAGAAAAGGGAATAGGAAGTAGAGGTAGGGAATCACAAGAGCATTTGACAAAATTA
Source organism: Desmodus rotundus (assembly GCF_022682495.2). Classification (NCBI taxonomy): domain Eukaryota; kingdom Metazoa; phylum Chordata; class Mammalia; order Chiroptera; family Phyllostomidae; genus Desmodus; species Desmodus rotundus. The sequence continues at coordinate 88,317,516 of NC_071400.1, read as the reverse complement.
CATAGAGATCTTCAGAAGGGGAATTATACTTAGAACAGTAATTTTCAACAACTAATCAAGAGAATGCGAGGGAGAATTGCATGAGGTAGAGGTGTGAACCTGGATGGAACATCTAGAAGTGTTGGGGATCATTCGATTGGTACCCATAATACACAGTGAATTCACTAATGCCAATGAAAATCCAAACTTGTTTAGGCTGAAACATCATTTAAATTAGTAGAGTTTATTTTTATTTGCTTTAACATGAAAAAACTGGAGCTTTTTTTAATTACATGAGTAAATTCTGAATCTTGGGACATGGATTCAGATAAAGTGGAAGTTACTTTATGATCATATGTTAGCACAAGTTGTTGTATACGAACTATTAGAAAACAAACTTTTAATATGTCATATTTTGAGATTTATAGAGGTGACTTTCCTTTTCTTTGGAGATGATTAATGTGTGCTGACTGGTGCTGCTGTTTAATTATAGATGGCTAGCTGTGAGGAACGTGAAAATAATCTCAGCCATTTAAACTGCAAGGCAATCTCCCGATGTGACCTAAAAAGTGTGTATTTTATTTATGTAGCTATTTTACCTACTTGCCCAGATTTGTGTTGCACTTAGAAATTCCCACATGAAGTATCTAAAATTATTTGGCAAAGGGCTTGAAATAATATTTCCTTTCTTCTCATTCTCAGTCCCAGGAAATTTTTGCTTAGAGCTGCATTTGGGAAATAGTGCATAGGAGAAATCATGGCATAGGGGAAAGAAAACAAACTTTAGACTCGGGCATATGTGGAAGGCCCTTTGACAGGTTACCACGTGTTCAGGGAGTTGCAGAAGGCTCACCATACCTGCACGGGAAAGTGCAAGTTGAGTGTGGACACTGACATGTCTGCAGAGGTAGCTGGGAGCCAGATAATGAGGGATTTGTGTTTCCTGCTAAGGAATAAAGACAGTTCTCAAGGTAATATGGAACCCTTAGAGGGTTTTAAGACAACAACACAATACAATCGAATTTACAACATTGACAAATACTCTGGCAACAGGGTAGGTGATGGACTGAAATGGAGAGACACAGTGTGTGTGTTGGTAGATATTTGAAGGGCTGGTGCAGAAACTCAGGTTGTCAAGGAAAAATGAGGTCTAATACTGAGATTGCATCTGGGAAGTTGGGGAACTGAACTGTTTCGGAGGTGTTTGTGTGGCTAGCTGATAGAACATAATTTTAACAAGAGACAAGGGTGAAGGAAGGGCCGATTTAGCAGCTGAGTTGGTAATAGGAAAATGAAGAAGGAGAACAAGGATTACTGCCTATCTTATTATACTTACTACCACATGCCCAGCATGTAGGTCTGACAAGCAGAGTGTTCCTGTGATTTGAGTCAAACAATAGGAGAAGATAAAAAATAAAATAGAAGTAAAGAAAACAAAGGAGTTTTGATGATAATGACAGATGATGATAAAAGAGAGGACACATTTATAGATAATACATTTAATCACAAACACAGTTGCCAAGTGCTAGCAAGAAAAACGGAGACACTGTTGTCTGCAAGAGCAATGGTCTATCTCTAGTTAAATTTGCCTGTATAGAGCTTTCTTATTTAAAAAGAGTATCTGCCTGAGTTCCCCAGAACGAAGACCCTCAGACTAAGATTTGAGCACACACTTAGGAGGTGATTACCACCAGAGAGTGGAGAAATGAAGAAGAAAAAAGCAAAAGCATCCAATACAAAATGTGTTAATGAGTGGGCAACACAATGAGCAACTGAGAGCTCAATATCACTGAGGATCTATGGGACTCAGTGGAGAATATGCCTCAGCATTGTTCCATCTGAGAGGCAAAGAAGGTATTTATCCACTAATTCTAGTTTGTCACTAGTTAAGGGGTTAACAAAAGTCCCCATAGCATGTAGCTGTGAAAAACAGTGGGGTTTGCATTTGAGTGAGACCAGGGTGTTGGAGCCCAGGCATTCCTCTTCAGGGGCCCACGCATGAACTCACCCACTCAAGCTTACTTGCTCTGGGCTCCAGTGCAGAGGCAGTGGCTCAAAAAGCACCAGGGACATGTGAGGAGGAACTGAATTGACTAGCTTCAGGGCTAGAGGGGCAAGGGTTGGAACAACTCTCTTTGGGGATGGAGGTGCTGGTAGGAGCCACTGCTCCTTTGTTGAGTCCTTCTCCCACCTCGCCAGCAGGCACAGGTGGGCACTAAATCTGAGCTCGCCATTAATCTGGCTGTGTTTACCCTGCTTCAGCAATTCCCTGAGAGCCTGGTCCACCCAACTTGCGTATCAAGCCTGAGCTTATTTCAGTGACTTTTCCACACAAGTGGCCTGCCTTGGCTCATGATGCAAATTTTCCTAAAATGTCCGAGATACACAAACCCCAAACAAAAACCTGGCCTCACAGGTAAAGATATTCACTAATTATGCATCTAATTAGTGGTTAATATCCAAAATGTATAAGGAATTCATACAACTCAACACTAAGAAAAACAAACACTCTGATTAAAAGATGGACAGAGGACCTGAACAGACATTTCTCCAAAGAAGACATACAGATGAAAGTTGTTCAGCACCACTAATCATCAAGGAAATGCAAATGAAAAACACGATGAGATATCACCTCACACCTATCGAAAAGACTATCATCAATAAATTAACAAATGACAGGTGTTTGGGAGGATATGAAGAAAAAGGGAATCCTTATGCACTGTTGGTGGGATTGCAAATTGGTCCAGCCACTCTGGAAAACAGTATGAATGTTCCTTAAAATAAAAATAAAAAATAGAACTACCTTATGACTCAGTGATTTCATTTCTGGGTATTTATCCAAAGACATCAAAGACACTAATTAGACAAGGTATATGCACCCCTAGTTCATTGCAGCATTATTTACAATATCCCAGATATGAGCAACCTAAGTTTCCAAAGACAGACAAATAGATAAAGAAGTACTACATATATACAATGGAATATTATTCAGCAATAAAAAACAAAGAAATATTGCCATTTGTAACAACATGATTGGACCTACAGGGTATTATGTTAACTGAAATAAGTCAAACAGAGAAAGATAAATATCATATGATTTCATATATATGTGGAATCCCAAAAAACAAAAAATAAAGAAACAAAAGAGAAAGAAACTCATAGATACAGAGAACAAATCGTTGGTTCCTTGATGGAAGGGGTTTTGGGGGATGGGTGGAAAGGTGAATAGATTGCCAATTATACAAACAGTAACGGGAATGTAAAGTACAGCACATGGCATCTAGTCAATAATATTGTAATAGTTATGTATGGTGTCAGATGGGTACTAATCGGGATGAGCACTTCACAAGCTATATGTGTCTCATCACTACGTTGTACACCTAAAACTAATTCATATGTCAATTCTAATTTAAAAACTAAAACACGTGAAATAAAAAAAGGGTGATAATAGTACCTACCTCATAGGGAGGATGCGAAAATTAGTAAGTTAGCACATATGAATTACTTAGAGTACCTGACGTGTAGTGAGAAATAGATATGTGTTTGTTAATTAAGCATATAAAGCTCTCTTCTGGGTGAAGACAAAATTGTCAGAGCTGATGGAATCTGACTGCCACAAATCACACAAGTGCTTTGTATTATTGGTTGTAATGATTCTTCACATTCAAAAGAACTGTCAAAGGATTATTTTACCAGAGGTAAAAGTAAGACCAATGGCAGACGTTGTTGTTGTGACACGAGGAAGAGGTTTTAGTCATTCGAGCCGGCAAACAATGACATGAGTTAGTTGCCTCTGAAGTCCTGCCTTCACTGACTGGGGAGGAGTAAGAGACACAGTGATTGCTGATTAGTGAGGCTGGAGAGGCCCATTCATACATCAGAGAAAAGGTATAAATAAATGACCTTTCAGATTTGTCTAATTTTGTAAGTCAATGATTTCACAATTTGTCTGTAAACTCTCTTTCCAGCCCACTGCCTTACTGTTTCCTCACTCGAATACTCTGGCCTAGACACACGTGCACAGTCATAATCACTCAGCAAGTTTTACGCTTTCCCATTGTGTTTTCTGTTATTCTCTCCACATTGAATGTTGTTTTCTTTACAGGGCACGTGTTTTAAAAATATAAATCTTATTTAAGGTTAGAGGGCATATGGTATATTAAAGCTTAATTTCTATGTATCATATAAATAACTAGACTTGCTTTCTCCAGAGCCATGTTATGATCGATCCTGATATGTTTCAATGAACATATACGAAGGCTGAAAAGACAAATTACGCTCTCACTCATACACACTCATTTAGAAAAGAATACGTAAGTCTGTGTGAACTAACATATTTAAAGTAGTAAAAATATCTCTACTCTTAGATTTTTCATGTATATTACAGTTTACCTCTAAAATATTTACACTTCAACATTAACATTAAATAAGGGAAATGAAAGGGTGTGTTTGTACAATGTTTCATCCAAAATATATCTGTTAGCACTTCCTTTTAATACAAGTTTTCTAGGGCAAAGAAGGCAAGGGCATAACCTGCTAGCTATTAACTGGTCCAACAGTTTTACATATTTTTGGTCAGAATGCTTTATGTAAACCAAAGCTTGCTAGGAAACACACCATGAAAACTTGGAGCTGCTTGAATTGAGCAGGTGGTGGGAGAAGACCCTGCCTATAAGACTAATGCCACTGAAGGGGACAATACCTTCTTGCCCTGAGCAGCAGGGCTATTTTCCTGGCCTAAAGGCAGCATGAACTTGGCTCTGGTAGATATTTAGAAAGGTGAATGTGAAGTTTGAGTGTTTATGTGGGCTAAGTAAGTCTTTGCAACAGGCTCTGTGGGTTATAACATCATTTCCCGACCTAACTGGAGAATCTACATGGTTTCTCCACGTGAGTTTCAAAGCCCCAGAATGATTTCCTAGTGTTTTATATAAAATTTCCTATTTTATTTCCTTTTTCTAATTTTTTATTACACAGAACCTTAGTTATTCCTGGGGGGAAACTATTAGTGCTAAAATATGCACTTTCCTATCAGAAGTAATAAAATAAATCCACAGATCTTTCCCTTTTTTCCCATGAAGTTCTAAGGGGAAAACATTAAGAAAATGTACACTGTAACTGAAGAATTCTACTGAGTATACAGACTATAAAATTAAACAATACTTGGGCTGGAGTATGTGTTTTTGAGATCACTGTCAGTTTGCAATTTTTTCTGCAATTTCATGGTAAAAAACATGAGTTGCTATGGTTTCTTTTTCTGCTCAAATTGGCTTTCATTTGGCCACATTAATATGTGTACAGTTATTTTTCAATTACTTATAAAACACACAGCAATAATCGTACATGCTTTTTAACATGAGCATACATTTCCCTCGATAGGGTTTATGAATTCACATATGTTCTCAGAAACATTTCATGATGCATTAATAATATGACTGACAAAGCACATGCTTTCAGTGTAATCATTTACCAAAAGGCTCCTTTTCTACAGCTCCCTCTCATATTGCTTACCTAGATGATCCATTAAAAATAATTTATATATGAAGATGGCTACGCGTGACTGCAGTGAAGTTCCAGGGGTGTGAGGTGTATATGAGAAACCACTCATTACCCAAGCACTACCTCGATGTTTCCATCTCTAATTCACAAACAAGGAAGGGGCCTTGCACAGAGATTTAGACCCTCTCTTTGCCATGGCTTGTATACAACCCACCATAATGTATTTAGTCTGGGAATCTACAGACTCAACACAAAAGGAAAAAATAGGTTGCTTCCATATTTAAAAACAAACAAAGAATTTCTTTTACCCAGACTCACCAGCCATTTACGTTTTGGCCCATTTGCTTTACCATCCTTTCTCTGTGCATGTGGATGCAGGTTACAGACGTCAATGCATCAGCATTTAGTTCCTAAGAACAGAAGGTGCTTTTACCTGACAATAGCAAAATGGTCCCAATCAGGAAATGTACCTTATTTCTATAGAACATCATGTATTGAATTACAGAACATGGGAACCAAACTGGAAAAAAATGCTCTACTCTTTTTTTCCCTCCTCACAGGACATTCTACTTCAATAATATTATTGAAAGAATAAAATCCATGATTTTTTCTAATATTAAGTGAGCTTTTAAAATACATATAAATATATATGAGATAAATAGTGACTTTAACGGGTATGTCTTAAAATATAATTTTAAAGTATATTTATTTTTTCAAAATAATTTCTTAAATAAGTAAAATAATGCATATTATAACAAAATATTTTCTCCAAACTTAAAAACATTAGTATATAGATTTCAACATAATTCACTCAAAAATCATGAGGCTTAGATTTCATACTCAACTTATATTCAAAACAGAAATGGGTAGGCCCTATAACTTCTACTCAATGGCTATGTCTATATAAGTTGAATTAAAATGAACAAAAAACCAAAAACTAGAACAGAAATTGGTTCTTAATCATTATGTCTAGTTATGACAAGTTGGAACATTCAGATGATTTTGACAGGGTCTCTCCTTGAAAACCAGGCTTTCAGAGTGTCCCAAGGACAGGGAAGCAAAGAGAAAAGGGGAAAACAGTCCTGTAATAGAATACAGTTAATCACATCCTGAACCCCATCACCCTAGCACTATGCCATCTCTGTCAGCTTTCTCAGTGTCCCTGCTGCTCTCAGTGTTACTTTTAACAGTTTTTACCTCTTTGGGATAGGGCGGTGAGTAGGGAACACACAGAATCACTGTGGTATGTTATGAGTTTTCCTAAGAAGGGCCCCAGGGGCTTCCCATGTGAGTATAACAAATCCTACATGAGTGCGTCTCATTTTGCATGCACACACAGTATAATAATTTAACATGTTGCTAAATTTTCAACTTGATATAATTTCCTCTTATCACTTATATTGCCTCTACCTCATGACAAAGATTTGGAGACGATTTGGATATTGTATTCAAAATCTTAGCTATTCATAAAAGTCTTCTATTTGAGGCTACTTGAAAGGGAAGCAAAGGTAATTTTGTAAAAACTGTTAAATTATAGGTTTGGTCAAACCAACAATAAATATAGACAAATGGCTTCATCTGAGTAATACTTCTAAGACTTGACCAATTGTGGAGTTCTATTGATTATATCATTGATTAGTTTGATCAAAAGTTATGGCAGGAGAAATCCTAGAACATTTTTGCCATTAGGTTTGCATTTATGTAAAAATACAAGGCGATGGTGTATAGTCCCACCTTTTTTATAGCTTCATAACTTTGGCTCTTGTCTCTTTGTTGGATGAAGACCAGGTTAGCTCCACAAAGCCTAATACTGGAAATGTCACCTTACTATTTCAACTGCCTAATGACTTCCTGTCCTTTCATACAACCCAAACAGATATGTATTTGCATTACTGGGAAGAAGAAACTCTTCCTATATTTACACAATGGAGTAATTTCTGCCTTTCTAATTAACCAGCATGAGCCAATGTTTAAAAGGTTTCTTCTGACACCATGCCTTCAATTAACACTCACACTTTCTAAATTAATCATTGCTGACCTTAACATGCAGGATGTTTTAAAGACGTGTTTCAAATAGAAAAAAATAAAAAGATCATTCCACTCAGAGAAATCTAGTAACTACTGATGTTTCATAAATCTTTGGTTACTGGTTTTCTCCCATCATTATATAAAGAGTCCTAGAATTTGGAGCACTGCCTCATCGTATCTCTGGATAAAGGCCCTGCAAGCAAGTGACCTTGAACATGAGCTCCACATCTTCCCAATATCAAAATTAGTAGTGATTCATTAACATCATACAGTTCACAAAAGCCATACCATTCCATATATCATAGAAATTTTCCTGTGGACAAACAGTTGCATACTGAGTTGCAGAATAATTTATGGCTTTCTTTTCAAACATGGAATCATTATAATTATTAAAGAAATCCAAATGCATCTGGTTTGTATAGAATATCAAAGTAAGGAGTTCCTACTGGGGAATATTTTACAACTCACTTCGTGGATTCAGTGGAACCATCTTCTTTCTTTAAGAAATCATAATCCTGGGGAGACCCAAAGATAGAACCTAGCCAAATGTTACAACAAGGAAGAAAAGCTTTCCTAACAGATAAAAACGGATATTATCTATGATATGCTCAGTCAGAAATTTAAAGCATTGTCTCTGAACTACCAGTTTGTGAGGTGTATAACTTTATCATCTACAAAGCCCTATTACTCAGCATCTTCTTGCCCATGGTGCTGAAGCTAACGCTCTTCTAGGAGTAGCCTTAAGTCCCAGCATCAGACCACTGGTGCATAGGTCAGATGCTAGGATGGGCCAAGTCCCTCACTTTGTAACTTTGGTCCTGTATGTCCGACTCTGCTTCTTGAACTCTCTTATTCTGTGAATTGTGCTTTTGTCCTCAATGGCAGAATCCTGATTATGTTCTGTTTTTTTTTCTCCCTAGGTCAACTTGAAGTCTATGCTCGTCACATTTATTTCATGTTAACCTGATCCTAGAATTTAAAATATTGCTGCCCAAGTTTGGAAGAAACAGCGCTGAAATTCTAAAGACCTTCTGGTCCAATCTTTTTTTTTTTTTAAACAGGGAATAACTGTACCCCAGACAATGTCTTTCCCAAGATCATATAGCTAGTTAAAGATATACTTGGAATTTCTTAAAATAAAATTTCACCCTCCATAGTAGTTCCTGTAATCCCCTCTCTTCACTGTCCCCTCCCCACTCCCCTCTGGCTATTGTTAGATTGTTCTTAACTTCAATGTCTCTGGTTATATTTTGTTTGCTTTTTTCTTCTGTTCATTATGTTCCAGTTAAAGGTGAGATCATATGGTATTATATGGTCCCTCACCATCTGGCTTATTTCAAGGGTGGAGGTGGGGGAGGGAGGGGGGTTTGGCTGGGGTGGGGTGGAGGGATGGGGAGAAAAGGCATACAACTGTAATTGAATAACAATAAAAATTTTAAAAAATAAAATAAAATTTCATACATTTGGACCTTCTCCTCTTGTTAATGAATTTTAATTGTCATCTAGATGAATTAATCCTATTATAGCTATTTAAAGGGAAAAGTGAAAGCTTTTCTCCACACCCTTCTTCCTTCTTACACTCACTCTAAACTACATACTGGAGACTCATAAAGCACATATCCCCAAAGGGATAAAGGGAGACAATCTAAATATATGACAATATCAATAAACATTCCCCTACATAGCCATCCATCGATATGAGCTTCAGACTATATCAAGTGAAAATAAATTTCAGGGAGAACTACGTTAGAGGGCCAGAGTGGTGGTGAAAAGAATACACATTTTAAACCAGGGAATGCAACTTGGAGGCTTAGCAAGGTCTACTAAAGGAGGCATTCATAAAGTGCTCAAACTATCAGCAAACTTCTCCATAGAATAGCAGTGAAAAATACCTAGACACTAATTTTTTGATGGAAGAAAAGGTTTTCTTTTCTAATGTGTTCTGGTTTAGAGAACTGACAGCATTTTCTCCCTCTTCATTGAAGATGAGAAAACTGTAACTTACCTTCTTGCTGACTGAACAAACCATGAAAATTTCTATAGACAGTTTATAGATAGGCCCTGAGTCATTGATTGTAACCATAACTACCAAGAATGGATCTGCGGTTCCTAGCTTTCTCCAAACTCCAGCTCCAAACAATCTACCAGGCACTTTCCTTTAATATTCCATGTTACTTCTGCACTGAAAAATCAACATAGTGGTGGTAGATTAGGGCATGTTTTTCAGTAATTATTCACTCCCTGTCCTCCCTACCTTACAAGAGGAGGACACTTCCATGCCTTGTTGGTGTTGGACTTGGCCATGTGTTATTCTGGCACATCTGACTGTGTGCTCCTTCAAGGCTATGCCTTAAGAGGCATTATTTATTTTGCTCTCTTCTCTGGCGGCTTTTGACCTCTATCACCTTAAGAACAGCATGCCCATATCACCCTCTGGTACAAACATGACAGACAACTGTGCCATGTCTAAATTCAATCTATGGCCTGGAGACAGGCCCAGCTGGGCTCAGCTTACATCGGCCAAACGACAGCTGAATCACAGAGAAATCAATTCTTATTGTAAACCACTGAGATTCTGTGGTTGTTCCTAGCACTAGCTGACTGATACAATGGTTATAACATGTTATTCTATTTGTTGCTTTGTAAATCCTTGCGGGTTTTCCATTTGTATGTATTTTTCCTTTTCAACCAGGATGGAAGACACTCATGCAGTTTGATACACGTTTTTAACTTCTTTGGTACCCCTCAAATGCACACTACTGTAACCACTCAGTATATTCTACTTTCAAAAGCCAATGGTTTTCTTGGATTCTACATTGGAGTCTTTACTATATTATTGATAGTGAAAAATGCTACGTTTCAGTAGCAATCTCAGAGTATGTTTTAGAAGTGCAGAGGCTCAGTAACTCAACAGGACAATCAGCAGTACTGGGCAAGTGAAGAATCTTTCAGATGGGGGCATTGCTGGAATTTTAAGACACTTTTCCATTCATGGTAGAACAAGTTTTATACATAACTGAAAAGGCCATTTTTCTCAAGGCATAATAGCTCATTTTAGTAACACTAGGCCAGAAAATCCCTTTATAGAGAGAGAACTGTTTTGCCATTGGATTTCTCTATGAATCGGGTATTCAGAGCTACACCAAGACTAAGTAAGGGTTGATGTATTCACCGTTACTGTTTACAAAAGGGCCAGACCAAGTAGGGCAGGCCACAAGGTGACCTTTAGCTGTGCTCAGGCAAGCCTTTCTCACACATTTACAGTAAAACACAGGCCTGGAATTTATTCTGCCCTCCCTGAGGTAGGAAGGTCAAGGATCTATACTGATCTGAAGGAAACTAAGAGAGTGGTGGGAGAGAGAGAAACAAGGCAGCAAGAGAGGAGACAGCATTTGCATACGGGTGAGCTGTGCAGGACACAGCAGGTCCAAAGACTGAGCCACAGACAGAGTACTGAGTCAATGGAATAATGCACAAGTTGAGTTCCCTGCCTGTGGCACAGTGTTCTTTTTCTGTACCCTCCCCTCCCCCACCTCAATCTGAACTGAGATTCGGAACTTTCTATTTCCACTTAATTTTCAAGGCCTGGGCAAAAAATCAGGAGAAAACAATCGATAATTACTTATTTTGACAGATAATCTAATCTTTGTCATTTGCATTGTACATCAACCCCAAATGTAAGGCAATGGCATATTCCAAGGAATACATGTCAAATACATCACACACTGTTAGTGTTAGGGAAAACTATCCAGATAATTTATTGTGGTGAATTTTCTCCATGAAATAAAAACCTCTGGCATTCGTTTATCTAACTCAGAAATGGTTTCACATTACTGCACAATGCCAGTTCTACTATGGGTTGGTAGGCATTTAAAGCATTAAAGATCACCTTTAAAATGTAGTAAGGAGAAAAGGTAAAAAACATTGCAGCAACTCCAAAACTGTATCTATCAGTGGCACCAGATGAGTGCCTAGCCAGTCTATTGAAAAGATTTAATTACATCTCTTTCTTACCTTGATGTCTGAATCAATTTGATAGACCACTTACAGCAACAGTTATCTGAAGAACAAACTCTTCCTGCGGCTGGTGAAATCAGTCCTCCTAACATTAAGACTTATTAATAGCTAATTAATGATTGCCCAATCTAGGGCTCAACAGTGACAAAGCTCTCTTGGAACTTACCATGTTCTCTCTGCGCGACATCTTCAGCTTTAAATGCTTGCCTGTTCTGTTCCTTGAAATCTTGGCATGTAAAATCTTGATTTGTCATCATGGGAACACTCCTGGTTAAGATTTCTGCAAACTGCTTAAAAGAGAAAAGAAACAATGCGAAAGTAAAATAAATAGCTTGTTTTGTTTCTTGGTGTTATTTCTAATTCATCCAATATTAGCAAGATCTTTTTTCCCCTTTGCAGAAGAGCTAAACAAACTAGCACAGATTCTCCAGGGCTTGAAACAAAAATTAGAAATAATCCTAAGGAACTTAGGTTGCAGAAAGGTAAACTTTTAATTAAAGAAATTAAAATCTCTGGTATTGGAAAATATTTTAGTTCTTGGCTTTTCATAGTCCTTTGTCACGCTTGCCTCAAGACACTGGTAAAGGTAGGAATATTTCAGGATCTTTTGTAGACTGTGGAAAATATTTGCCTCTTAAGAGATTGTTGCAAAATTTGAACAAGACCATTTGAGAACATTTGCTCCTATTCTAAAATCCCATCGTTCTGGAAATGTGAACTCTGCTTTGTCATTCCTTCCATGGACACTAGGAATCAGAGTTTGTTGAAAAGAGAAACATCCCAGCTTCTTTTCCATTCAAGTTTTTTCGAGCCTAGCAAAGAGGGAAAGTCTGAAGAATGTTTGTAGCTGGGCTGGAAATCAATGGAAAGCAAGATACGGTTTCACAACAAATCAAGTGGCACAGATTTGCTTTGCATTTGGGAGTTAATCTACATTCTCTAAACATGCTCCGAATGCCAGTTAGAGCAATTGAAGTTCAAGACTTTGCTGGAAGCCCCTAGACAGAACACATGGCTATGTCACATAGCTCTCACAAATGACTGGGGGAGAACAGCTTAAACCTTCACTGTGTTTTAAAACCCACGCCACTTGCTCTGACTCTTGCCATTGACAACTTCAGAATTACCTTACAGTTGGTAATCTCCACAAAGCAGTGACTTTTGTGTGGGAAACCCAGGGAAAAGAAGTCATGTTAATTTTTTTTTCTTATGCAGCTGAACACAGGTGAGTTGGGAGCCTCACCACGATGTAGGAAAGACAACTATATTCGTGGAAGTGTATATCTGGCGTTAATAATTCAGGGGAAAAGTGAAAAATAGTCAAGGGTTTGAAAGAGGCTGGGAAAAAACTTTGAAAGTATAAAAGCTAAAATGTGGAAAATTTCCTTGGCCAGTTTTACAAGAGATTTTATTGATTGATTTTTAAAGAGAGGGGAAGCGAGGGAGAGAAACATTAATGCCTGCAACATCGATCGGCTGCCTCTCGCGCGCCCCCCACTGGGGACCTGGCCTGCAATCCAGGCATGTGCCCTGACTGGGAATTGAACTGGCGACCTTTTGGTTTCCAGAACGATGCCCAACCAACTGAGCCATGCCGCTCAGGTCTTCCTGGGCCATTTAAAAATTCATATAAACCAGTAGTTTCAAATCAACATTTGTGTGTCCAAATTCCAATGTGTCCACTTTTCTGCCTGATTCCAAACAGTATATAAACCTGAAATAGGCCTCAAATACTACAAGTTGAGATAAAAATGATGTACCTATTTATTTTAAAGGTGAGGCAATAAATAATCCCTAAAATATTAGCTATTTGTTTTTACATTACCCCCTCCCACAAAAAACCCTAACAATGAGCACTGCTGTATTTCTTTCTGTTTTAAGTGGCATAGTGTTTTACTGCATAATGCGATCCTGCCCAGAAATAAGGGAGAAGGGAAAGATCACACACACACACACACACACAAAACTAAGACGGCCAAACAGAAATGCCCTTTCACTTTTTGACAGTTGGAGACAAGTGAGGCACATAATTCTAAGTAGAGACTGATCCTCAAATCATTTTTATTTTTTTATTTGGTTTAGAAGTACATTGGAGATTGTCTGAGGTTTTATATTTCCTTATCAGGGGTACTTCTTTCAGGCCAACATTAACATGGGGGACTACTTGATTTGGGGAATTTGGGGTGGCACTGGTGGGGACCAAACAGCTCAGGAAGCAGGGAAATGGTGGACAGATATTAATATCTGATGCTGTTACCCCCAGTGACAGATAATCTATGCAAAAATAGAAGTCAAGTCGTTTATGCTATATGCCCTGGTATCATTCATGGAGGACCTCCCTCCTCCCCAGTGTGAAGGAATGTGGCCTTCTGTGGCTAAGAAAACTAATTGTAGGAAAGATTTTCACCATGATAAGTCACAGCTTTTCCCAGAAATATCCAGTGTTTACATTAGTGGTTGAAATTCTGGCACTTTAAACTTAACCTAAAAATTTTCCTTAGAGAGTCCTTCCTTGACCACTCTTGAAATGAAATAAGCCCATTTCACCCACCTTCTCAATAGTGGGGCTTCTAGGCTTATATTAAAATTAATTTTATTCCTTTTTAGTTCCTGCATAGGCACACAACTCTTCACTCAAAAAGGCTCTATTTCAATATCTCTAGACCTGAAATCACTCTCACTGGAGACTTCTCTTTCTCCATCAACCTCTTTCACTTCTTTTTTACTTCTTCGCAGACAATTCTCTTCAAATATCTCCTCCCACTTCAACCAGGTGGGCTGGCTATGAGTATGTCCTTGATTATATGTCCTCAGTTTGTTCCCATAGCCAAGTGGGATTAAGTTCAGAGTCTTTGACAAGGCAGTCGAAGCGCTCCAGTGATATGGCCCCACTAAATTCTCTATTATCTCCCGCCTCCTATTGAGTTATATTACTCACAACTAGTCTATGCTAATTGCTGTTGCTAATCTTCCTAAAGCACACCTCACTCTTTCCGTTAACGTGCAAAAAAAAAAATTTTTTCCTTATGGCCTATCCAATGCAGAATGGCCTGTCAGCCATGGCATTCAAGGACCCCCACATCAATTGCAGGATTTCACCACCTTACAACAGGAAGTTTAGTAAATAGTTCCAAATAAAAGCTATGCGAGGCAAGAATTGCCTAGGTGACTCCTAATTCTTGGGAATCAAGGGCAGAGATCAAGTGACTCCAGCTCTGAGAAGGAAAAGCAGGGCTACGGGGCCATGGAACCTGCTGGCATTGACACTGCAAATGTTTTCACACATGTGTATCTCATGCAGACTATGTGACATAGACATTTTTACACTGAGCAAACCAGGGCTGCGAAAGTTCAAGGAACTCCCCCAGAGTTACAAAGCTTATAAATGTCAGAGTCAGGTTTCAATGCCAGGCGTCTTTCAATTCAGAGCCCATCTACTTCCAATGCTCAAAGCTGCCTTCTCGTATTTATTTCCGCGTGGAATGTTCCTTGTCTCACAATCCTACTTATATTTCCTGGTCCAGACAAAATTCACAAAGACTTCCTTGGATTGCCCAATAATACGTGGTCCTTTATTTTCCTTGGAGAACTATCTTCCAAAGATGGAAATATTCCACATGTTTGTTGTTCAGTATGGTAGCCACTAGCACACTTGAAATGTAGCTGGTGAGACCGAGGAACTGGCTTTTAAAATTTATTTAAATTTAATTACATTAACCGGCCACCAGTGGCTAGTGGATCTCTGCTGTACAAAAGCGGTCAGTCAGCCTTGGCATAACCTGGGAGCTTATTAGATATGTTGAGTCTCAGGCTTCACCTCAGACCTGATAAATCAGAATTTCTAACAAGCTCTCCAGGTGATTCATCTGCATGTTACAGTGTGATAATTAAGCACTGCTGTAGAGCGATTGTTAGCAATTGTAATGGCTTTTTTTCTAAAAAAAAAATCACATTTTGCATCACGTTTTATAATATAGGTACCTGGAGGGAAGATAACATTCCATTCAGATAGCTAAGTAACTATTTGTTGAATTAAACATAGCACGTATATTTAAAGAAACTTTCTGGTGTTCCCTCCCACCGTGCGCCTCCCTGCTTGCTGGGGAACTAAAGGCACATTTATTCACCTTCCCACCCATGTGGCCACGCCCTGGAGCCCTTCCGCTCACTTGCATGCCTGTTCGATTCGTTATGGCCTCCTCCAGGCCATGAGCTGGCTTCCCAGCTAGGGAGATCAAGGTCCTTTTTATGACAATATGACCCTAGTGGTGTGGACCCGTGGAAATTTTTGTCCACATGCCATCTGTCGTTTCAAGGTCCTGGATACCTTCTGGCTACCTCCTGCCTCAGAACTGGCTACAGAGTCTCATGGGGACGCTACCTGCCTGCCCGCAAAGGAAACACCTTCTGGGCACTAGTCTGCTGTAGCACTTGGGCTCCAGACTGCTTTACACCACTAGCCTTCTGGCTTGCTGGATAACAGTGAACTTTAGGTCATCTCCCCAGTATGGCACTGGAGCCTCTGGAATCTGTCAGTCACTAGCTTGTCATCCCTCTGGGATGCTTTGGGTCACAAGCCTACTGCAAGCTGGGGAAGTGTGGCTCCCTTTGCTCACCATACTATGGCTCTGGTGCTCTTGCAGAAACGGCCTGGCACAAGCCTGAAGGAGTGCTCTAATTGTGATTGCTCTGGCCATGAGCTTTCCCTTAGCTGTGGGATACAGAGCACTTGAGGCCACCTCTCATGTAGGGCACTGTTGCGTGGGGGCCTAAGTACTCACCACTCTGCCCATCTTGCTGTGATTCTTCAGTCTGCAAGATGTCTTCGTGCTGGGAAACTATGGCTCCTTCCACTGACTGTAGTTTTCTGAAGGTGCTACACGACCAGTAGCCCCTGGACACACATGCTGGAGTTCCGGTGGTCCTTTAGGCCTTAGGCTTTCCCCTTGCTGAGGAAATGATAAGAATTTCATCTACCTCAACAGAACCAGAGCCTGCAAGTGTACTAGGTTCCTTTAGTTCTTACACTTACCAGCCTTTTCCCTTGTGGGAGAAATGGGCAAACTTTTGGCCCCCTGCCCTGCTGCACACTGATGCTTGGTGGTGGTGATGGTGAGGTAGGCCATGGGGGTCCATCTGGTTACTACCCTGCCCTCCTCCTGGGGTTCCCTGGTTCACAAGCCTACCTACATGCTGGGGAGCTATGGTTCCTTTGGCCCAGAGCCTTGGCTCCCCTGAAGAACCTTCCAACCACCAGCCCGTCCATGTGCTTTGTTTCGATTTGTCCTGGCCATTAGCCTTCCCTCCCACTGATGAATTGAGATCACTTCGGGCAACCTTCCCTGCAGTAAACAGATGCCCTTAGTGCCCATGTAGTCACTAGCCCACCTGCCCCATGGGTTTTCTGGGATACTCTGAATCACAAGCCTGTCTGTGTGATGCAGAACTGTAGTTCATTGCATCCACAGTGGTGGCTTCATCCTGGTGCCTTTGGGAAAACTTCCATATACCAGCCTGTGCACATACTACAGTCCTGGTTGTATTTCTTGCCTTCCCCTTTCTGTCCCGGAGGCCCATGTGGTCACTAGCCTGCCTGCTGCCTGAGTTTCCTGGGATCCTTAGGGACACAGGACTACTGGCATACTGGGGAAGGATGGCTTCTTTTGTTTACATCCTTTCCTAATGATGGTACCCTGGGGGGATCCTCCAAACACCTACCTGCCCACATGCTATGTTCTAGTGGTCCTCACACCACCTGCCTTCTTCCTTGATGGGCAACCAAAGGTAACTTGAGCCGCCATCTTTTAGCTGTAGTGACATCCTGGTAATGCTTTGGTTTTCTTATCTGCTCTGTGCCATGTGGTATGGTTCCTGTGTTCCTTCTGGCCATCAGGCCTTCCCCTGGCTGGGGAATGGAGAACACTTTCAGCTACTTGTCCTGGAGCATGCTGATACCCTGCAGAATGTAAAATGATAAAGCCAATGTCAAAAACACTTCGGCAGTTCCTTAAAATATTAAGCATACAGGTACCATATGACTCAGCAATTCCACTGCTAGGTATATACCCAAGAGAATTGAAAACATCTTCACACAAAAACTAGTACACAAATATTCATAGCAACATTACTCACTATAGGCAAAAACTAGAATCAACCCTAATGCAAACAAGTGATGAACGGATGAACAAAATGTGGTATATCCACACAATAGATATTATTCAGCTATGAAAATAAATGAAATACCGATACATGCAACAGCATGGATGAACTTTGGAAACTTTATGCTAAGTGACGAAGCCAGACACACACACACAAATAACATATTGTATGATTGCATTTATAATGAAGTCCGTAATGGAAAACTCTATACAGATAGAAAGCAGAACAGTGATTGTTAAGAGGTGAGAGGAGGGAATTTGGAGGTATAAAGTTTCTTTTAGAGGTGATAAAAACATTCTAGAATTAGATGATGGTGGTGGTTGCCAACATTGAGACTGTTGAAACCACCCCACTCAACTGTACATTTTAAAATGGTTCAAATGGTGAATTTTGTTATGTGGATTTTTATCTTAATAAAAAATTAAAAAATATATATTTACCGCAAGGCCCTAGCTCAGAAATCTGTTGTTTTACATACCTTTCTAATCTACGTAATTTTAATGGAGATGTTCCATGGACTACTGTTTGGGAATCAGAGTGAAAAAACCATGATACCTACAATCATTTGTGTCAAACTTATTTTCTAAAAATAAAAGTTACTCCTGAGCATGGGCAAACAAGTCACTTTTTCAAAGAAGCGGGTGAACCAGTGACTTTCACGGCACTGGTCTGGAATTGTTTTTAAAGAGGATGTTCTAGGATTGAACTCCACCCGGTGTCAGATCTCTGTGGAACGGCATGCCCTACAGTCCATGGTTGCTCTCCCACTGAATGCCTGGTAAAGCATTCTGGATGAGTACTTTGTGTGCAGAACTAAAATCAGTCCCACTGTAGTTTCCTGCCCAATGCTAAACTAAATGAAGCACAAAAGAATAGAGCAGGAGAAAGGGAAAAGGAAAAGAACAGGGTTAATGAATACCTTTGAAAATCCTGTCCTACAACCCAGGGCTTACTTGGCCTGCGAGCAACAACTCTTTGGAAAGTGCTCCTTCTGAGAGATCACTTCAAAGTCACAGCTGCGATCAGATAATGAGATCATGCAACTGAACTTCCCATGGTTTATGTCAACAAAAGAGACGTTATTCCTACAACTTCAATTGCCAAAGAAAATGCATTTGGATTATTATTTTTTTTAATTCCTGATTTATTACTATGAGAAAATGGCCAAAAGCACTGTCTAAATTTAATATAGTTGTCTAAAGTTACAACACAAAAGGTTATATTTTCCCCATTTTATTCCATTTGATGGGTCCAAAAAAAAAACCCCAACTAAAACAACTGTTCTCCATTTGCTACACTTGATGCCATACTACGTTTCAAGACCCATTTTGGTGACCTTTACTGCCCACCTATCATGGCCCAATTTTTCTCTTAATTTATCCAGGTATGTATGCAATGATTAATGTGCCCTTGGCTTTGGGGAAACAAAAACAAAAACAAAACAACCAGGAACCAATTCCTGTTTCCACAGAGTAATAGGAAATCATGGCAGGTGCTGGTGAATTAAGAGATGGGTGTTTCAGAGATGGGTTTCTTACACTCCCCCCAAAACGATCTAATGCTCTATTTTTTTTTTTTTTTTTTTTGGCTGCAGGGGCAGCAAGGAGACAGGTGAAAACCTATTTTCAGTGATTTTTATTATATTACCCAAGTTTCCCATTTTTAGCTGGACCTTGAAATTTCAAGGAATGCCTGCCTCTTAGGACTATATAAGAGAAATGCTGCACCCCCTCTCCCCAAAACTTGTCCTCCTGTCCATTGCTGTTTAATAAGGCCACCCTCCTTTTTTATACATTTCCCCCACTCAAGACTAATGTAGATTAGGACAATAACTAACACCTTAAAGAAGTTACTAACACAGAGACCATGACAGTATAATGTAAGAATAATCCACTCCATTAAACTAGGGCTTATCTCAGGAATGTAAAATGTCATCATTATAGTCAATAGCAGATCTCTAGAGGAAGTCCAGTTAAACTCAGGAAAAACAATAACAAATATCTTTATTCATTGTTTTTATACAGTAGCATTTTGGAAATTTTTATTAATGTGGTAAATCATGTAAAAGAAACAGAGTTAGAAAATAACACACAAAATTATTATTTTGAGATTATTTGATTATATGCTTAGAAATCCCAAACACTAAGCTAAAAATAATAACATTCTCTAGTCTTAATTAAATCTTAATTAAGGTAACTATACATAATAAGCACTGTGAAGTTCATAGTACTCTGTACTTCCATAATGTAGACATATAAAGCATAAATTTTAAAGACAGCTATTCAATAGAAATATAATGCCGTTAGAAGCAGAAGGAATCAACATAAGACAAGATCTGTAGAAGTTACATAAATAAAACTGCAAAATTTTATTGGCATATTGAAAACAGGACCTGAATAAATGGAAAATTGTGACATATTACCAGTTGGTAACACTGAATATTTTCTCATTGTTCTCTCCAAGTTATATTTTAGATGATCTACAATTCAATTCTTAATCTGAAATGATTTTTTCCCTGGAAGTTGACAATTTTATTTGAGTTTAACTTTGAGAACAAATAGCTAGCATTCATAAATATACATTTAGAAATGTGGATCTTACAAAGATGCAGAGCTCTATAAATGGTAAATACATGGGTAAATATAGAAGATTTTAAAATTGTGATTTAAATCTTTTAAATCTTTATTTAAATCTTTTCATAGAATTGCCATATAACTCAGCAAGTCTACTTCTGGGTCTATACCTTACCTCAAATAATTTGAAGCAGGAACTCAAACATTTATTTGCACACAATGTACATAAGCACCATTATTCATAACAGCCATAATTTGGGTTGGGTAGAAACAACCCAAATGTCCATTGACGGGTAAATGGATAACCAAACAACATATGGTGTAAACATACAATAGAGTATAATTCAGCCTTACAAAGTAACAACATTCTGATACAAGCTACAACATGAACCTTGAAACCAGTATGCTAAGTGAAAGAAGCCAGACACAAAAAGACCAATATTGTATGATTCCACTTATATATGGAATCTAGAGTAGGCAAATTCACAGAGACAGAAATAGAATAGTGGTTACCAGGAGCTGGGGAATGGAGGATTGGGAGTTACTGTTTCATGGGTAGACAGTTTGGTGGGATAATAAAAAAGTTCTGAAGAAGGATGGTGGTGATTATGGCACAACAATGTGAATTTACTTAATGCCACTGAATTGTACACTGAAAAATGTGTACGATAATAAATTTGATGTTATGCATATTTTACCACAGTAAAAATATAATTAACTTTTACAAAAGTAATTAACAATGTATTATGGAAACACACACACAGACCCAGAGGGGACAAATATGAGGTCTGTCCAGAAAAAGTCCAGCCACTGTTAATATAATGAGAACAGTTTGTGTGACATCAATGTAACCTGGCAGCCAAGGAGAGTGGACTGGAATGCACATGCGTGAACAATGATGACTTTACTGTACTAGTCAGTGGGGGTGGTAGAGCTATTGAGTGAGCATGTGTGCTGTGTGGCTGTGCACTCAAAATGACATAGAGCAATGAATCTTCATCAAATTTTGCATGAAGCTTGAACACTCCTCAGCGGAAACTATTAAGATGATTCAGAAGGCCGCAGCTGTGGGCAACTGGTGACTGGCAGCTTCATCAGGACAACACACTTGCTCATGCATCACGTCTTGTGCAAAGTTTTTTAGTAAAACAATAAATCATCCAATGATTCAGCCCCCCTACAGCCCAGATTTGGTGCCCTGTGACTTCTGGCTTTTCCCAAAATGAAAATCACCTTTGAAAGGGAAAAGATTTCAGACCCTTGATGAGATTCAGGAAAATATGACCAGGCAGTTGACGGTGACTGGGAGAACTGTGGGAGGTCCCAGGGTATCTACTCTGCAGGGGACTGAGGTGTCATTGTCCTATGAACAATGTTTCTTGTATCTTGTACCTTCTTTAATAAATGTATCTATTTTTCATATTACATGGCTGGACATATTCTGAACAGACCTCGTATACGTATACTATGGTAAGGTTTTCGTATTATTTGTGAGGTTATCTACACTTATATATGAGTGGTATACAGTTGAAATAGGTAAGTTAAAGATCTATACTATAAACCCCAAAGCAATCACTAAACTAAGAAAAAGTTATAAGCTATAATCTAACAAAGGAGATAATATGAAATAAAAAATACTCAATCCCAAAGAAAGCAGAAAAAGAAGAAAAAGGTAGCAAAGAATAGTTTAGACAAATAGAAAACAAATAGCAAGATGATAGGCTTCAACCTAACCATTTCAATAATTACAGTAAATATAAAAGTTCTAATTATTCCAATGAAAATTTAGAGATTGTTAGAGTTGATAAATACTGAACATAGACACAAATGTTAACAGTAAAAGTGGAAAAGTGTACAATGCCAATACTATTCAAATAAAACTTGAGTGGCTATATTGATATCAAAGATTTTAGAGGAAGAATTACCAAGGGAAAAGACGATTATTTCATAGTGATAGTCTGAATTCATCAAGAGAGCATTATTATTCTAAACTTTTATACATAGATGGCAAATAAGCACATGAAAAGGTGCTCAACATCATTCATGACTAGGGAAATGCAAGTTACAGCCAGAATCAGATATCATTAAACACCCAGTAAGAATGGTTACAATGGAAAAGACTGATTGTACCATGTGTTAGAATGTGGAAGAACTGAAACTCTCATATGCTGCTGGTGGGGATATAATACCAGACAACAACTTTGGAAAACAGTTTGACAATTTCTTAAAGTTAAACACACACTGATGATGTGCTTCAGTCATTCCACTATTAAATATTTACCTGAGAGAAATGAGAGCATGTCCGTAAAATGTTTTGTACATGAATGTTCATAACAGCTTTATTTGTAACAGCCAAAAACATGAAATGAACCAAATGTCCATCAACAGAAGAATGGATAAACAATCTGGGGTATATCCGCCCAATGGAATGCTACTCTGAATGGACTATTAATAAACACTATAATATGGATGAATCTGAAAATACTTATGCTGGGTGAAATAAGTCAGACCAAAAGGGCACATTCTATATGATTCCCTTTCTACAGAATTCTGTAGAGGAGCTGTGAAGGACAAGAGGGACCAGAGGTAGGAAATACAAAAGGGCGCGAGGAAACTTTGGGGGGCTGATTGTATATTCATTACGTTGGTTATGGCAGTGGTACACTTTAAGTATGTGCATTTACTGTATGCCAAATATACAATATTAAAATGATATGTCAACTATAAAGCTATTAAAATATACAGAACATATTGCAGATAAATATAGTCATTTTATATCTAAGAGGAAAAGACAATAAATAAAATTGGGACAATTCATTAACAAATGATGAATAAAATGAACATATCACACTAAATATGAGTGAAAAGTTTTATATAAATAAACTTCTACTGTAATAAAAGAACAAAATCTAATGAACAAAATGGAAAGATATTGATCATTTATCAAAAACTTTGCAGAGAATGCTCACTTTCTACGCATATAAAAGACAGAAATTGTCACAAAGTAAAAACCAGACAGATAATTCTGTATATTTTACACAAAAAGAAAACATAAAGCCATCTGGAAAATATTTGCAGCAAAAATGCCTGAGGGTGAACATGTCTAATCTATAAAGGGTCCAGACAAATGGATCAATTCTAAGACTGACAAAGAAGCAGGAAAAAGATGTGAACAGCCAATTCACAAAAGGGAAAAGGGAAAATTCAACAAGTACATGTTCAATTAAAAACGTGCTAACATTTTTCAACCACTTAATTAGTAAAGCTTTAAAAATAAATGCTCATAAGTATATGTTAAATCTGATACCCTTATCTATTACTGCTGCTTTGAATGTTAGTATAAACTTTATAGAATATAACAGCTTTAGTTTTTAGGAACTATAAAACTATTCAAATCCTTTGGTATAGCAATTTTCCTTCTGGGACATTAGCCTAATGAGATAATCCAAATTCTGGAACAGTCTTATGCATTAAGACATTTTAAAAATAACAATGAAAATTAAAAGCAGTTGAAATAGCTAAAATAGAAGATTTCCTAATTAAATTAGGGTATAACTGCTCAATGGAATATTTTAAAGACATTAACCAAAATGCAGACACTACATAGCAATATGGAAATATAATATAATGCTAGGTTTAAAAGAATGATACTAAATTTTATGCACTCTATGGTTAAAATAATGTAAATATTTTAATGAACCAAATGCAAAACATAAATATAAAAGTGATAGTAGATTAGTGGGTGATTTATATTCCTACTTTTTAATGTTAATGTTCACATTATTTTTATATTTAAAACAAAACATGGGTCATGACAAATTATTTTACAGTAAGTAAGATGTAAGTGACAAGAATCTTTGAAAAACATATATGAGTACATAGCAATATGAACATGAGAACTATTGGTGTGCAAAATGAGTATTTTTGGTTAATTTTCTGGAACTTGTTTCTTTCTAGGTACACTGATCTTTCTACAGGCTCTCTAAATCTCAGATTTTATAATTCTCAGTGCTCCCTTAATACAGTTGGATTTCCACTGATTTTGTCTACTTGTGGACTACAAATTGCCAAACGTGTCAGTTTATACAAACTAATGCAACTGACTAATTCAATGAAAAAAGTTACAGTGCTAATTGTGCGTTATGCTGCTTCAAAGAAAGCTAACTAGATCTTGGTTCTTTAAGGGATTCTTTCATACTTGGATTAAACCTTGAAGTTTGGGCACTTATGAGGATCTGGCTGTTCCTAAAAGGTTGAAAATGAACTCTAAGCTCTCAGAGCCACCCTTCATTGCAAATCACACTGATGACGGATTCTCTCCCAGTCCCAGATGGCGCAGACGCAGAGGATTGTAAGATCTTTGCTTAGTGTACTCCTTATTAACCCTCAGAGTGGCTTTGTTTGACCATGCTTTCCAAAAGAGCCAACACTCTGCTATAATGCCACATCCACAAAGTTATTGCATTTTCCATAGTACTTAGTAGTATCTGAAGTTATTTTATTAATTTGTTCAATTTTTTTATTCATCTTGACTCATAAGATCTTATCTGTCTTATTGACTGAAATACCCCTGGGTCTAGAACTCTGTATAGTACATAGAAGGTGTTCAATGAATAATTGTTGAATGAATGAATGAATTTGACACCAGTAACGGTCAGGAATCAGCTATGACAGGGCTGAAACCTATCATCCAGGACAAGAGGAAGGTTAGAGAAGACTCACCAAAGACCAGAGTTGGAACCAAAAAGGGCAGAGCAATGGGATGAAACAATCCCCGTCTTCACTGTAGAAAATGGTTGGCACTGGGGTATTCGACTAGATGGTCTTGTCGATACTATTGGCAGATCTATACTATTTTGTGGTCAAAGAGAAGGGCAAGGAGGTAAGACAATTCCATCATCACAATTCTTAGGTTCATTTTGGGAGCTCTCAGGAACCACTACAACTTATTAGAGGTAGGTGAGGTTTGGCATCTCTCCTATAACTTGGTAATAAAACAAAGTCTCAGATCAAATCCTGCTACATACATAGACATTAACAAACATGCATGAAGAGCCACATAATCCCAAATTAAAGAAATCCTAGAATTCTGTTCTTTCTGGGGCCCCATAAGAAATGTTCATCTGACACAAATACAATATTATTATAGTGGTGGAGCTAACTATCTAACATAAAAAGGGGATCAGGAATGTTCCAGAAGAAAAACTGGATTCTGGGTTTAGGGTTAAACATGTTTAATGATAAATGCAAATAACTTGCTAGATTCTCAAAACTGTGTAGTGTCTTTAAAGTATTTTTAACCAGTGATTACATGATGGATACCACCATCTGCACCCATGACTGCACATTTCTAACATCTCTTAGCCTAATTAGCAAGCTATAAATTTCACCAATGAAAATCCATTTGTACCACTGACTATGCTACCTAGCAAAACGTGTAGTTTTTGATAGGAGATAAAGATAGTGGAGACATTTGTAGTAGCCATTCCTGGAATGGCCTTTCTTATTGTTACCTGACCATTCCTGGGATATGGATTCCTGATTTAGGATCACTGATTGCTCCTAAGAGTGGATTAAAACTGACATATTTGTATTATGCAGTCTATGCCAAAGTATTTTAAAGAAAATTACGGACATTATAAATGGTATCTCTGTTGATACAAAGAGGGCCTTAGCCAGTGAACTAGAGGTTATAATGAGGAGGATTAATGGAAGGACTATTGAAAGATGTGAGGCTATAAGAGCCAAGCAGGGATCAAAGGAAAGCAAGAATGTCATATCAGGACAGAAAGCTAGCCAGGTAACTGAGCACTCCATATGGGAGGGGGGCACTGATATGACTGGTCCTACTAAGAAAAGGAGAAAAAAGCAGAGGTGAGACATTAAATCAGGAGAAACATGGAGAAGCAGGACTTCTCTCCTGGAGTACAAAATCTTTACTCTGATCTTGTCCCTGGAGAGTCTAAAGAATCTAGGAAGTTAGCAAATGTATGAAATCTTGATTTAATTATTAATCCCACTGCCTTATGAGGAAAGTGAAGAGAAATGATAAGGTCTGAAGTTCCTTGAGCTTACATATATGTGTATAGGAATATATTCTTATCTGGACTCCAGGCTACCAACCATATTTCACTGTAACTCTTTTCCTTTTAAATCCTATATATTTTTGTTTTTTAAATTGTATTAAATTTATTGAGGTGACATTGGTTAATAACATTATATAAGTTTCAGGTGTACAATTCTATACTACATCATCTGTATACTGCATTATATGCAGACCACCCAAAGCCTAGTCTTCTTCTGTCATCATATATTTGACCCCCTTACCCTCCTCCACCTCCCTTTACCCCTCTTCCTCTCTGGTAATCACTATACTGTTGTCCATGTCTATGAGGGTTTTGTTTGTTTGTTTGTTCATCTGTTGCTTTCTTTTTTATATCCCACATATGAATGAAATGATATAGCTCTTTTTTTTTCCATTTGAATTATTTCACTCCGCATGATATTCTCAAGATTCATCCAGATTGTCGCAATAACCCTATATATTTTATTTGATGAATTTTAAAAAATGCATGAAATGTGGACACATCTGAGGCTGCCATTTTTATGTTATAATTTTTAATAAAACATGGTAAGAACTTATATGTTTGTGTGTGATGGAAGACCTTTATGAGGACTCAGATGCTGAGTGAAGCTAACCCTATGAGTAGGCTAGGAGTAGTCATTAGAAGACCTATTAACATGGAACAGGGTGGGAAATAAGCAGGTTTTGGAGTATGAGGCAGGAGACAGCCTCACCATTTATGTTCAAATGGAAGCAAGTAAAATTTAATCATCAGGGCCAAAGGGGTCACAAGAGGCTAACATCCATCGGCAGAGGCATATAGGAGGGGATGTATTGCATACACATTCATCTCATCTAACAAAAGCAGCTCATCCTCTTCAGTTAGAGTCCACATCCCAACACTGTGTCTCAGAAGCTGAACTAAAGACACAGATTCAAGTGCAAGTAGTTGATTGTGTGATCTTTGGAGACATAATAGAGGAGTGGGAAAGTGAAACAAAGAATGGAAACCAGACAATGAAATTGTGTTCTTACTACTGCGGGCAACTGTAGCTTAATCATCCTGGGGGACCCTGGGACCCAGAGTACGTCAATGCCTCAGAGTTATCTCACCTGAAGGATAAGGGCTGTTCTTGCAGGGAGGAATTTATCTCTTAGCATTTCTGGCCCCGTATTTGTATGAGGGAGTAGAGTGCTGAGGAATTTAAGGCCAGAGAAAGTCCAAGGGCAAAAAGAGGCAGATGCTGGTAGTTGGCTGAGTGGTGGGGACCTGCCATACTTTATAAGTAACAGTTGCAATTAATTCTACATATGTTACAGTTGTAACATAAAGTTACAATTGTAACTTTATTCAGTTACAATTGTCTGAGGTCAGATTAAGGGGGAGTTCATGTTTTATGTACCCTCTCTCCTTGTTTCAGCTCTCTTAACAATTACTGTGGCCCTCCTTGATGGGTATACTGTGAGTAGAATTCATTGAATATTGAACATAGAAGGCACTTAGCCACCTCTTACCACTCAGAGGAAGGAGAGTCTTCTGTTCAGCTCAGAGCTCAAACTGTTCTCTCCTCTCGGATGATTCAGTGGAATGGATTTTTTCAAAGGTATGAAAGGGACCTGTGGAAAGAAAAATGGTTTTAAAAGCACAGTGAAATTTAAAAGAAAAAAAAAACCCTCCTGGCATCTGTGCCTTAGATGTGATCCAACTCCTATGATGTGTGTCAAGCACAGTCTTTCACTCGGGAGCGCTTGTGGTCCTGGCTTTCTTCCCTCCATGAACTGAGAGACAACCATCTATATGCCCAGGTCATTCAATAATAAAGTTTATGTTGCTACTACTGACACCGATTTTGCCCTGACCACAACATATGAGAAAGAGCCAGATTTCCCTGAGAAGCCACAAAGGCTTAAATTTCAGAAGGTAGAAGGTTTTTTTTTTCTTTGAAGGATACTTTATTATTATTTCTCAAACTGTTCTTTTCTAGACAAGCGTATGAAGCCTAGAAAATACTTTAAAGCTCTTACAGTAGGGAGCTAGTCTGTGCTAAATGGAGTGGGAGAAGCCTCTTGCTGTAGCCAGACCTCCAAAGTTTTCATCAGGTCAGAAGAGAAGGAATTAGTGTTTTATAACCTGAAAATAGCATTTTGAAGGTGATTTTTGCCTTTTAAAAACTGTCTTCAAGACTATCCAGAAAAATATTTAGAACATAGAGTATTATGGGCTCAAAAGTAAGGTTTCTTCTGAATGTGTGTGGGTGTTGGCACCCTTCAAGGCCAGGCAGGTTCATGAGCAGATGGAAAAATATTCACGGAGCCGTTGGGATGTCAGGCATGCCTTTATTCACGGGTGGGTAAGCCACGCACGCTGCAAGCTGCGTGTCTATCCACGTCTCATGTCGCAGCCCTTGCTTCCCAGCATGGCACCCATCGTGGCACCTGTCCCCTTGTGGGTCTCTCATCAACATCACCCCAGCAGGGAGTCCCTACCTGTTTAAGTACTAGAGGGGAACAAAGCCAGAAAACTGCCAGAACACTACATAACATAATTCTGCACATGTGAGCCCACTTCATCTTATGGGAACAATTTATCGAACCCAGTCTCAAGGCTATGAGAACACTAGTTATCAGGCCCCTCCAAAGCTATGGGAACACTGCTCCCCTTAGCTACCCAGACACCTGGGTGAGGAAGCCACATTGCCTCCACTTACCCTACAGTATGTCTAAGTGTTTCTGTTGATGCCTTTCCAGTGGAGAATCCCTAGAGAGAGAATAGCACCTTGACCAGGAATGGCAGGAATGACTCCCAAATACAAATGCAGGAGTTCTTCTCACTCAATAATTGAAAATATTTTTATAGTGATCACTGAAACTCTTCTATTCAGATCTAGAGGTCAGAGTTTACCTGCTATTATTCCCTAATCTAATGAATCTCTGTGGGGAAGTACCTAATATTTTCATAGGCCCTTTGGTTTGAAATGATAATGACAACACTGCCCATTTTGGAAGAAGAGAACTCGGCAGTGATTTGTTGGGGATTAGAGAGGCTTCATTCATCTGAGAGGTGATGCTGACATGGGGAAATGTTATGGATATATTTCATCCAAAATGGCCTCCGATAATATTCATCAGAGTATCTAGCTGTCTTTCTGGTGGAGAAACAGGATTTCGTATGGTTTTGTTACTGCTGTTGTTGTATATGGGTCCGCTTCTGAGCGTATGCACGCATAGATTTGGCTCAATTGAGAAGAGCTTGGAGAAGTGACTTGGTAACTGAGAGTAATTGGGCTCATCAGTAAAATGATGGCTTCTCTGAGCTCCTTTCCTCAATTACAGCCAGTGTTCTGTCTGTATTATGTACCTTTTCACCTTTCTCCAGGTGGGTAAGCGGCTCAGAGGGGAAGGGGAGCCTCTGAGATAGAGGAAGAGAGGAAAGTAGAAATGAGGAATATTTTCCTCTTTTTTTCTGGGAAGAGTTTTGTTAGCTCAATTCTGACTTACAGTTAAAAAAAAAAAGGAGGCCAGTCTATCTTGTTATTTCTTTTATACTAAGAAGGCTGTATGAACATTGTTTCTCAGGCTCATGAAGGAAATGAAGAGAAAAATGTCTTTATTGCTATCTCATGTCCCTCGATGGCTGGGACATTTTATTTGTGATTTCCAGACAAGCAAATGAATGGGAGGTTAAGAAAATGTATTTTGAGTGGGATACCAGCAACTTTGCTTTAGGGACTAGGCCTGCAGGTATATGCATCCCCTTCCCCTTACTTCCTCAAAAGCTTCAGTGCCAGACATTGAAGAGAAATTGCCAGCGTACTGCATCGGCATGGTAATGGTTCAGCTGATGGGGCCAATACGTATTTCTTCTAACAGACTAGGAAGATATTTTGGTGTCAGGACTACTAATTACGTGGTTTTATTTTTTATTAAATCTATGTCAGAAGGTTCTATGCAAAGGTCCTTAAATTGCACATAAACACACTTGCTTCTTTAACATGCATTTTTAAAAATGTATTTATTTATTTTTATTCAGTTACAATTGTCTGCATTTTCAACATGCATTTTTTTACTTATAAGAAAAACCTTGGTGGGCATGTTTGAAGATTGTTTTGAAAAAGTTTCATGAATAGAATTGGACACAGTTGAGAGTTGTTCACCTCTTCCACAACAGACTATTAGTCAACTCTTATCCTATTTTCAGAACCGCGGAGAAATATAATTTTAAGTATTGGGTCCTTAATGAAGACTAAGTTATTCAATGTTAAAATTCAAAACAGTAGAAAATAGAGGGTTTTTTTGCTTTCAGTATGTGAGCTGTATGATATGCAAACAACCTCATCATTGAGATTCACGCAATCTGATGCTTTCAACGTAGCCAGATGCTAGAAGAGCAGCATCTCTGTAGAACTGAATACTCTCTGAATTAAGAAAACTGTCCAGATGAGATTGGGCAAATTCAGGAAACAAAAGAATAATTAAACAAATGGGACCATATCAAACTAAGATTTTGCACAGCAAAGGAAACCATCCACAAAATGAAAAGACAATCCACTGAATAGGACAGATTCTCCAATGATACATCCAATAAGGGGTTAATACCCATAATTTATATAGAATTTATACAACTTCAAGATCAAAATAAACAAACACACACACAAACAAACAACAATCCATTTAAACAATGGGCAAAGGACCTGAATAGACCCTTCTCCAAAGAGGACATAAAGATGGCCCATAGACATATGAAAGGATTGTCAGCATCACTATACATCAGAGAGATGCAAATTAAAACCTCAATGAGATATCACCTCACACCTTCCAGAAGGGCTCTCATCAATAAATCAACAAATAACAAGTGCTGGCAAGGATGTGGAGAAAGGGGAACCCTTTTGCACTGTTGGTGGGAATGCAGATTGGTACAGCTACTGTAGAAAACAGTATATAGTTTGCTCAAAAAATTAAAAACGGAACTGCCTCATGACCCAGAGATTCCACTTCTGGGAATGTATCTGAAGACATCCAAAACACTTATTTGAAAGAACATATGCGCTCTATGCTTATTGCATCGTTATTTACAACAGCCAAGATGTGGAAGCAGCCGAAGTGCCCATCAGTAAATGAGTGGATAAAAAAGCTGTGGTACATTTACACAATGGAATACTACTTGGCCATACAAAAGAAGGAAAGCTTACCCTTTGCAACAGCATGGATGGACCTGGAGAGCATTATGTTAAGTGAAATAACCCAGTCAGAGAAAGACAAATACCATATGATCTCACCTATATGCAGAATTTAATGAACAAAATAAACTAACAAAATAGAAACAGACTCATACTCCTAGAATCAGATAACAGACTGACAGTTGTTAGAGGGGAGTGGGTAGGGAGGCTGGGTGAAAAAGGTGAAGGGATTAAGCAAGGAAAAAAACATAGAGACAGACAATAGTGTGGAGATGACCAGACGGAAAGGGGGTGGAGAGAGGTAGAAGAGGGTAAAGGGGGGGATAGATGGCGATTGAAGGAGACTTGAATTGGGGTGGTGAACACACAATACAATATACAGATCATATATTGTAGGATTGTACACCTGAAACCTATATAATTTTATTAATCAATGTCACCCAATAAATTCAGTAAAAATTAAAAAACTGTCCATAATGAGTCTAGTTAATTGCAGATAAATTGTAACCCCATCTCACATTGCCTTAACGCTTACAGGAAAATTCACTAAGTTTCCCGCAGAAAGGCAAAAGGGCACATTTCTCTTCATTGATGGAAATCTCAGGTATTTTTTTACATAGAGCTCTAAGAGCCAGGGATAAATGGGATCTCACTTGCTAAATGTCTATACATTGGAGGCAGGATTGATAGTCTTATTAGTCTGTCCCTTTGTGTACTTAAAACATCCCAAGTCTTTGGTGCTAAAAGATTTATACATCATTTTATATTTATAACTCATTTCTATTCACTACCGTTCAGGGTGGCTGCAAGAAGGTTGTTCCAGTACTGGCCCCAGGTTTCAGAGAGGACAACAACTACTGAGAGATTATGTGAAGTTTGCAAATGGCAGCAGTGGGATTATAACTAAAAGTTTTTATTGTCTCCTAGAATATGCAATCAGAAGTAAAAGAGAGGCATTGGAGATCCGGAGGATTTTGCTCAGATGAGATAAATTTCCCCCCAAAATTGGTACCTAGCACCTTACTCGCTATTGCTAGATCCTTAGAAGACTAGAGTTGCCCATAGAAGTCTCCTTGAGGCTGTGTGTGGTGGCTACTAAAATGGGGATGTAAGTGGAGGAGATGGTTGTTATTTGTCAGCCCTGAAACCTTTCTCCATGTCACCATCCTCTGACACCATATTTTTCAAAAAGGAAAGGAGAGGCCACCATGATAATACAATGTCAAAAGTTACCCACCAGGGAAGAAAATGTGTCCATGCGATTTTTCCCCACTCTCAACAGGAAACAAGTGGGTGCTGTATTACACTGATTATCTTAAAATTTACTACGCTGGAAATTTCACAGAAAACGAGTTAACCGTCACCATTTCTTTATGTAAGATTGGCTTTGTTCCCATACATGTGCCTTTGGGAACAATACACCATGAGATTGTCTTGGCATTATTTCTAAAAGTATTTTTTTCTGAGGATAGTGTTTTGTGAAGTTTTTTTAAACAAAAAAATTAATTGTGGTAAAAGACACATAATGAAACACGCTTACTATCTTAACTATTGTAAGTGTACAGTTCAGTAGCATCAAGTAAATCCACCCTGCGGGGCAACCACCCTCGAGCGCTCTCCATCTTCCAATGGAAACTCTGTCCCCATTAAACAGTCCCTCCTCCCTCCTCTCTTCCTCCAGCTCCCTGACGACCACCATTCGATTGTTTTGTGTTTCTGATTTTGACTACCCTCGGCGCCTCGTATAAATGAAATCATATAGTATTATTTGTGCCTGCCTTATTTCACTTAACATAATGTCTTCAAGGTTGATTCCTTGTAACACGTGTCAAAAGTTCCTTTTTTTAAGGGATGAATAATAATCCATTGCATGTTTACAGCACATTTTTCTTTCTCCTTTTATCCATAGAAGAGCAGTTGGGTTTCTTCTCCCTTTTGGCTGTTTTAAACAATACTGCTATGAACAAAGGATTACAAGTATTTCTTCAAGACTCTGCTTTCCATTATTTTGGGTATCTACCCAGAAGTGCAATTGTTGGGTCATATGGTAATAACTATTTTTAATTTTTTGAGAAACTGCAATACTGCTTTCTATAGTGGCTGTACCGTTTTTACATTCCTACCGATAGGGCACAAGGATTGCAATTTCTCCACATCCTCATCAATATTTGTTACTTACTGGTTTTTTAATAGCAGCCATCCTAATGGTTGTGAAGTGGTACCACATTGTGGTTTTGATTTATATTTCCCTAATGATTAGGGATACTGAACTTCTCCTCATCTGCTTGTTTGCTTTGTATGTCTTCTCTGGAGAAATATCTATTCTAGTTCTTACATTATTTTAAAAGCAGTGTTGTTTTGTTTTGTTTTGTTGAGTTCTGTGAAGTTTTGTGGTAAAAGGATCCCATGGTCAAAGAGTTTGGGACACTCTGATTGATTTATCACCATCTTGAAGACTTGCAGTGTATGTAGATCATTTTAAAGGCTCTCAGAATCGGTACAGTAAAGAAAATTGCTAATTCTGTGTAACACAGTATTTTCCATATATAACTACTATGGAACCGTTTTGCATTGAACACTTATTCCCATTTTGAGTCAGTGGGTAGCCATCGAATGCAGTTTGTGAAAAGCTCTTCTAAGGGTTAAAAAAAAATAATAGTTCATGAAGAAACATGTCCATATGAGAAAGAATGGCTATTGTGGCAGGCTTTATCCTGTTGTGTCTCCTGCCCAGACAAGCTTTTCGCTTTCATCACTTTGTCGATATTTATTGAGTACTGACTCATGCTGGGGATATGGAAAAAATAAGTTGTAGCCATTTACTTAAAGAGTACCTACAGTGAGGTAAATAATTATAATAGAATTTGGAAAATCTCCTGTGATAATGGTAAGACATTATGTTAGGTTATTTGATCACAAGTGACAGAAAGCAAATCAAACTAGCTTGAGCAAAAGAGAGGGACGTGTTATAAGGATAGAGAGGTGTCTCATGAAAGTCAAAGGCAGGAATGCGGCCAGCTTAGTATCCAGGACTTTCTCTCTGTTTGTCCTTTCTTCTCTCTGAGGGTCTGTAAAAATCTTCTACCATCCACAGTATTCTTTTTCTGACTACCACAAAGCTTTTCACTTTACATATTATAGTTGTATGCACTTGCATGGAATGTTCTGATTTATTTTTCAGTTCCTGTTCTAAATTCCAAGTAAAGAGAGTGACTGACTCAGTTTGTGTCAAATATATAGACACGGTTCAGTGTACTGTGGCCAGTGGGATAGAGACACATCAAAACATGGCTGCTATGGACCAAACATTCTCTCCAACTTCATCTCTTGTCACTTCCTACACACATTCCATGTTCTACTGATACCAGTAATGATTGTTTATTGGAAAAATAAAAATAATTAACATAAAATCATTATGTTAATTAACACAATAAAATTATTAACATGAAATTATTATTAGTTAATAAAATGATTAACATAAAATTATTATTACCATTGATAAGGTAATTCTGGATAAATACTCAAAGGCTTACCTACATACCAGCAAAAACAATTACAACATGTAACAGAAAAGTACAACCCATTCACATTAATAATAAAAAGACAATTGAAATAAATATTATTTTAAAAAGAATGTACAAGGGAGCCAAAAGGCAATGTTAAAAATACAATAAAGATAAAAAAGAACAGAAAAAATGTGGTCACTCAAAGGTAGAAGACAGTAGTTGATTTGTAACAAATATGGAACTATAAACACCTAAGATATATGTGACACACATACATAACACATATAACATATAACACACATATAACTATATCTTATATACATTAGATGATGCTCTTTCTGTCAGGCATATAGTTTAAAAACTTGATAAACTGTGATTTGTTTAAGAATATATTCACTTAGAATTATCTCTATCTGATCTCCAAATCCAAGATAGAATAATCTTGTTATTTGTTTGAAGAGCATCTTAGTCTTCTTTTTAAATGTTTTTAAACATCATATTACCTATTCTAAACAATCTTTATGCATAAGCATACAAATTAAGTTCAGGTTCAAAGAAGTTGTCTGTCACTTAGAAAATTTTAACACATTTGTAGTATTCTCACACTGAATTTGGAACAACAGAAAATATCTGAATATTTTGTCCTCAGTAGGAAAAAGTGTGAAAAGTTAATGATATAATGTCCTAATACTTTGAACTCAAATTAAATTCAAGGTTTGCTATACAACTATTTTCACATTTTAGTCCAGGGGACAACATTTAATTAACTATCAATATTTTGGTTCCATGGTAAATAGATGGTGGTTTTGCAGTGATATGATATAATAAAAATTTGACTGAGAATCTTAAAAAAAAAGACTGTACAAGACTGAAAATTTTGAAATTTAAATGACAAGCCATTGATCTTGGCCAAAATGTCTAAGTTGCGTTTTCTACAAGTTGGATTCTGATGCTCAGTAATTGCCATCTTATATGCCTGTTTTATGCCAACTTGAAAACAGTGAGAGTCGTCACTGAAGTCAACTACCAGATTCCATGACACAGACAGCAGGTACTCACGTGCTGACTTACACTGCCATCTGTCTTCATGCATGTCAGCAACTTGAACTAATTTTTGAGGTAATGAATAAGTAAGAGAGGATTTAGGCAATTTCAGGAAAGACAGATTAGCTCCCAGAAGCGAGAAATCAATAAATCAAAGTGGAATCCAGATCTGAAAAGTAGGCAGAGAGCAAATTCGCATACGTAAAATATTTTAGTTAAATTCTATTCACTTGGGGTTTTGTCTTTTTTAATTTGCAATTTGAGAGGAAATTTGTAGATTTGGAAAGAAAAATGTTTGAGAATAATGTTTTATATATTTCACAGGGAAGCATCTTCATCTTACGGGTTTTCAGAAGTTTATTCTCTGATTTCCCCAAAATACTGGATTTTTACTATAGGTATCAGACAGCTTTAACTTAGGTAACAAAAATCCTAAATGGGTTATCCCATTCTTCAAACCTCTTATATTTCTTTGGTCCACTAAAACTTATGCTTTACACTCACACAACTCTCCCTCTTCAAATAGTTTGAATTCATGAGGTTAGATAGTGCTGTTTTTTTATTTTACCCCATGAAGCTTTAACTCTTTAACTTTGTGAAGGCCTCTTACTTTTAAAAGATGCTGATTTCTTGAGGGATTCAGGCACTTGAATACGAGGTGCTTAAGGTTTATTACATTTCTTACTGCAGGCAATGGAAAATTATAATTTGGGGGTTATAATTAAGTGGAAATAGCTCACTGTTTGCCTTGTATTACTTAGAGTCAAATATTATTCTTTGGCAAAGTAGAGAATAAAAGTAGCTTCAAGAAAAAAACTGACTTTTCCCCCTTTCATTTGAACTTCAGTATACATAGTAACTCCTATATTTAAGGTTGTAACAGCAGCAATGTATAGGTTATCAAAACTCTTCTGATAGTTTTAATAGAGAAGGATATTCATGGCATCATCAAATCTCTTGTATACATTTTAACATGAAGATAGATTCATTCCCTTATTGACTCATTCAACAAATTAGACTCAACCAATTTCTGGCTTTCAGGATTATACATCTATACTTCAAATCATGGGTCAGAAAACTATGGCCTACAGGCCAAATCCAGCAAATTCCTTGTTTGTGTAAATACAGTTTGAATTGAAACATCACTAACACCACCAAACTCATTCATTTATGTATTGTTTCTGCTTTGACACTGTAACAACAGAGTTGATTAGTTGCAACAGAGACCATATGGCCTGCAAAGCTGGAATTATTTACTGTATAGCTCTTTACAGAAAATCTTTGCAAGGAAATCCAGTTTCAGCACCAAAATGTAAAGATCCTCGAAGTTGTCACACCTATTCTTATAACTTCTGTCTTTTAAGCTGACCAAACTGAAAGTCAACAAGTTTTCAGAGATCTGTCAGAGAAGTAAGGTTACAGGGCAACCTACCACCCCCAAATCTGGAGAGACAGGTGAATGTGACTCTGGAGAGAATCACCGTCAAGATTTTCCTACCTGGATCAGAAGCCACTGGGGCCATTACCTGGTGGGAACACTTAAATGGTGATCTTCACTAATTGGTGGAGCATGAGGATGGACTAGCATGAGAACAAGAAAATCCTGTGGTCTTAGGGGGCTCCCCACACTTTCCTGGAATTTATCCCCAGAAACATCACCAGTGTGAAATGTTGAAGAAGAAGCCTTTGAGGCTCTGGCAGGGGGAGGAGAAGAGCAACCACTGTGAAATATGCTCAGAGTGTCCTCTGTAACAAAGGCCTTGTCCTGCACGGGGGAAGGACATTCTCTTAATTCAGCTACCTCTAGCTTTCCTGTCTAACTCAAGGAAGGTAAGCTAAGGAACACTTTTGAAGGTCACAATTTAGGGACACAGATCCAATAAAAAGACTGAGATTTAATCATAAGGTTATAGCATGCTTCCACTACACCCCTTATCACCACACCAAACAGGAATCCCATATAACAGTGAATTAAGCTGAATGAGCTGTAAGACACAGGATCTCTCTGTATTTAGGGAAGCCCAAAGTCTACAGGAGATCCCAGACAGGATAAGTGGAATTTGAATCCTCTGACCCCTACAGCTGCAGCAAATGGTAAATATAGCCCAACTCCTATCCAGATTAACATAAAACATCACACTAAAGCCTTATTTTCCTCAGTTTTTATTACTTGACAAATCATGTCTAGCTTTCAAAAAAACTTAAAAATGCATTCTAAAGGCAAGAAATAAACTTTCTGAAGACACTGGACAAGTATCAGAACCACACTCATATCTGACATAGACGATGGGATTATCAGATTACATTTAAAATATGATTAATATCTTATGGGTTCTAATGAAAAAAAACTAGAAAACATTCAGGAACATGGGTAGTGTAAGCAGAGAGATAGAAACTCTAAGAAAAAAAATCAAAAGACAATAGTAGAAATTTTAAAAAGTAATGTAAGGGAAATAAAGCGTATCTCTGACAGGGCTGAGGAGAGAACTAGTGAGCTTGAAGATGGAAACTTCAAAAGAAACTTCCCTGATGGAAATGCAAAGAGATCTCTTTCTCTTTTCCCCTCCTCTCTCCCTTCCTCTGGCTCTAAAATCAATAAAAAATAGGCACACCTTCAGGTGAGGATTAAAAAAATCTTGAAAAAAGATTAGAGATAACATGGAATCATAAAATGATCAACTAAAACCAGAGAAGGCAGACAAAAGAGGAGCAAAAAAGAAACAAGTAATAGAAAGTAGTTACAAACATAGTAGATATTAATACAGCTATATCGCCTACTTTATTTGTTTTTATTTTTTTATTTAATAATTTTTATTGTGTTTTTTCATTGTTAACTCACTTTAAATGTGAATGGTATAAACATGCCAATTAAAAGACAGAGATGGTCAGAGTGGATTAGAAAAAGGCTCAACTGTATATTGTCTATAAGAAACCAAATTTAAAATAAAATACATATAAAAAAAAGAAACCAAATTTAAATATAGACTCATATGGGTTAAAAGGAAAGGGATTGAGAGAGACACACAAAGCTAACATTAACAGAAAAAGATGGAGTAGCTACATTAATTTTAGATAGAGCAGACTTCAGAATAAGAAAATTATCAAGGATAAAGAAGAACGCTACCTAATGACAAAGGCGTAAATTCTCTAAGAAGACATAACAATACTAAATGTCTATATACTTAATAAGAGAAGGTCAAATTTATGAGGCAAAACCCAGCAGAACTGAAAGAAGAAATTCAATATTTATAGTTGGAGACTTTAACATCTGCCTCCATCAATAACTGATAGGTCACTGTGAAAAATGAACTGACTTTCAGTGTGGGACGACAGCATAACGGATGGCATAGGAAACTGCAAAGACATATACAAAATACTGTGATGTTCACCCCCAAACAGTTATTTGGAAATATTTGATAGGGATTGGGCACATACATCCTTCACTTAAAAATTGAAGTTGAAATCCACAATTTTTATTATATTTAAAAGAGGGAAGTATTTGTTTATAGAAAAGAAATTCAATGTGAGTAAGAGACCTTTCTGATAGAAGGCAAAATTTGGAGAAAGATTGTTTTGCATGAGGTAAAAGCAATGGAAAATACATTTATTTTTTTTTGAAGCAATCCCACAGAGTTAATTCCTCTATGGTGCTGAAGGTTTCTGCTTTGAAATTCATTTTATTGACCTAAAGCTTAAACTGCAGGTTGACTCAAGGATAATTGACAGGAGGAGAGCACAACATGCCCTCAGTCATTCCCTCGTTAAAACATGCCTTATGTAAATGCACCGTCTGCTGAATTTTGTTACCATTTTTTTGGTCCCTGGTAAAGTATTACCCATGTTTGTCAAACAGGAGGCGTAAAATGCATCCTTTCAAATGGTTCAGTGATAATGTCCCCACATTTTAATTTCTGCGAGAAATTCAAGCCCACATAGAAGGTTTCAAAACCTGAAGGTAGTTTTACTTTTTACCTGATGTATGTGGATGATGTGGGTTGCAAAAAAAAGGAAGCTGTATCTAGGAGCAGGACGTAGATGAAATTGGACTCTGAAACATGGTTCTTTAGTGAAGTTCTTTTCCAAAGTTACCTTGTAGCTACAAAATCAATCTCCATCACACAAGGAAATAATTATTCATCCAGTTATATATATGTCAATCAAAAAATATAAAATTCAGAGACATATGTGAAGAGTTAAAAGTAGCAACAGCATGTTAGGCTATTTATTGATCAGAATTCAGCCTATTTTTCAATTAGACACTGTGGAAATTATAGGGGAAGTAGTGGTCTTGCATCTCTGATGAAGTAAAGTATTTCTCAATGAAACAAGTCATTCCTACAAATAGTTTTTACAAAGCATAAAAGAAAGCATCACTGCTGGGAGGAATAAAAATACTGGGCTTTTATGGAAAACAAATACAAATGATATATAAATTAGAAATATCTATAGTTTACCTTAGAGTCAACGGTTATCCATGCTTTCGTACCAGCCTGTACTAATGGGAGCCCCTGACAATTAGATTCTCTGTTTTAAGGTCATAGAGAGAATCCAATTAATGCAGAGGGACACAGTAAAAACTAGTTAGAAAAAAAATGCACAATGTCCTTGGGTTTTGGAAATAAAAAACTAGCTCTTGGTTGTGTATTTGTGGTATGTTTTCCTAGCATAAAGGGAAAAATAGAATCTTGTTGTATAGTCTTAACATCTCCCATGTTTGCTCTTTTAGTATCAATGTATTTGAAGAGAAATAACTTGAGTAAAATAAAGTTGATGGCCTTGCTCTCAATAGACTTGCAGCCTGTGTTCCCCAGAACCCAGAGGTATCCTGCAAGCCTGTTTTCTTTTAAACCTGAGCATGCCTCATCTAAAACAGCTAGCCATTAATGTATTGGGATTGTATCATTCTAGGACATACACAATTTGGGGAGCCTTGAAAATTAACATCTTGAAAAAATCTTGTATCAGTTTCATTTATATTTGAACAGGAATTTGATATGCTTT
The DNA here is from genome assembly GCF_022682495.2 of Desmodus rotundus. Lineage (NCBI taxonomy): Eukaryota > Metazoa > Chordata > Mammalia > Chiroptera > Phyllostomidae > Desmodus > Desmodus rotundus. The sequence continues at coordinate 88,276,469 of NC_071400.1, read as the reverse complement.
CTTATAGCAAAAGAGTAATTAAGCCTCTTTATCTCCGCTTTATAAAAAAGGAGATTTGACTAAATGTAGGTACATGTTTAGTGATGAACAAAGTGAACTAACAAGCAAAACAGACACAGACTCATAGATGGAGAGCAGATGACAGTTGGTGGGAGGGGGAGGTTAGGGGGAGGAGGAATGGAACGAAAAGGAAAAAGGACTCATGGACAAGGACAACAGCGTGGTGATTGCTGTGAGTTGGGGATTATAAGGGGGATAAATGGTAATGGGAAAAATGCAATAAAAAATAAAATAAAAACACAGTCATGCCAGGAGGGCGCAGCTTATAACCAGAGGTAATCGATGCAAGCATTATTGTCACCTATCTGCAGACTGAAGCCATTGTATCGCTCCTGGGCACGCTTCCTCCCTCAGTGCTCAGCTCATTAGTATGCAGCTGAGACAAACCAGGACAAGAGTATGTCAAGGCAGACAAAGAAACGACTCAAGGGAGATTTAAACTTCATGACTCTACATATTCCCATAAAGTTTAAAGAACATAACTACTCACAGTCAGGGCAAACCCCCCCCAGTTTTCTTGCAGTGAAGCAATCCGCATTACCCTTGTGGCCAGAAGGGTGATAAACTGAATTTGAAAATATCCACAGAATGGCACTGGTATATTTGGTCAAGAAATTATAGTGGGAATTCCGTTCATCTCCCCAGACCTACTGCTTGTTCCTGATACAAAATGGCCCAGTGAGGCTGCGACCCTGACAGGCTGGAGAGACTGGGCTGGAGGCTTATGTCAACATTTCGTAATCACAACTCTTTCTCTCCAGTGAAAGGAAAGCAGGAAATGGTGGCCATTATCAGGATATTTAAATTCACAGAACCAATTTTGCTTCACCCAGATATCATGAGACAAAGTATTTTCTTAAAAAAAAACCTTTCACCACTAGCAATAAAGGTTATCATGTGTTCAGTGCCACTATGTGCCAGGCTATGTGCTATGGGCTTTAGGTACATTATGCTTCTAACCCTCACAGAACCATGACAGGAAGTCATTGTGATACACACACACACACACACACACACATGCCTGTCATCACAGGTTAGACAGGTTAACCATCACAGGATGGTTAGAGGCATATACATACATATTTTTTGTATATATACATACGTGTATACACATATACGTATGTATTTACATGTATATTTCTTTACATATATATGTTCATATGGAAAATAATGCAATAATGAATACATAATAACACAAGAATAAACTCTGTTTCACATACTCACAACTGTAAACCGACTTCTGCCCCATACTGTGTATGCCTTCCCTCATCAGAATGTAAATTCTGTGACCATAGGGATTACCCTGTTTTGTTTACTATTGTATCCTCAGAACCTGAAAGGGTGCCCACCACACAGAAAGGACTCAAGCGTACTTACCGAATAGGTGAATGAATTTCTCTGCATTAGCTTGTAATATCTAAGCTAAAAGGACTACAGGCCAGTAGTAGATTTGATCAAAGTCACCTACTTATGAGAGTGGATAACTAAAGCTGAACTTCCTTTCCTTATGTTTTGCTTATTGCTTCAATGAAGCCCTGAGTCCTCATTGATTCATACTTGTGTCATCCAGTTATTTCTAAATGTAAATGACTTGGCCTCCAATAGAAATGTCTTATCTCTTTCTCTTTGTAATCCTGGGAAATAAACCAGTCTAGAGTCATTCCAAGCAAGTGAAATAGGAGAAGACAAGTCAGGGTTAATTGAACAACTTTGCTAGAGGTTATTTCCAGTCGTTTCCATCAGTATTTCTGCATATCAATCATGTTGCTACCATCAAGCTATAGTAATTTAGTTGTCAAGAGCTGAATGTTTTAACTTGACCAAGTCAGAACAAATACATTTTTCACTACTGCACAGATGTGCATCTCCTTGGGGAAAATATGAAGAATTTAGGCAACTAGGTAAATATGCAAAATGTAGAACATTGGACACAGACAGAGACACACTCATCTGGTATTTATTAAGATTCTCCCACTTCTGACTATAAAGCATGTGACAAAGAATGCTTACCTCTATGACCCTGTTTCCTTACTTGTACAATGCCTATCGTGATGACTTCTTGTCACGGTTCTGTGAGGGTTAGAAGCATAATGTACCTAAAGCCCATAGCACATAACCTGGCACATAGTGGCACTGAACACATGATAACCTTTATTGCTAGCAGTGAAAGTTTTTTTTTTTAAGAAAATACTTTCTCTCATGATATCTGGATGAAGCAAAATTGGTTTTGTGTATTTAAATATTTTGATAATGGCCACCATTTTCTGCTCTCCTTTCATTGCAGACACAGAGAGAGAGAGAGAGAGAGAGAGAGAGAGAGAGAGAGAGAGAGAGAGAGAGAGAGTTAGTTGAGGGTGGGAATAATTTTAGAGTAGTAGTCTGGTAGTTTAAAAACATGTCTGCAAATTCTTTGACACATTTCCCATGGAGATAAGGATGCCCCATCTCTTTGAATCTGGGTTCATTTCTGTGACTTGTTTGTAACCAAAAGAAGTCAATGGAAGTAAAATTGCGTGATTTTTAAGATGAGGCCATAAAAGGCAAGGTGGCTTACAATGGAGTCACACGAGTTTTCCCAGATGCATCCCAGGAGGTGGTAGAGCCTAGGTCTCCTTTGGGAATCACTAGTCGAGAACTTCTATTAGCTTGAATAAACTGTTGGTAATTTCTTCTTAGCTTGAGTTTTCACCCACTTAGAGCAACTGTATGCTGACTACATGTTCCTATCTCTTTATTTTGATGTAGCTGGCAATCCTGGGAGTGGAGGATAAGAACTTAGGTAGAATGGGCTGTGGTTAGTTCTTAAGGGAAACTTGTGCTCTATACTCTCTTAACTATACTTTGTTTAATCTTCAGGGTGTCCTCCACCTGCCCGGGGTGGGGGGGTCTTCTCCATTCCCATGGGAGTTAGCTCATTCTCCAAATACAAATGTGTACCTTGAAAGATGTCACCAATGGCACTTTCTTCTTTCCACTTACAGCCAGGAAAATGCAAAGTTACCCTATGCATTTCAAGTGTGAAACGTTTTAATACAAGAAATGAGAAATGTATATAAACTTTGGAAGATCTGAAGAGCAAAGATCCAGGAAGTGCCCAGCAAAAATCTCAGTATGAAGCAGCCGAGCAGGTGCTTCTTAAGAACTAACTTGGAAATTGGTGCAATTCAATGAATCTCTGGAAGATGCCAATGGTTACCTTAATTTAAAGCAGAGAGGTGAGTGGTTCTCAAGGACTCCCCCCAGAAGCTGTGTGAATTCTGTGTTTGTTCACATTATCTCCCCAAATCCTCCTGGTTTCCCTCTTTTTGGCAAACTTAACCCTGGAACCAAACATAGGGAGGGCATTCTGGAAAACCTAGCTCCATCCCCCCTCCCCTGCAATGCACTAGGATAAGTTAGAAGGGTGTGGTGATGAAGGCAAGTTGACAACAGACAATCCAGCCTACTTGCTTCATAGAGCCTTTGTGGTATTGAAATGATGCATATAAAGTGATGGAAGAGCATGCAACTGGAATAAATGTTACCTATTATTAGTATTAGCATATTATTATTAGCATTTGAATGCCTGAGGAGGAACATTGCTGTGATCCTGTTGTATTCTGATATCTTTACTTGAAAGTAAAAAAAAAAATTTTTTTGCCAAAAATTCAGATTCCTTCTCTCCTAGAATTATACTTTTCCTTTTAACCCAGGCTGAGGTTCCTTTACTGAAGAGGATTATGAGGTACTTATATACCTGAATTAAATGTAACTATGACAGAGAATTAAATATCATTAGCCAAAACTCTAAGCTCATATGTCTTAGGGCTTTGCATACTAACTCAAAAATTAGAAAACCTTTTAAGAATCTACAAAAAAGGGGCTGGCATTTCAAGATGGCAGCATAGGAAAATCCGGAACTCACCTTCTCCCACAAACACAAAGGATTTGCCACTACTAGCTACATGAACAAGAACAACAACAAAAAACCCTCTCTGAGGCCCAGAAATCTGAAATGTTTATGAAGTTCTTATACCATTAACTTTAAAATAAAATGCAGTTTAGACATAGTCCTAAATATCCTTGAACTAATACATTAACAGGTTATTCTACCTTGACATCTTTCTTCATACAGAGAAAGGAAAGTTAGCAGAAGGAGAAAGAATGATTTTCATCTTTGTGTCTAAAGATTAATTATCAAAAAACAAGATAGATGAGTATATTTGTATACTGTTTCAAAGGCCCTTATAAATGAATTTGCACATTACTTATATACGTAAGGATTTTTTCTGTTTGTCAAATACTCTCAAATTTGTCTAGTTAAGAGTTTGCCCTTGAAGAAGCATTCATGAAGTATTTGTGTATCTTCTGAAAACCAGTCACAGCCCAGATGGTATGAGTGCCAACCTCATGAGCTTGGGCAAAGAATATTATACGGATTTAAATAACGGGGTTCTTTCCCCAATGAGACTCTCTCACAAGCCCAACAACTAGCATTTTCTAAGTTTGCAAACTTTTTGTAACTAAACACAGGTTGTGTGACAGCTTTTATTATTTGTCCAATAACAGCTTTTGTATGCCCCTCCTTCTTAGGAGCTATGCCAATGTTTGATCGCAGCTGTGAGCAATCTGAGTCAAAAAAGAAAATGATTAATTGGGGGAACCAAGTCATGGAACATTGGGTGCCTGCCAGAGAATTGACAAATAACTTGAATTAATACCTGGGAATCACAGTTTTATCTAATTCTTATAAGACCCAAGGCATAAAATATATAAAATGTGATATGTTCCATGACTGCAATGATACGTCCCAGCCAAAAAGGGTATTAAGACCTGCTTAAGTAGGCTACACTCAACATAGCTGGCTCTTAATGTAGTGGGTGTGATGTTCCTCTGTGATATAACTGCAGTGGAAATTGGATTTGGACCTTACTTGATACGTACTAGTTAACTCTTTATTTTTTTAATGAGATATATTTTTAAAATTTCACTGAAGTTACCCTTATACAATATCAGAATGAGGTGAACAGTATTAAAAATTCACAAGGTTGTTGAGTCACTTGGCAGGTGACCTAACAATTATATATGTAACTGTGGAGGTTCTTATATATAACTGTGGAAATGTCCAAATCTCATCTTCTTCCCCAATAGTGGTCCCATGTAACATCACCAAGTTGAGATGGTCTCACTACTTCTCAATTCCACTTTAGAATTACATTCTTCACATAAATCTTACTGCAATCCAAATGTCAACTATAGCCCAGAGAAATTTGTTTACCTCTCAAGTTCATGTCTTGTGGAATGTTCAATACTTATAGAGTTTCCCTCATTAGTATGTTAGGTGGGGGAAATACAAGGGCGTATGCATCTGATACAAATGAACAGTACCCCATGGAAAGGCTCTGGATGGGAAAGAAATCATAAAGGAAAGTCATTATGGCTGAAGTGCACAAATCAGGAGGGATTATGTTGTGAAATGATTCTGGGAAAAAAATTGGCAACGTTATATTGTTACAGAACAGACTGGAGATGGTTCCCGATATATTATTACAGAAAGGATCCCCCTTTCTCTCTCTGGGGGTGCCCTCCCCACACACCTACTAGGTTCGAAATGCCCGCCGCCAGAGGAAAGACGTCTCTCAATGCCAGAGATTGGTGAAGAGGAAAGACATTATTTATTTAAAAGTTACACAGACTTAGAGTAATGACTTAATGTCTTCATTAAGATACTAAAGTCCTCTAGAATACCCACAGATGCACAGTCCTTCCCTCTCCCTCTGGCCAGTCCGGGGTACCATATCTCAGGAAAAGAAGTAGAAGTCCGTGATCCAGGCTCCCGGCACCATCAGCTGTGTGGCTGCTGCAATCTCCAGTTAATCCAAAGCCATGTGGCACCTTCTCATGGCCCACCAGCAAGAGTCCTTTCTCCCCGGAAAAAGACTCTCCTGCTGCCTAAGCCACGTGGCAAAAAGGAGCACCCCAAAACCACATGATCCTCCCTCCTCTCCTCGAAAACCGCATGGTCCTCTGTCTCTATAGCAGCCGTGCCTGGGTTTAAATCTCAGCGCCAGTCTTCCTCTGCAGCCCCATTTCCGACTCCTCCTACAATCAGTTACACCTGCCAGCATTCCTTATTCTTCCAGCTTGACTGGGCTGCCATAGTAAGTCTGGGCAGGTGTGGCCCCATGGTGTGGAGCCAATCATCTCCAAGCTCTCACGCAGGCCCTGTAACCAGGGGGAGTTGCCTCCCAGTTACATCTTGGGTAGAAGTCACTCCCATCTCCCTGGCTCAAAGCGGGACCACAGCTATTTAACATATCCATGAAACCAGTTAAAGGTTATATATATGTTAAATGACCATGCCAGGGACAAGCTGCAAAGCTGTTGCTATACAAAATAGCTCTGAATGGCCCTGCTCCATGTGTCCCTTCCCCCAGCTCAAGCTTGCGGGTGTGAGGACGTCCTATATATATTTTTCTAATATTTCCGGGGCACCTCGAGTTCTGGACCCCATTACAAATCCCTATTAGGAGCCCCCCTCTTGGCTGCACCCTGTTTCAATATAAGACATTGTAGGCAAGTTACAGATTGTGGTCACTGTCCAAACAAAGAAAATCCACTGATATGTAATGGAGGTGTGATCTAAACAAGTTTGCATTTCAAAGCAGCACCCTTGGTTAACACAATCTGGAGTCAGAATGAGTGGAGGCCCTAATTAAAGTAGGCTATTGCATGGTCTGCTTGAGGGCTGGAGATAGTTTAAGTAGGGTGGTGGCAGTAAATGTGGAAAGACATGGAAAATTGGCAGATATTTAGGAGGTAAAATTGACAGCTTTGTGATTACTTGGATGTGAGTGTTGAAGTCTCAGGTACAGTCATGGATTATTCCTAAGTTTCTTCCTTGTATAAGTATTTGGATGGTGATGCTATTCACTCTTCTTTTTTTTTTAAGTATATTTTGTTGATTATGCTATTACAGTTGTCCCAATGTTTTTCTCCCCTTTCTCCCCCTCTTCCCTGCACTCCCCCACCCTCCAGCATTCCCACCCCCCTTCGTTCATGTCCATGGGTTGTATATATAAGTTCTTTGGCTTCTACATTTCTTATACTATTCTTAACCTCCCCCTGTCTATTTTGTACCTACCAATTATGCTTGTTATTCCCTGTACCTTTCCCCACATTCTCTCCCCTCCCCCTGCTCCCTGATAACTCTCCATGTGATCTCCATTTCTGTGATTCTGTTCTTGTTCTAGTTGCTTGCTTAGTTTTTTATTTTGCCATTCACTCTTTAATGTAGTAGGTTCAAGTACAGAGATCATGAATTTGTTTTTCGTTTTTTGTGGGGTTTTTTTTGACATGGACTTGATGTATCTATAAAGAAATCTCAGATAGGCATTTGGAATTACATTCTAGGGTTCCAAGGGCAGTTTTGTTCTATAGAAATCAATTTTTGAGTCATCAGATGGTGGGTGCTAATTAAAACTGTGAATGACAATAAGAGCACTTAGTAAAAGAACAGAGTAGGAAGAAAACAGAATTTAAGTTTCAGTTCTGATGAACTTCAACAGCTGTCCAGGGAGCAGAAGATGGTGAACCTGAAAATAAGGAAGCGGTGAGAAGTTAAAGTGGAGGAGAAAAAAAATACAAGGGAGAGTAATGACTTCCAAGCCAAAGGATTAAAGTTTTTCAAGAAGGAAGTGGTCAACAATGTCAAGTGCTATACAAATCTCAAACAAGGAAAGAATTGAAACTTTCCAGTAGATTTAGTGAGATGACAGTGATGAAAAGAGTCCAGATTGGTGGGTTGAGAAGTGAGGGTAGAAACAAGGAAATGAGGATCATTTTGCCAATTATTCTTTCAAGAAGCTAAGTGGTGAAGAAAAGAAGAGGGGGGGGGAAAGCAGCAGAAGGTAGTAGCTTGTGAGGCAGAGGAAGGTTTTCTCTAAATGCTAATGACTTACACCCTGATGTGAAGGATTCAGTTCCATAGAGAATTTGGAACATGAGAGTGATAAGGGATAACAAGTAGTGTATATACAGCTCATGAGACAGAAGGATCCACCTCATACAGGAGGAGAGGCAGCCCTGTCTTCGTAGAGAGAAATGAGGATACTCCAGAGTTAGAGGTTCCTTGATTAATATGTTAGGTTGAGGAAAGATAAGGGAGTTACCATCTGAAGCTTTCTTTTTTTCATCTAAAATGCCAGGTTATCATCTGATGCGTGGTGAGTTAAAAGGGAAGGCTTCACGCTTTGAGTAGAGTGGAGAAGGTGTAAAACAGCATTGCACAAAGTCTGTGGGCATTATTGAGGACCCCTTTAAGACTGGACTTTTATTATTTATAACTGGACCAAAATGCCCTGTTAACAGGACTTTCCCTGGTGGTGTTTAAGTACAGGAATGGAGAAAACAGATGGTCGAGCTATAGAAGGTTGGTATTTAATTAAACACACACACACACACACACACACACACAGAATTGCCCCAGACCAAACAAACAAACAAACAAATAAATAAACAAACACCACCAAAACCCTCAGCTTACTTATTTAATTCCTCCTACTCTACCACACACATCCTCAAAAACCCATTTATAAAAGGCCTTCGATTTGTGCATCAGAGTTTTCTTAATTTTTGAGGACAGTAGAAGGTTTGCATTGTAGAAATGTAGCCCATTAAAAAGCTTTCTTGAAATGCCTTCTGCCATCCAGTTCTATTAATTGGCTCTTCCCTCTGGACCTTTCTCTACTTCCTCTTTCCTCTAGTTTCTGTTCATCTCTTATGCAGAGCCACCCAGCCATCCCTTTTGTTTCATTGTTTCCTGCTAAACTCAGCCCTCAGGGTGTCACCCTCTCCCAGAATAGTTTCTCAACAGGGTTTCCTCAACAAAGAGAGTTCCCTCCCTAAAATAAATTCAGGTGCCAGCAGTTCCATGGATAACTGCTTTCACCCATGACACATTATTATTTATTTAATAATGTGTCTTTTATTTGTGATAATCTCTAAAAATGGCATTGTTTTCAAAAACAGAAGGCACTTGTTTGTCCTCTCTTCTGTCATCAACCATCAAAAGAGTGACATCACGAAAGTCATTGCACCATTCTAGATTTGAGATGGAGCAACTACAGCCTGAGGGACAAATCTTACCCACTACAGAACTCATCCCCACTCTTTGTTTACTTATTACCCATGGCAACCTTCATGCTCCAATAGTATAGTTGAGTAGTTAGGACAGAGATTGTTTAACTTGCAAAATAAACCATACTTATGACCTTTAAGGAAAAAAATGTTTCCCTGTTTTAAATGCCAGTTTATCTTTCTATAAAATGAAGGAATATGAGAAGATGCTCTCCATTATCTTTTCAGTTGAAATAATTGAAGATGTTAAAGCTCTAACGATTAGGTCTCTGCATAAAAGTCACCTCATTTGAGAGAATTTCCTTGAAGACCATTGAAAAACAGCAATTCTGGCCCTATCATTCTCTATACTTTTACCCTCCTTTATTTTCATTAATAGAATATGTTACTCTGTCATAATATGATGTATGACATATTCATATATCTTTCTGCTTCTCTCTATGTATTAGAGAGAAGGAATTTCATGAAGGAATATATTTGTTTTGTTCATCGCTGTACCTCAGTGCCTAGAATAATGTGGCACACGATAGATGCTCAAGAAATAAATTTTAAATAAGTGACTAAATGAACAGATGAAATACTTCTCATGGGAATTTCTTTCCAGTCCCATATATGATAAGAAATACTTGGAAATAGATGGGAGTGAGTCTTAATTATTAAAGCAGTGGGTTTTGTACATGTGTGATTTGTAAATATTAAAAATATGTCAAGGTTAAGTCAATTAAAACAATCACTTCTATATGCTTAGAAATTAAGTATAGAGCTCTACAATGGGATCAATTGCTTGGTATAAATTAAGTTCTATTTAACATCTCATGTCATTATGGACAAAGTACTTATCCTCATTTTCCTTGTAAATTGAAGAAGATGTTAATAATAATCATCTTTATCAGACAGAACGAACTAGGCTATGCTGCAGTAACAAATAACTCAAAATTGCAATAGTTTAATATGAAGTTTATCTCTCACTCTTATTCTATTTCCAATGCAAGGCAGCTAAACACTGTGTTCCAGTAGTCCTCACTCTAAGATGAAGGCTAATCGAGTACCACTTTGGGATACTGCTAATTGTAACAGCAGAGGAGAGGTGCTGATGAATTGCACACAGGCACTTAAAGCTTCCACATGCACATTATACTCTTCACTTCCACATTTCATTGGCTAAATGCAAGACCTATGATCATCCCAACAAAGGAAAGAAGAGCAGTCCTACCAATGCCCAGAAGAAAAAGAAATCGTTTTCATCAGTTGTAATAAATACCACATTTATCTCATAGGGCTTTTGCAAAAATCAATTAAGAAAAGCACAAGGTATAATTCCTGATACAAAAAAGGAGTATATTAAATTCTAGTTATTGTTTGATCTGGTATTGAATTACATAGAAAACACTCCTACTGGGAAAAGTGACAAACTATTTTTATCCTTGCAAAGAAATTCTGACCCCAGCAAATAATAAGAGAATACAGACCGGGTTAACAACAAACCTCCTTTATTTCTCTAACTACTTTTATAATTCTGCAGAAGAGTGCTCAATCACCTGGATTCAACAAATATTTTCATAGTCCGTCCCTCAAATTGATTTCTTGGAATACACAATATAGAAGGAATACAATGGAGAGGCATTATTTTGTTATCTGATTTTGATAAGATGTCTTGCCTTTCTTATTTTAAGTTTTGTTTATTTCTAGCTACATGGATTACTGTTTGTTTGTGGGACTACATTAATAGGTATATGAAGGCCCCTTAAACCATAAATCTCATTCACATTCTTTAAAAATCTTGGCTTGCCTGTGAATTTTATTCCCATGAGTTTTCTTCAAGGAGCAAGTAAAATAGTGATGTGATGATTATTTTACAGAAAAAAATGTAAAACTCGTGGATTGCATATTGGCACAAGAGTTTAGGCAATCTGGTTCTAGCTCATGAGTTAACTAACTAGTTGATAAAGTCAGTTAATCTTTTCTGAATTAAGATTCTTTGTTTGAAGACTGGAGTTAATTCAAACTTCACTTATTTCCACCACACCATTTGGGGTGACTCTTCTGTAACTTTAAATATTAGTCCATGATGCTAAATCCTTGACTCATGGTTACATTAGCACACAATATGTAGAAATTAAATTAGATTACTCAGTGTCATTTCAAGCTAATTTTCTTGAAACTCAGTAAAATGGAATGAATTTAATTGCTCGATTGTTTGACTTTTCTTATTCAAGTGAAACCAAATTTCACAAACTTGCACAATTCACTCATCAATAATTATTAGCAAAATCATTTTAAATATATTCTGTCTGCAATTAAAAAAGAAAATGCCCTGTAAGTAACAAAGTCAAAGAATGGAAATGATTCATCTAAACCGCTGAAGCTGGATTAATTGTTTGTCAGAGGTATTCTGATTAGAGATTTAATGATTATAGATTCCAATGACATCCTTTTAATTTCTCAAATCTCTATTTACGACATTGTTTTTCAAACAATGACATTAGTCATTTTTTTTAACTTGAAAACTTTGGTCAAGAGCTTATGCAGCTAATTTTTAAATTAAAAAGAATCAATTCTAATAACTTCTCAAAATTTCATGTCAGCATTTAAATTATGTTATATCTTGAATAATAACAATCTTTAATTCATGGCAAACAGAAAGAACAGTTTATCAGGATGAAGCACTGCAGGAAGTTTTCTCCCATGATGCCTATCTTCATGAATTTATCTTCTAGTCACATACCAGTGCATGAGACATGGATTCATAAACCCAATTAATTGACTTCGTGTGACAGACTGTTTTTGTTGTCTAGCATAACAGCAACCCCAACCCTCCACCACTTTTTTTCTCACTATAAGGGATTTAAAAATACCATAGAATCAGTTTACCAACCTTCATGAAGCTAGGGGTGACCACATGACCCGTGTTCAAGCAATGAAATGTAAGGGGTCATATGCCAGTGTCCCAGGAGAAATTTACTTTTCTTAAAAAAAGGGGACATATGTAGTAGTGTGACCCATTTCCCTTCTTTCTTTATTGGCCATGGAGCTCACAGATGAAGCTGGGGAAATCCTATTGCCATCAATATGTCAAGGTACATAAACCAAAGGCCAACAGAGCCAAGATGGTAGAGCACTAAAAGAGGAAGTCTGGGTCCTTAATGACAGGGGCAGCTGCACTAATAGTACCTGCCATTATTACCTCTGAACATCTTCTTGGGTGAAATGTTTGTTTCTTTCAGCCAAAAACATCTCTTGCTAATACAGTTGGCCTGTTAATTTGTTTTGATTTGCATGCTTCAAAAATTTTCATGTTCTATCTTCCATTCACTAAATTTATCATTCTTTCTATTGTAACATTTTAATTAAAAATATTTGTATAATCATTGGAACAAAAGACCCTTAAGAGATTACCTAGATCTTTGTGCCTTTACAAAGAAGCTAAATAGTCCCTCAGAGATGATTATTTCAATCCAGATTTAAAGGAAAAAATATTCTACATCCTTTTTCATTAACCCTTTCCAGTGGCCTTTGGAAACATTAAAAATAATGAAAGAGGAGGTGGAGAATAGCCCAGAAAAACTTCAACTGGCTCCTGGAAGTTGCTGTAAATCCTAAGAGAATAGTATAAGGTCAAGCAGTGTGAGTTTAATAGCATCTCGGGGAATCCTGGGAATCTCCCACAGTGTCTCAATATGGCAGTTATTTGTTGCTAGTGCCCTTTATGCTTCCACTTATTTTAACTCTGGACATTCCCTTTATTTTTTCTCTAAAGTTGTTACTCTCAACCTTTATGAGACATACTCTGTATTGGGAAATTAGATCACTACGCTTTGATGGATGAGACATGAAACAATTGCAATGAATACAAGTGAGAGAGAAAGGAAAAGGGCAGTATTCAAGGTCACATCAGCCATGTTTAACATTCAATTTCACACATAATCTAGTCAGGTATGCATATATCTGATGTGATACGTCATATAGAAAAGCAAAATCTTCTGGTTCTAAATACGTGCATGAGAAAATCTATAGGAGAACATTACATTATTCTGATTTAATTTCCCTAAAATATTCTGTAATTTTTTCCCCACACAATCAATACGGCAATCTGATAATGACATCTGGGACTCTATTGAAAAGAGTAACTTGGGTTGATAACAAAGTGACAACTGTCAGAAAAGTGGGTTCAGGGCTTCCAAGACAACCATCTACCTACAGTCATGTGACAATAATTTTCCAGAAACTTAAGACAACAGTTCTCAGATTTCACAAGTTCAGTGAATCCTAAGGGATTGAAGTTCATGGTGCCCAACTACCATGGGGTGGCAGGGCTTGGTACAATGACCAATTTCAATTTATTCAAGGATTACAAGGTTGATATAATACTAGAATATCAATTTATACAATTTATTAACAGACTAAGAAAAATCATATAGTCGCCTAATAGAAATGGTAAAAGTTAATACAAATAAATTCCATGTCACTGTAACGACACTTAGAAAATCAGAATAGAAGAAAATTTCTTCATCCGACAAAGAGCATGTACCAAAAACTTGCAACAAATATAGGAGGGAAGGGAAGGTGGAAGATATTTTTTAAAAAGTATAAAACTGCTTATATTTTATGAGTGAGAGGGAGGGGTTAGGGAAGGAGATTGATATTGAGATTGTCTAAAGAGGGTAAATGATGGCATTACGATGATTACAATAAAAGGTGATAAAACTCAGAAGAGATAAAAGCAGGGACTTTTTTGAAAAGCAGAACTTTTCATAGCGGTTTCTTCCGGGGTGGGGTTAACATTGAAAAAAGGAGATATGTTTTATTTTGTGCTTTGTTTGCACTATTGGATATTTTACCTTCACATACATGTATGGCTTTTCTTTTTTCAAATATAATCATTTTACTGAATGAGCTGGACTCCATGTGGTGCTGCCACCCAACCGTCCTTTCAAACCTGCTCCATGGGCTTCACTTACCCTGGATGAAATCTCAGGAAGGTATGCCCCTCTGTCATAAGAACAGTCTCTTACCTGTCATCAAAATTTTCAGGACATCTAATGTTATATAATAATACAAAACTTTACTAATATGAAATTTTTGCCTGCTCTCTCCTAGTTTAAGGTCTGCTGTGTGGAATTGTCTCTCTGGTATATCTCCTCTTACCTCTCTTCATTCTAGTATCAGAAGCGTCTTTCTTATGGGAGGTCTCACTACGTGTGCTTTGCTGGGGGGGGGGGGAACTAATGCTACTCCCACCCATGCTGTAAGAGCCAGCCCAGCCCCTGCCCATCAGAGTACCTCCCCTCTTCTATCACGGATTGGTTGAGAAATGAAGCTGATTAAAGCTAAGCCAAATGGAGCCCTTCCCAGATCTTTGCTGCTAGAAATATCCACTGGTGTTACAGAGCTGGTAGAATGGATGTGAATCTGGAGGCCATCTTCTTCACCACAGAGAAAGACAGAAAAAGAGTGCTGAACACCAGTTGAGCTTCTGTTCACAATATTTCCTCATGAATTCATCTTCCCCCATGAATTCATCTTCCCCCATGAATTCATTTGACATAGATTTTACAATTACCACTTGATAAAGGCATGACAGATGTCTTACAGAAAACTGAAAAATCCTCAAACATGTCCAAAATAGAATTCTTTTTCTTCCCCTCTGCTTTCATTGCATCTTTACCATCAACCTGACACTCAACTTTCCCCTGTCCCTTGCATACAACTATCTAGTTCTGCCTACTCTCCTTCCTAAATATCTTTAGAGTCCTTCCTTTCCTTTGTCTATGTGCCTTAGTCCAAGCCTTCATTCCCAGCTCAGGCCATTACTGTAGCCTCTTTTTCTGCTTTTTCTTTTCTGATTGTAGCTGATCAAATCTGTTCAGCCACCAGAGCAGTCATTCCAAAAACACAAACCTGGTCTCATCACTTGCCATTTGAAAATACCTCGAATTTGCTACATGATTTCTAAGATAAAGTCAATGTTCCTTTTCACCCAGCAAAGCCTGCCACGACCAGGTCTTGACTGCCTCTTACCTCTTACCTCCTTCCATCAGTGTTTATTGGGCAATCATGCCTTATGCTCCCTCTGCCTAGAATGCCTCTCATCTACCCCTTTTCACCTCTGCTAAGGCCTTGGCTCTTCCAGGACAGCATAAATGAGATGCACCCATCATAGCCAGTAAGTAGCTTTCTGCATATTCTATCAAAATCCATTCTCCCATCTGTTTTGCATGCATGTCTTTTATAATATAACATTTCAAAATGAGCAAACAAAAAAGAAAAGCAAATAAGTTCAAGGTATATTTTTGTGTTGATTTGAAAAATACTCTGTATAAATGAAGTGTGAAAAGGAAGCTGTAGACAAATATATGTATATCATATGCTCACATTCATAAATATGTTTTGGCAGCATATACAAAAAGTTAAAAAACAGTCTAGAAAAGAGAGAGTGAGGGTTAGAATGATATATACTTTACAATTTCCTGTCTTTTGTCATGTTTGTATCTTTTACATTGAGATATTAATTTCACAGGAACAATAAATCATAATAAACATTACCTGTAACACCCCTCCACACACATACACCTGGAATTACTGTTCTAGTCTTTTAATCACTTTTTTAAAAATGTTTTGTCACTGTTCTCAGATTTCTTTAAAGTTGGAGGTCATAGATGCTAGGCATGTTGCAGTAAGTAGGACAGTCTGTAAAACAAGCATTTGCTCACCCAAAATGCCCACAGCATGTCCATTAGAAAAAAACCTGGTTTTGTAAAAGGATAGACTTTGTCAGTTTCTCTAGTCACAGCGTTTCCTGTATCTGTCATCTTCCTCTTTTTGCATTTTTAGTTTTGCTAGATCACATGTTTTAGTCAAATTATTTTTCAGGAAAATAATGCATCTATTTATATTTATATTTATATTTTCCAAGCCTCTTTTATGTTTAAGAGTCCTCCCCCCCCACTCAACCCTGCCATGATTACATGGTTCCTGAATGCAAGGTTCAGAATCTTTTGCCCTCATACTTTTGGGCATATTTCATCATTGCCAAGTAGCATCTCCTGTTGGAAAAAAATCTAATTCTCCTTCATTATGTATCCATCTTTTTTCTCTTTTTCTAGGCTGTTATCTTTTGGGTTCATAAATATCCCTAGCATGTGTCTAAATGTAGTTCGTATTTTTGTGTGTGTATAGAACCTGTATCCTTGAACTTTTACATTGCTATTAGAAAGAACAAATTAGATCACAGAAACATGGAAACGTATTGGTCTTCCCAATGCGAGAGCGTTAGGGAAAGGAGTGATCAGGAAAGCAAGTCAATAAGGTTAAAACCAGTTATTTTTAAAATTACTTTTTAGACCAGTGATAGTCTCTTATGGGAAGAATTTTATTCCTCTCAGAAAGGGAGTTTCCAAAAGCAATGTACTACTTTTGCAATTTATTTAATTTCCTAGAGATGAAATTGAGAAAATTATCTGACTAAAGCGGCAGTGCCTTGGTTTCATATAGGAGTGGGCAACTCTTCCGCAAATTAGTCTACTTGTGCAAAAAGAATTAATAGATATTCGAAGACTTCTGTAATAGCACTTTTAATTCAGTCCAGCTATCTTTATCAAAGCAATTTGGAGATAATTTCAGAAATTTTAATCAAATAAGTGAAGTTTCAACTGGATATCGATTGTGTGATATAGCCAATCACCAGAATGCCACCCATTTCTCCTTGCTTCCTAATATGTACATATCACTTTATTAATATCCATCTATTTATTTGTCACATTCTGGAGAGAATGAAATAGATCCTTACCTCTCCATTTTATAGAGGATGGGATTGAGAACCAAAAGAAAATAAATTATATACTGGTTTTCATGAATTTATTTATTCACTCAGACAACATTTCTTGAGCACTTACTGAAGCCAGGAAATACCATAGGCATTGGCGATACAAAGATGACCAAGGATTTTTCAGTGTACGACAGAGACAGATATATAAGAAAATCATTACAATACGGAAATTTCTCTAGTATCAGAATCTTTCGTATCCCATTGTAAGGGTATTGGTCTTTCAGTTCAAGGGTCTCCATGCTTTCTGTTTGTTACCATATTCTGCCCTCCTCCCAATCATTGTCTACAGTGATACTGCTAAAGCTCAAGTCTAATAATGTTCTTGCCTGATAGAAACACTCAAATTACTCTCCCAAGCCCTGAAAAAGGGCATGTTAGCTCACACGCAAGTCTCAATCTCACCATTTGTTCAATCATATCTCTTTAATATCTCCACCTTATTCAAAACTTAAACCATCCCAATTCCTTCCAACTCCCTAAATATTATATTTCTGTGGCTTTGAACATATTTCTATGTTCCTAGAACGTGCCTCCTATACCTCTTCCAAAGGCTCTGTTACCTTCACTTAAGGAAGCCCGATGTCCTCTCACTGTATCTTGTTTTACCACTGCCATGGGCCTAATCATGTTCTATTATTGCATTTGTTCATTTATATATGTGACTCCTACCAAGTTGCAAATTCCTTGAAATTATGGATAAAGCCTTCTTTACTTTTTTATATACACTACCTATACATATGCTGAGATATGGTAGGTGATTTAAAAAATTGTAAAATGACTGTGCTCTTAACAAGAGTTCTATGAGATGGGAATCTGGTAGATTGTTTTTCTTTTTTCCTCTCAGTCTAAGGCAGTGATTCTCAGTGTGGCTTCTGGGCCTGTAGTACAAACATTATCTGGGAATGTGTTAGAAAAGCAAAGTCTCAAGACACGTTCTATCCCTCCCCAAAGATGTATTAAATCAGAAACTCTGGGGGAAGGACTCAACTTTTTGTGTTTTAACCAATCTTCCACTGATTCTCATCCAGGCTAAAGTTTAAGAACTACTGTTCTAAGGAAATTATCCTCCTGTGGGCAGGGTGCCTGGTGGCCATCGGATTGCTCCCCAAATGAAAGAGGAGTAGATGAAAATAAGCAAGTCTGTAACTTTCTAGAAGATTAATTATGGATAGGTTCTAAGAGTTGGGCCATAGAAGAGAAGGCAAATTTTCATGGGCATAAGTGTCGCAAGACAATCACATGGAGCATGATGTCAAAACCAGATAATGCAGTGAGCACATGATAGAAATAGAGGACGGTGTACCAAGGAGCTACAGTGACCAGAAGATGAATATAAACTATCAGGAGAAACTACAGAATAGAAAGCATGTGTGCAGGAGGAGCAGGAGAGGGCGACTTGGTAGCAAAGTCCAAATAATTGGAAAAGGAGTAACTGAAGACTGGGCTCCTGGAAAAGGAATATTGAAGTCTTTGCCCCATGCAGAAGAAGGCTTCAGAAGATGAAAGTGAGGGAAAACGGTAACACACAAAAATGAAAGGTAATTGAAAGAGAGACCCAAGCACTCCTAGTTGGAGGTAATTCACTAACTTCATAAGTGAAGAAGGATAGGGAGTCAATAGTGGACTCACACGTACCATAATATGGACATCATTCGGATCGTGTGATATAGCCAAGTAGTCAAGGGAATGGACTTTGGCATTCAACACAATGAGATTCTAATTCTGGCTTCCCTGATCTTCAGCTCTGTGGTCTGAGCCTCAGTATTCTTATTTAAAAAGAGTAATAAACATATCCACCATAGTAAGTTAAATAATTAATGATAAAATGGCAATAAAGCATCTTGCATTCTAGTCAATATTCAATATATGGTAGTATTATATTTAGTTTAAGAATTTGGTCATAAGTTCTACATATAATGACCATTATATCTGCATAAAATTTTCCATAACATGACAAAGTGATTCTCATATAAACCCCTTGTGTCATAAGTGCTGATTAGTAACCTAAGTGTAGTGTGGTAGTGGTGTTTGTAGGCAAAATCCAATTCCATGATACTCCTTCAGTTCTCTTCTACTTACTAATGGGTTTATATTTATCCCTATTCACATGAGAGAACAGATTACTTGACTGCTACAGTATAACAGTTGTCTACATAACATCAGAGAAAAAACAAATTCTGTGGTATAGTGCTATTCATTTGGCCAAAATACATTTCATACGTTATATTGTGGTCTACTCGAAAACAAAACATAATTTCTACTAAAATGATATAATAAATATTGCTTCTTCCAACTTTTATTAAGAGGCTTTATGGAATAAAATAGGATTGGATTTCATTTACTTTGTCATCTGCTCACACTGATTTGATTAAGCCCAGAGACATTCTAGAAAAATATAATTTGTAGCATTTTAATCACTGTGTGGTATAAAGACTACTCAGCAGGATGTGAGTATCAACGGCCAGTTTATTAGCTGTGAGATCTTAGGTAAGTCGCTTCATCTCTCTGAACTTCAATATTCCTCACCGATAAAATAAGAATGAGGTGACGCACCCACTTGCCTTCACAGCGTTATTTTGAGATGCAAATGCATGTGAATGCACTGTTTAAAACGTGCAAATGTTAGCTATTCTCTGTTCCTACATGCTCTGTGAGGAATTATTTATTCATTATTTTAACAAAAGCTTCACATAACGCTGCCCGAATCCCGACTTTTTAAAATCTCGCTAGGACATATCCATAGATGCATCCAGCCTTTGATCTGTCATCAATTCACACAGAGAATAAACACCATAACCATCACCTTGCTTTGCTATATAATCAGACGTTTTAGTTCTGTACTTTTAGAAACAAGAAATTCCCTATTCTCTAAAATTGTCTACTGATGAGTGAACTGCATACCTCCCCCCTCCAAATGTTATAGTCTTTAAAAAATGGAGACACCAAGAATGGTGTTTATTAAAAGAGACATTAATAACAACCTGCTGAATAAAGGCTGTCTGTTATATGTCAAGTGGTTCACAGTTCAGACAATAAAGCTAACCTAAAAAAGCAGGTGGTGAATCCTAATTCAAGGAAAGATGTTTGTTGTAACAGGTTGTCCTTAGAGCTAAGGAAAGTCTTTTTCATCTGTCAGAGCATAAGGTATTCTGGTATTTCGGAAACGAGTAAATCAAGAGCTACTATGTAAGTCGTAAAGAGGTAGCTGATTACAAAAATAAAATTTAGGATATGAATTAGCATTAAAATTGTATGGAAGCATCATTGGGTAGAGAGAGAGTGTTTTAAAATATGATCTAGATAGGTTCAGTTTCTAGTTCTCTCTCTTACTGCATAGGTTAGTACAAGTCACTGAAATTCTGAACGTCTTTTATCTGTTAAGTGAGAATCATAACCTCCAGCCAGAGGAATCATTGCAGAGATATAATAAGGTGCCTTGGAAAGTACTTATCCTGGTGCCTGACAGAGAAGGTACTAAAAAAATGTTTCTATTAGTTTCCTAGCTTTTTTCCCCTTTCTTTTCTTTTTCTTCATCTTTTCTTTTATCTTCCCTAGGACTCAAGTCATCTTTCTTGGAAGGATTGAGAAGTCAATTTAGAAATGTATACAATGACTTCAAGCTAGCTTAGTGAGTATTTCTTATTGTTGTAGTAGTTGTAAAAATAACTGATAGATAGGTCTGAATATCAAAATATCTGTATTACTCATATTTATTTTTTATTTAATCTTTATTGTATTTTTCCCATTACCATTTAGTCCCTTTATACACCCCTCCCCCCATAATCACCACTCTGTTGTCCATGTCCATGAGTCCTTTTTCCTTTTTGCTCAGTCCCTCCATCCCCAACCTCCCTCACCAGCTGTCATCTGTTCTCCATCTATGAGTCTGTCCCTGTTTTGCTTGTTAGCTCAGTTTGTTCATTAGATTCCACATATGAGTGAGATCATATGGTGTTTGTCTTTCTCTGACTGGCTTATTTCACTTAGCATAATATAGATATGCATAAAAAGAAGATATGCAGAAAGAAAAGTTAAGAATAAGAACCTACTTCAAAAAATGGTTGATTCTATGGCTGGGCAGGAAAAGTATGAAGTGAACCTGGAATATTTTGTGGCACCAGAAAGTAAAGAGATGCTGAAAGAATGATCGAGGTATTGTTCATAGAACACAGAAACAAGCTTGAAGGAGATACCTTTGGCCAAATCTGGGACAATTGGAGCAGTAAAGTAATTTATTATACTAACAATTATAACTCGCTGTTAAAACATAAATTCATGATTCCATACAAATATAAATATAAAAACAAATAGGGGAGAAGGGAATGATCTTCATTATAATAGAATGTCAACTAATGAATGTAGACAAAATGATAGAAGTTATAAAAATATTTGGCAACCACAATACTAATAATTAATTCAGGCAAGAATCATCATGCTAATACTAGTGGGTGAATATTTGTTAAGGAACATGATATTTATATCTTCCCACAAACTACTAATTAATTGTAAAGGAAAAAATAGTAACTTGACAATGGAGGAACTGTCCTTGTCAGTTTGGGCTACTAAAATAAAAATACCATAAACTGGATGGCTTTAACAATAGACATTGATTTCTCACAGTTCTTGAGGTTGGTAAGTTCAAGATTAAGGCACCAACCAATTTAGTGTCTGGTGAGAGCCAGCTTCCTGGTTCATAAATAACCACCTTCCTGCTGTGTCCTCAGCTGGCAGAAGAGTCTATGGAGCTCTCTGGGGTCTCTTTCATGAGGGCACTAATCCCATTCATGAGGGCTCCACCCTCATGACCTAATCAACTTTCAAAGGCCTCCCCTCCTAATATCATCCCATTGGGTTTAATATTTAATATATGAACTTGGGAGAGGGGTCATGAACATTGTCTATAGCAGAGATAATGGAGCATCATGCCTGAAACTCACTCTCAGTTGATACAGAGGAGGTTTTTAAGTACATCTATCTATTCATCTATCTATTGAGATGGGCGAGAGAATGGTAAAGCAAATATGATAAAATATTAACAATGGAGGAACCAAGATAAGATTATATGGAAATATTTTATACTATTCTTTTGATATTTCTTTAAGAGTAAAATTATCTAAAGACAAAAAGGTTTTAAAAATTAAGAAAGTAAAACATTTTGACAATGGGCAAATTTTTGACCCAAGCTTTGGCTTCCCTGATGGGTAGTGTGACAGTAAGAACCTTACCTAATTAAATTCTCCATGTTCAAGTTGTCTCATATGCAAATGAAGAAGATGATCATATTAATATCCTGGGTCATTAAAATATTAAACAAAATAAATCATATTAGATGCTTAACACTGTGCCAGAAATGTATTACACACTCAACAACTTGCAGCTATTATGGTTAATGTTATATTACAGATCAAAAACAAATTTAGCCCATCCTCTCTCTTTTAGACCTTTCTTTGGAACTCTTCTGTGTGCTCATAGGACCTTATTTCTAACTTCAGTTTACTACCAGTTAATACTTTGTTATAAGTATGTTTGCATGTCTTTCTCACTACACAGGTAGCTCCTTGGTGTTAGCAAACCTCTATTTTCTCATCTTTGTGGCCCTAGTGCTTAGCATACAACAAGGTGCATATACCCTGAAGAACTTTACAAAAGACAGCACACTACCACACAGGTGCTCTATGACTATGATAAGACTAAATGATGGGGGTGGGCACTGGGAGAGCACAGAAGAAAATCCTATAAACCAAAACATATTTGCATCAAGAAAATCTTTCTTATATTCTGAAAGGCTATATAAACTACCTATAATTGTGATTGAATTTGAGATTCTCAGTTTATTGGGATAACCAACCACAGGCTATTGACTTTGGAGTACAAAAGAGGCAAGAAAAGCAGCAAATGAATGGATGAATTGCAAGCACTGTCCTTTGGTATTTGGCATCCTAGATTGGGAAAATTATTCATCAACACTGTTCAAACCATCATGATCAGTTATAATTCAAGGTAAATGAGAACAAAGAATATTTACCGCTCATGAGGAATTCCAATTCCTTACATTCTTCTTCATGCAAAAATTTGTGCCTGGTTATAAGGTGGTTTTGCAAAGCAGACAGATGGGTCCACTACAAAATCATTCATTTAGAATTCAGTCAAAGTACCCATTTCCATACTAATATTACTGGAATTCTTTAATTTGCCTTTCTTTTTTCTTTAATTATTATGTTTTGCTTCTCTCCCAGAGCCATTAAAGTATCACACAATGCTGCAATTGAAAAGAATTTTTCCCAACACACTGATGTCCAGGGATGACTTTTCTTTCTCCTTAGATTATTTAAAAGATTCTCAGTATTTGTTCAAGAGTTAAACTCTTCTTCAAGAATCCTTTTTCATTTTGATACATATGCATTGAAAGCACCCATAATAATTATTCCGTGGTCTTTGGAATAAATTTGTCATTCAATCTGAAGGCAGATTAAAAACAGTCAAATGTTTGGGCATGTAAATACAATAAATGCTCCTACAAATATATATTAGCTTCATTTTTCTTAACAGATTTCCATAACTGCTTGAAATTTTTTTTGTCTCTCGTTTCAAAATGTACAAAGGGACTTTAAGGGAGATATTTGTAAGGATTACATTTAATGTAGATACCAAACATCTTTGTGTTTTTGTGCATTGTTGTTTGGTCCTTCTTATACATGCAAAACACATTGTACACATTTGCATAAGAATATGGCCAGAAGAGAAGGTATGGTTACATTTTATCTTAATAAAGAGTAAAGTCAAAAGATGAAAATATGATTGAAGACTATAAAGAGGAGGTTCAAATTCTTTAAAATGAACAGAAACTGGTAGAAAAGAATGGTAGAAACAACATATAAATCTTTAAGTCACATGAAATCTTGGTTGGATATTAGAGACACATGGAAATAGCCTGTCAATTGATTAGGATCTTCAACTCCCAACATAATCAGCATTTCAACTCCAGGGATGAAATAATCAATATGTTGGCTATATCCTTGAAGGACTCTAATGTACTCTGAGGAATCTTACAGAAGATAAGCACATAACATTAAACACAAGTTTGTCTCACTCAGGGAATTTTTAGCACTGTACTGTATATGTCTGCTATCTTTTAAATAAATATTTTGGATAAAAAGATCAAATAAAAAGCCCTAAATAATTTCCCTGTTGTGTATGAGTAACCACCGATGAGTCTTCAGGAAAAAAATCAGTAAATGGAGTGACCTTTAAGAAATAGAGAGCTTAGGAATTAAAATGCCAGAACAACATGGTTTCATTTCTAATACAGTTGTGTTTCCAAGACCCCAGTATGACACCAAAAGGCATCATACTCCCTGAAGTGTCCTACATCCAGATGTGAGATGAAAGCATAGATCCTCCATCACACAGTGGACTTAAGGGTTTGGCATGGGGGAACTTCAGCAGGCGCTCTAGCCCTGAAATATTTTATCATCATGCAGTTGGTTAATATCTGGTGGGGGAATCCACACAACATTCTTTTGCAAAGTATGGATATTTATATGGTCTTTTTGCATTGGACAGAGGCTTAAATTTCTTTCCAGTTAAATGCAGACCTTAGTATATTTGAAAGTTGAAAGTTGACTTGAGGAAGTAATGAGTATTCTACACAAAGACCATCCTCTGATCCTTGAAAGCCCAAGATCATCCCAAGACCACTGTTATTTTGAGAAATTGATGGGAACTGAAGCATAATATATGTAAAAGGATCAGTTTTTAAAGATTAAAAAATATATAAATAAAACAAAGGACTTCTGAGAAGCATGTTATTCTCTCCTTAATTGAATGCTCTTTCCTTTATTTTGCATAGTAGATAATTTTCCTGAGCCATAATGCCTACTACATTTTCTATTCTGTTTTGCTCTCAAGTGTGAATTTCTTAGCTCAGAACTCAGCTTAAACATCATACACACACACATACATACAGAGGATTAGAACAGAGAAATGCAAAGTCATTATAAGGTAGAGAATACATTTTCTTGATCAGAAAAAAGATTGTTTCAAAGGAAAGAAATATAAAGAAAAGAGGCTATCAATCAGAGGTCATTCATTAATTCATTTTTTCTTTAATTTTTATTAAGATTGTCTTTGAGCCTCAGGGTATGCTAGGAGGGCACAGGGACTACAAGGAGAAAAAGGATTGCTTGTGAATCCAGTACTACTCAAGCTTTTCCAAATGTTGAACAACAGAGAGAATGTCCCAGCAAGCATACACTCTTGCCCATCTGGCAGATAGAGCCCTGCTATGGACCGTCTGAGACCTATATAAGAAATCTTTGAATCACATCTTCTCTCCTTGCTCTGATTTCCTACAAAGAAGGCTTATAATAGTAACTTGATTACCATGTAATATGACAATAGGGAGAAAATGCATCTACTCTATGACTGCAGTCAAGTGTCCACCGGAGGAAGCCTGGGAAGTGATACTTTACATTGCAATCTAATAAATTGGTATTTTAGTATATAGACTCCAGCCTTAATGTAGTGTCATTGTGAGCAAGTCTCAACAAATATTCTGAGGCACACCCTGTTTTATTGGACTTTGCTTTATTACACTTCACAGGTGGTGGTTTTTTTTACAAAGTGAAGGCAAGACCCTCTACCAGCAAAAAAATTATGACTTGCCTTATTGTAACACTTGCTTTATTATGGTGGTCTGGAACAGAACCCCCAATATATCTGAGGTATGGCTGTACTTAAAGGGCTTTACATAATGAAATTTCTGCATCTTCAAGGGTGAGGGCCACAACATGGAGGTGACTCTGTTTTAGTGACATCTTCCCTCACGTGTTCCACTTACATTTCTCCACCCAACACTAGCTCTCTTCTAGGTTTCCAGACCATCTTTTTTTGCTTCTTGTTCGTGCAACATAATGGAAGAACATGGGGTTTTGCCATCTTTTACTGTCTGATATTCTAACTAAACAAATTTATTTCTGCCTCAGAATATCGGGGGAACCAAGATGGCGGCATAGGTAGACACACTGCGCCTCCTCACACAACCAGAACTGACAAAAAATAGAACGGCAAGGAAGTCCGACACCAAGGAAATAAAAAATAAACATTCATCCAGACCGGTAGGAGGGACGGAGACGGGCACTGGGGCGGAGAGGCCTTGCGTGGCCGTGGCAGGACCGAGACTGGCAGAGTGTGGGACGATCGGGGCAGGCAGTCCGAGCACTAGCAGACCCTGCAACCCAACATTTGTGCAGATAAACCGAGAGGGCCGGACTCAGAGTCGCGGAGAACGGGGCAGGCAGAGTGGTGGGTAGCACCCCGCAGCCCCACATTCGTGCACAGATAAACCCGAGAGACGGCGGGGAGCGAAGCAGACCATGCAAACCAGGGCTCCAGCTCAGGGAAATAAAGCCTCAAACCTCTGATTGAAAACACCCGTGGGGGTTGGGGCGGCAGCAGGAGAGACTCCCAGCCTCACAGGAGAGGTCGTTGGAGAGACCCACAGGGGCCTAGAGTGTGCACAAGCCCACCCACTCGGGAACCAGCACCAGAGGGGCCCAGTTTGATTGTGGGTGGCAGAGTGAAAGATTGAAATCTGGAGGAGAGTGAAGCAGGCGCCATTGCTCCCTCTCGGCCCCTCCCCAAGTGCAGCGTCACAGCACAGCGACCAGCGATACCCCGCCCCGGGGCGAACACCTAAGGCTCCGCCCCTTTATGTAACAGGTGCGCCAAGACAAAAAAAAAAAAAAAAAATGGCCCAAATGACAGAACACTTCAAAACTCCATAAAAAATACAACTAAGCGAGGAAGAGATAGCCAACCTATCGGATACACAGTTCAAAACACTGGTTATCAAGATGCTCACAGAATTGGTTGAATCTGTTTGAAAACCAGATGAAAAAATGAAGCCTATGCTAAGAGAAACAAAGGAAAATGTACAGGGAACCAATAGTGATGCGAAGGAAACTGGGACTCAAATCAACGGTGTGAACCAGAAGGAAGAAAGAAACATCCAATCAGAAAAGAATGAAGAAACAAGAATTCGGAAAAATGAGGAGAGGCTTAGGAACCTCCAGGACATCTTGAAATGTTCCAACATCCGAATTATAGGGGTGCCAGAAGGAGAAGAGGAAGAACAAAAAATTGAAAACTTATTTGAACAAATAATGAAGGAGAACTTCCCCAGTCTGGCAAAGGAAATAGACTTCCAGGAAGTCCAGGAAGCTCAGAGAGTCCCAAAGAAGCTGGACCCAAGGAGGAACACACCAAGGCACATCATCATTACATTACCCAAGATTAAACGCAAGGACCTACATCCAAGATTACTGTATCCAGCAAAGCTATCATTTAGAATGGAAGGGCAGATAAAGTGCTTCTCAGATAAGGTCAAGTTAAAGAAGTTCATCATCACCAAGCCCTTATTATATGAAATGTTAAAGGGAGTTACCTAAGAAAAAGAAGATCAAAAATAGGAACAGTAAAAATGACAGCAAACTCACAGTTATTAACGACCACACCTAAAACAAAAACAAGAGCAAACTAGGCAAACAACTAGAACAGGAACAGAACCATAGAGATGGAGATCACATGGAGGGTTGTCAATAGGGGAGTGGGAGGGGGAGAGGGGGGAAAGGTACAGAGAATAAGTAGCATAGATGATAGGTGGAAAATAGACAGGGGGAGGGTAAAAATAGTGTAGGAAATGTAGAAGCCAAAGAACTTACAAGTATGACCCATGGACATGAACTATAGGGGGGGAATGTGGGAGGGAGGGGGTGGGCAGGATGGAGTGGAGTGAGGGGGGCGGAAATGGGACAACTGTAATAGCATAATCAATAAATATATTTTTAAAAAAGAATATCAGTGTTTATTAGTTTTCTTGGAATGTTCTTGGTGCCTTCTCATCATTCAGGTCTCAGCTCAAGTGCCGCCTCTTTGGGAGGCCTTCCCAGACCATCCAGCCCAAGGTAGTTTCATCTCTCTCATCACTCTCTATTGTATTAATCTTACTTATTTTTATGAATTCATTTTAAGTTCCTACCACTAAAATGTAAGCACCCCGGGAGCAGGGGACTTGTGTTTGGACCATCACTCACTTCCCAAGAACTAGAACACAGCATAGGAATATGAAGCATAGGCACTTAATAGACATTTGTTTCTATGAATGAATGAATGAATGAATGAACATGGCTCATAGATGAGGGTTGGGGTTCTCTTGGACAACCTGAAGGAAGCTATTTGAAGAAATAACTTTTTAAACCTGTTTCCCCAACTGTAGAATGGAGATACCGTCTCCTTTCAGAGAGGATTAACTGAGATGTTGTGTGTGAAAGTGTTTGGGACAAGCTATTTGTCAATAAATAATTATTTTTCTTTTCCTTCTTATTCTCTTTTAATACACTTTTGTAATGTAAAGGAAGGCATTTTTAAACTCATCTAATTAGTAACTAACATTATTTGCCTTTTGTACCTTGCACATTTTAAATTTCTGGGCTCTATCTCACACACCTTGCTTTATAATTTCCTTTTAATTAAAACCAATATTCTCACTTCGATAGAAGTAAGCCTAGAACATTAACTTTCTTTTTATCACTCTTTCGTTTTTGTATATCTTCATCCTGAGGAAGATACAATGGCTCAACTTTCTTTCCTCAAATATTTATTGTAGTAATAAAAATAGCTACAACTTACTAATCTGCTATGTGTTTAGCAAAGTGCTAAGCATTTTACATACAATTTTATCTAAAACTATCTGATAAATATTATGACATTCATAATATTTAAGTGACTATTATGATTATCATTGTAGATGACAAAGTTGAAATTCAAAAGGACCTGCTAATGGTCACACAACTAGTGAGTAGAAGAGAAGAGATTTTAAACCAACCCTCTGACTCCAGTATCTTTGCTCTTAACTACTACAGTCCATTACATTCTCTGGAACTTACTGGCCTTGGGCGTACAAAGATGAATATGACACAGTCTTTGTCCTTGAGGAACACAAGGTCCACTGTCAGGTGCAGAAATGAATATAAACAATTAACACATATGTGGTAAGTGTTGTTATAGAGGTACAAGGGTGGGGAAAAAGTAGGTTTATAATTGTTTGTATAGAAAATGATACAATAATTAGTAAATAACCATACAAGAATAAACTATATTTTGTGCATACTCACAACTTTAAACCTACTTTTGCCCATCCCTGTATATACAGCTGCTCTAGTAGGAATGAATAACTTTGTATACAAAAGTTTTGGCAAAGCTTTAAAGAGTAGTAGAAGCTTTCAAATTAAAAATGGATGAAAGGAGAGGAGAGTTCTAAATCACTGGAAGAGTGTCTGCAAAGCTTAGAAGCATAGGAGAGCACAGTGTGCTGAGAAAAGACTGAGTTTCTATGAAGCACAAACCTAGAGTGAATTCGTATGGAGGTTCGGAGTGAAGTGTGGCCAAATGTGGGGAAAGAGAGATGGAACTGAGAATAAAGTTTTGGAGTACATTGTCAAACAGTTCATACATTAGCCAATTTTACTTCGGAGAGGAACATCATTAGATCTGCTTTTCAGAAAGATCATTCTAAATCGGACCAGTCTCATTCTTATTTGACTGGTAAGAACACGGATTTATTTGTCATGTCATCACTAGTCAAAATGAAAATCCAGCTACTTTCCAAAAGTGTGTTTCATCATTTCTTTCAGACCATACAGATGCAAACCAATCCATTTCCCCCTTTTTCCTCCTTTGCAACCCTTCAAGGATAGATGGTTGTTTATTAGGAAAGAGAAAAGCAGGTCACTAACATTAAAAACGGGAGGGTTTCTTTCAATAACTATTTAATTTAACTGTGCAATTACATTTACATATATGTATTTGAGATATTCCCTGCTTTATCCCTCTCTCTGCCCTCCTACCTTAGCTACCTGTAGATAAATGTTGCGGTTTTGGATTCCTTTAACAACTTCTGAAAATATTATCTTTCCATTTAAAAGAAGTCCCCATTCCTCCATCCCCCGCAAATTTGCCTCAAATGATGACTTTTTAAGTATTTCTGAACCTGGTACATACAATAGGTTGACAGCATCATGCTGGAACCCTTCTGTTTTTTGACATGACATGCATGTGGACCTGGCCGGCTCTCCGTGTCCATGATGAGATAGCTGCTCATCGGGAAAGGACGACATTCCAATCGTGCCCTCTGTTAACCCTGAGGTTTGTGCTCAGGAAGCTTATGTTTTGCCTCCCTCTACCCTTTCAGTAATCACATCTAAGTTATTTTCCAATTCTTGTTGCTTTCTGCTACCTATACTAAATGAATACTAATAATGTTTATAAACGTCTATGTACTCATCTAAGCTTTTAGCCTATTAAGGTAATTTTCTCTGGAAACATTTTCTTCTTTCAGACTTATGCTTTCCCCTTCATCAGGCTGCCCTTGTCTTTTTGAAAATGTAGCATCTTTTTTAGCATGTTTAAAGGCAATGAAGTCTTTTTATTGGTTAAATGTGGTCACAATAGGTCTGGATAGATCTCTTGAAATCAGGGTCTTCAACAAGGATCTTGAGAAACATTTTAGCAATGAGTAGTTTCTTTGCCTGGTTACGAAAGTAAACCAACACAAAAACCACAAACTTCACTGCTTTGAGAGAAGGCTAGACATGTTTTCCCTTGAGAAAACTCTTGATCAGTTCCCTAGAAGTCCATGCTAATTAACTTAAGTGATTTTCTTGGTAAACTTGTATATTACAACTCACTTCATGTCCTGACATCAACCACGACCTGCCCCTCACAAACTTGAACTAATAATACATTTTCATGTACACACACCTGCAAAAGTTCACTTCATACTGAACGATGTATCTGTGGG